>NC_066345.1:4383083-4717107 GCF_024516045.1 Bombus affinis
CAAGCGTGCCTGGCACGAAAATTTTGCAGAAAGTGCTATAAAAAAAATGTTAAACAGTTAGAATCAAAACTTGTTAAGGATCGGACCAAAAAGGTGATCACCTATTGTCCAGATTGTATCGATGAGCCACATTTATGTTTAAAGTGTTTTAACACAGTGCACCGTTAGTTGCAAGATTTGTTCTCATTTTTTGTTTTGATGTTCTAATAAAAATGTAGAATTGTTCAATGGGCCACTTTTTATTTCAAAGTATCTTCTATTTATCGATTATATTCAAAATACCCTAATTGTCAATTTTCATTCAATTTTTACAATTGTAAGAAGTTCAAGCGCTCTGGTCACCAATGATCACCGTGGCGTATGACCAACGTGACAGTCAAAATATCAATGCTATCAACAGCGACTTCAAGACGCGATAAGGCAAGTTTTTAACGCGCATCGACCCACTGATAATCCGTGTTTCTAAGGTACCAAATGGAATGCTTGTTGCGAATATCGTTGGCAATTCGAATCAGTGTCTTTACGCAATGGTCTAGCCTCGGGCACACGAATTCACGCATACCATCGGTGTCTTTTGGCTGTCGCAAAACAGCCGGTTGACTCTCCTCCAGTCTGACTGTTGACGTCGTCGGAGCATCAACCTCGCCAGGTGATCGACCGCCCAAAGTAAATTCGTTAACGTCAAAATCTCAGAACGACAATGTTGGCGAATTATAGGCAGCGACGCGATACGGCGCGGTGACTCAAAAAACGCCGGTGCGCACGAAAAACGCCGTGTCGTTGTAGTAGACAGGTAAATAGGCGAAGTGGAAGCTCGCTCGTGCGTTTGTACAGATGTAAAGATAGAATGCACGAGCGAGCTGAAGAAGCGACGTAGGAATAGAAAGAGAACGCTGCATGGACATCTCTTGCGTTCTTGTCTAATAACATGCAGCAATATGTAAATAATTCTCGTACGCGGAATAAAGCACGCATATTCGAATAGGAAATACGTTACTGTAACAGCGATCAACGAGCGACGTCTCCCATGTCTTATGAATCTACACACTGACGTACACGCGTGATTCATATACTCTGTGGTCTGTATTTCCACGCGTGCACGACTGGAAACATACGCCGAATTGGTGTAATACGACCTGTCGCTCAGGCGTATATTTTATTATTTTATTTTATTCCATGTACGTAAATCTATAGATTGATTTATTTTCTGTCACTCGAAAAATTAAATTCCACGTTCGCTTGTGCGTACTTCTCTGTACATGTTTCAATCGAAAGATATCGTATTAGGTCGTCCTAAAGTTTCTTTCGTTTTATAAGGAAATAACGGATGCACAACATTTTCCGTTTTATATTATTTTATCGAATTACGTATGATCCATTTTGTTCTATCAAAATAAATAAGGTAGATAGGTCGTGATAGGTACCGCTGGTGTATGAGAGATTTTTGTCTTCATCCGGGTTACCATCTTCTCAGTTAAGAATTTTGTAAAAGACCGGACTGTGAATGCCGGGATTCGAACCTGGTCTTGGACGTTCGTAACCAGCTGCTCTAACCACAGCTCTGCCGTCCGTCTCCGGTCAAGGATAGGGTCTTTGTATACCAAGCCACGGGACAGAAACCGTTGGAAAGTTTTGCTGTCGAGTGCCGTTACATAAAGATCACAACGTTCGACAGATTACGTTTCATATTTGTGTAAAGATGCATCTTGTAAAAGACGGGTTTGTAAAAGAAAGACACTTTTCGGATAATCTAATATCTTCGAAGTAACTTCTAATCTTAGTTACACGATATCTTATGCTGTTTCAACGTCCTAATAAACACCCTAAGCAAAGGGTACACAAACCATAGTACAATCCTACGTAACAACAAAGGAAGGATAAAGTCGAAGCGCGGTGTATTAGCACGATCGTATTTAGGAGAATTAATCGAACCGATCGTATGCTCGCAACTTAAATCCTCCATAAGCCTCGCTATTCAGTCGATGAAAACAGACAGCCGCTTTGTAAGCAAACGTTCTAACGCTAATTGAACGTTGGATCCGGCGTATCGTGCACCGATGTATACAACCGATGTTTCGCAATGTGCCAGGCACTTTTAACCGATGACGTTTGTAGAGCGGTTAGATAACCGAAAGTACATCAAAGTTGGCATTCGCACGAGGGATCGCTGCGCAGCGATGAACCACACGGATTCAGTTATTCGTCGGCTGTGCCGATGATAGCTTTTCGACGAATTATCGCTTTGTAACCGCGAATAATCATGGGCGAAGTGCATTCGATTTTCGAGACGGTCGACGGTTGGATACGGAAGCTGAAAAGCTGCCATAACGCGCCGATCCCCAGGACCCAGATTGCCGAAACGAAAATCACGATCGAAACGAACGATACGATTTTCGATCACGAGATATGGAGGCAAGCTTTGCTGGTCGAGGCGCCTGCTCTTCGCAACCTGCTGTTCGGTGTGCCCGCCGAGAACAACATCTTCGAGATCGTTTGCACGATCAATCGCTTGCTCTTCTTTTACGTAATCATCAAATGGATCAATTACGAAGCCTGGGTATTGGCTGGCGCCGAACCCTTCGTTTTGAACCGGTGAAAGCTTGGCTATTAGTAAACGACCATGTCGACGTGTTCCTTCGTTCGAGTTGATCCGTACGATTGTCAACCGACAGTGCAGTGCCTCTGAGTGGCCTCGGGAAAAGATTTCGACAGAAAAGGACGGAGAAAGCATTCATTCAAGAATTAATTGAAATTTATGGAGAGAAGACGCGAATGATTTTATAAACAAAGTGAAAAGCTTTATGTAAGAAGAAAGAAATACTTGATGAAATATAATTTTTCCATCGTCTTTTATGTTTCCTGAAAGTCTTAGCGCTTTTCATGTTCCTCCGGCGAACTAGCGTTTCTAAAGCTCTGCCATTTTTCTTTCCTGTTGGTTCGAATAAGTTACGATTAGCTTTTACCTTTTTTTGATAATATTCAAATACTCTACAAAAATTGTAATTTTGACTAGAAATTACAAAAAATGTCTCGTATATTCAATTTTCTTTTCCAAGTTACAAAAAGTGTTCCACGTATGTTTTCCATGTTAGTTCAATTCTTATTACAAGTAACAAAAGATGTCTCGCATATGTTTCAAAAAGTTCTACGAAACCTGTAGTTTTGTACCGAGAAACATAGAAATTAGCAGAATTTTATATCGCACCAGAATTTCAGCTCTAAGAATCGAAGGGGCGAATCTACGTTTCCGATCAAAGTTAGATATTCACACTAAGAGCAGTATAGTCGCAGGAAATTTATTAGTAACGAAAAGTAGCCACGAACATACGACTGTATTCGCTGGAAACGGCGTAGACTGATAATTAGTTCGGAAAACTTTTGAATATCACGTTACACAAGCTCGCAAGTGTCGTTTGGTTCCTTCAGCTAAATCCTCGTCTCTCCGTCTAACGTTTAGCTGGAATTCGAAGGTACGCGTTTCAAGAAAAAGAGAGAGAGAGAGAGAGAGAGAAAGAAACAAGGAGTGGGCGCCAATATTTTCAAGAATCAACATACCAGCGAACGCTAAAATTAAGCCAGAGTTCTATACCGATTCACGGAATGCGCGCCAATAATTATCTTTGGAGCTTATTCCCAACAACGCAGACAGCGTTTCAGGCAGTTGAATTTTTATATCCGCTGTTATCGTTAATTACGCGAAATGCCGGGGACAGAGGGCGGAAATTGCGAAGGATCTGGTGTCGATGGTACGAAATGAAATTTAGCCGCGATCGAACGCAATTTATTTCCATGTCCATGCTCTAAATCCGTGGCCGCCAGCGAAAATAGACTGCGATTTCCATCAAATGCACACGTCTGTCCGTTTCGTCTATCGAAACGTTCGGCTCTACACGCTTAACGCCAACTGTACGTGTACTTTGCCGAGTATCGCGAAAAACGCTGCGCGGATAAAACGTTTGATCTTTACGCTTATAAAAAGAAAATGTTCGAAAAGAGATTTTAGCGAGAGAAAGAGAAAGAGAGAGAGAGAGAGAGAGAGAGAGAGAGAGAGAGAGAGAGAGAGAGAGAGAGAAAGAGAGAGAGAGAGAGAGAGTAACGAGTAAACTGAATCTCTGCAGGCATACTTAGCAACAATAATGTTTTAATATAATCTAATAATAATAATAACAACAACAACAACAACAACAACAACAACAATAATAATAATAACAACAATAATAATAATAACAATATATAATAATAATAATAAAACAATAATGATCTAAATATTCACCGATAAACACGTGGATACTAAAGAGCAAAGATAATCAGCTATTTGCAAAATTTTGTTGAAGGAAGTCGTCGAGGGGAAGTTAATTTTCGTTTAAATTCTAAGTGGAGGTCAGAGGTCGCTGAGTCTCAAAGAAACCCCACGATGGATGAAGCGATTAGAATTGTTAAGATGAATAAACGATTGTTAATGAAATATTATATTCTTGTCGTTGGTTGGCTCACGTGTAAGCGCAGAGGCATGATTCATCGTGGAAAACGCGAGGTTTATACAGATTTCCAGGCGGTTTTTGTTATAAAACTGTCCGCACGAGGGAACACATGACGCGTGTCTCCTTTTTCTTTGGTAAACCTCGTCCTGCTGCCAACATCCGCCCTTTCAATCACACACACCGTCGAGTTTAACGTTCAACTGGTAGAAACGGGAGCCGTTGCGCTAAAATTCGAGGTATAGTAAGGTAGATAGTATACTTACGTATGTACGTACATTACAAACGCTGTTTTATTTTTAATACAATAGGATATGATTAAGGGGGTGTCATGAATTAGAATGTTCTAAAACAGCGTCTTTTTGTGATTTTTTTTAGAAGGGAAAGAAAGAAACGAAGTTATTGTATTTTGAGGTATGGTTTTATATATATTTAACGAATACAAAAAAAATTTTTGTTAAAGTAAAAAAGAAAATTATAACAGATTTTTAAGCCTATTTCACGGGCTGCAGTTTTCAATCGGCGTGATAGATCCACCTCATAATTCTTGACCGAAACAAAAAATTAAAAAAGGATTAAATTATTATATATTTTTCTTCTCGATCAATTAAAAAAGTTGATCAAAAAGTTTATTTAAATAATTGTTATAGCACCTCAAAGTTTATTTTTTCTTTTTATAGAACACATTTTTTCTTTAAACCCGCCAAAATGTTTAATTTCACACTATTTTCTGCCTTCTTTTTAGGCTTAGAAATCTGTTATAATTTTTTTTTACTGTAACAAAAATTTTTTTGTATTCGTCAAATATATATAAAATTATACCTCAAAATTCAATAACTTCATTTCTTTCTTTCCCTTCTAAAAAAAATCACAAAAAGACGCTGTTTTAGAACGTTCTAATTCAGGATACCCCCTTAAAAAATTGCAGATACAGGAATCTGGAATGATCTTGTGCTTTATTATTATTATTATTATTATTATAGTTATATAATAACAGGAGAAGATTGATTTTTGAAAGATAATATATATCTAAATATAAAATTTTCCCATTTGCCCATCATGGCCCTACTTTAAGAAGATAGTTGAAGGCATCAGCGGCGTTCAACTGACGACTGGTCCTTATCATCGCGCGCGGTAGGTCGTAGGTGCAGTAAATGACATCCGAGTTCTTCATGGACATTATCGAAAATTTACTGTTCAAAACGATTGGTAGACAATGTTACTTCGCAAACATCGCATCTTACATTCTTTACAACAGAGGAAAAAAATAAAAATTATTTATTTAAGAAAAAATTATTTAGATTGAAATGGAAATTAGATCATATTATTTCTCGTGGAATTCTTTAAAATGGTCAATACATAATGGTACATCGCAAATATGGCATTTAAAGACCATTTCTCTTCGAGTACGTTTAAACCCATTGGGGCAACTAAATTTTAGTTTACATTATAAAATTCGAATATTTTTTAAATTTAAATTTGTTAAATTTAATTAAGATTGACAGTACTTACTCATAGTGGCAGTTAAAAAGATTTTCACAATAAAAGTAAGACTTGTTTAGAAAATAATAAACTGATATAGGCGAGATGCTGACAAACGGGTCAAACGTGATCTCTCACATCTGAAGAATACTTAGCGACTAAAATAAAAAGCAGTCGCAGCGCGCGGATTAATCCGCGTTTGGATGCAAAAGGGGTTATGCAGATACAAAATAACGATAGGATACAAAGGCAAAGACAAAAGAGTTAGGAGATAGAAAATTAGTATTTGTAATTGTTGAAACTCGTTACATAAAACTTCCTTATTTGGGAAGTTGTTTGCCTCTGCGGTTATTTGAATTTCAAGCTACCAATCAGAGATCTACGTATATTGTTAACTACAATTTTAACGAGTAATTAAAATTCAGTGGCCGTTCCACTAATAGTAAAGGACCGCTTTAATTATTAACTTGGCAATTTGCTAGTTCGTCTAAACGCGATTGGCAGCGGTTAAATTCCCAGTTCGTCTGATCGGGTTGAGATTAGGAGCAATCTCGCTTTTGTGTTTCACGGTTCATTAGATATTCTGCACTGTGCGTTTCTATTTTCAGCTGATGTTTGGCCATCCATTCGAAAGTAGTCCAATCCCAATGACCAACTTCCAGCATGTCCATCGATATATTCCGAATCTTCACCGTTGTGTGTTGTATTATCGATTTTTTCACACTGTTTAACTCAACTACAGTTATTGCTGTAACAACAGACATAGCATAGGCATCTCCATAGTTGAAAATTTACAATTTTCTTTTCAAAGCCAATTCTTTTACTAAGTGTGGCTTCTAAGAGAAAACAGGGTTTGCAGATTCGCGTTTAGCTCGCAAAAGTTTAAAAGAAACGTCTACTGAAAGTTGCAAGATAAGATTTGTTGAACAGTGTAATTAGAGATAACGATCGTGAAAGTACCGAGCTAATTGAGAAATTTTTCCAAATTAATAGACTGTTCCAAAAGAAACATACACTTTGTCTCCGCTTTGTTCAAACTGCTTCGAAATTCGAAAAAGAAGCATCGATTTGGAAGAAACCCACGAAGCGTTCAGGTTTAACGAAGTGTAAACAACATTTCTTTGTTTTCTTTTCAGGTTTCTTAGCTGTTATTCCAACTTCTAGATATAAAATAAGAGGAACATAAATGTACTAGCTGTCCGGCCGCGCCTTCGTCCTCACAACCCTCGAATTTATGTTTATTACTCTCTGTTTGAACGCTCCTTTAGGACTTGAATTTCGAAAAACGCTCCAATACGAGATTATTTATTTCTAACGACCGGCTTATTTGCCGCATCCTAAATCACCAGCTTTAACGGATATAGAGATACGGTTTTCCCTTTGACGAAACAACTTACCCTTTTTTTGTCCCCATTAAGGGTTGAATTTCGAAAAACGCTGAAACACGCGTTCGTTTATTTTTGGAGCTGATTTCTAATGAATTTTTAATGAGTGCACAACTACAGCTACTCGTGGGATATGAGTTGTTTTAAAGAAAGTTTTTACTCCAGTTTTACCCCTTTAGGGAGCGTATTATTTAAATCATTTTAATAATAATTTAAATCATTTCTTATTCCACGTTTGCGTCATAAAAGAAATATACCGTGCAGATTTCACGTTTCTAGCGATTTCGACTCGTTGATGACTTTTGCATTTCATATACACGGATGGATTTCGAAGAGAAATTAATTTCTCTGAAAATTCAGCTGTCTAAATTTTGTTTCACGAAAATGTGTCATAATTTTTCCATTTCTTTATTCCAGAAGCAAAAACATCGTATATCGCTTGTGTAATTATGCTACTCACGTTTCTCGTTTCACTGCTAATTGCGTCCCTGCATTGTTTATTTCTTCCAACGTTCTTCATAATATTACATTTTATAATATTCTTTCTCTAATATTCTGTTTTTAGGAAACGTCGTTTGGAAATGAAAGTTACGTCTGCTGAGTTAGAAATCGTTTTAATCCGAGATAATAAGCGCCAGCTAAACGACTCTTATGATAATTGGTCCGTGATACTCTTCCACTTCTATCTCGTTGCTCATGCAGATGTTTTAAATACAATCAGAATAAAAATTTGACAGAAATTAAACGACTCTTATGGAAGTATCCCTGTGCTATGGTTCGTGTATCAGAGGGAGAAAGAAATATTTACATTTCAAAATGTCGTTTTCTTCTTTAGACGTGACTTTAGTATTTTATGGAGGCACGTTATGGCGATCTATATACGTAAATGTCTTTCTGGGAGGTCCACGATCTATTTCAGAAAACATCACACGCTGCGTTCGTGGCGTCGATTTCATTCGCATTTCGTTAAGAAAACCTGGTTAATTACAATTTCTTTAGTGAAAAATAACAGTGTTAAAAAATACGATATAAAAATACGATATCGGTCAGATCAATTAAGATCAGATCAGTAATTGCATATGAAATTTACTATTTTGATGAATGGAATGTTACTCTTCTACTTTATCGCGCCTTACTTTACCAACTATACTGCTACTAACAAGAAGAGAAAGAACAGAAGTTTCTTCGTTATTTGACACCTGTAGTTTTCCAAAATCTCGTTATTTCTACTCAATATTATACACTTAAAAATTAAACAATTTTGTGCTTGTTTTATTCTATTCGTCTCTTCGTTCTATTTATTCCGTGTATAATTGACGACACCTGTAGTTTTCCAAAATCTCATTACTTGTATTCAATATTACATACTACAAGATTAAATAATTTTGTGCTTGTTTTATTCTATTCGTCTCTTCGTTCTATCTATTCTGTTGTGTAAAATTAACGCGAAATTAAGGTAAAAATATACTGTTGTGCGCGCTGAGAGAACTGTGACCTATGAAGTTTGTGATATACAGAAAAATAAAATCGACTTTGTTTATTTATGGCACCGTCACTGTTAAGGAGCGATATATGATATAAATAATAAATAAGTAAATGACTTTGGAAATAAGATTGTAAGATAACTTGAAAGATATCAATTATTTTTCATACGTAGAAATAAGCTTCGACTATTTAAATCGCGATAGAAGTTTCCCTGTCTCGCGATAACACGAGATAACGCAATTAATGTTCACATTTTGTCAATTTATAATACGCCGACTACGCACTGTGAGATTCTGATATATAATTGTCATCAAGGAAACCATTTTGTTTCTTGATAAAAATAATTTGAAACGCTAAATAGGAACGAGTGAAGGTAAAATTATCTACGTTGCTCGGCATTTTCCTGCGGACGATACAAGTAGACACGAGGTATCCGGGATAATTCACGGTGCCTCGCGTGACTTTACATTTTGATGTTTTAGCTGAAAATTGCTTATTTAATAACGAGGCAAGGGTTCAAGGATACTGCAGGAAAGTCGACTAGAGCGTTTGCTTAAAAGAGAAAAGAAATTGGATTTTTGGACAAAATATTCCGTCGCAGAGTCTTGTTATCTTGTTGTAACGCTATCTTATAATCCTTTTTGCGGATCGATAGGATCTATTCATCGATCTTGGAACGTTCGATGATGGATCAAAATGTGTGAATTAAAGAGAATTATCGAATATGGATAACGAACTTTTGCCATCTTCTTGATCCAAATTGATTGGTCGATTTTTTAAGCATTTTATAAATGGAATAATTATTGTTTCGTTTTAAACAAAATTGACTATAGATCTTGTACAAAATTTACATTTACGCAGAACTTTGCCTACCTTCTTCTCAATTTATTGATCGATTCTTTTCAAATTTCGTAAATGGAACGACACTTCAACGATATGAAAATCTACAGGGAAATATCTTCTTTAAATCGTCAAGTGTATTCATCTCGCTTTCTGCACTCGAAGTTGCTCCAGATGAATTCGATTTAATCGCTTGTTTTTTTTATTAATACGTTATATTGTCTATCGAACATAAAACTGCTACAAAATTGACGCAGAACTTTTCCCATCTTCTTCTCAATCCATTGATCGATTGCTTTCAAATTTCGTAAATGGAACGACACTTTTCAACGATATGAAAATCTACTGGGAAATACCTTATGTAAATCGTAGACTGCATTCATCTCGCTTTTTGCACTCGAAGTTGATCCAGATAAATTCGATTTAATCGCTTGTTTTTTTTATTAGTACGTTATATCAAAAAATAAAATTTACGCAGAACTTTCCTATCTTTTTTTCAATCCATTGATCGATTGCTTTGAAATTTCATAAATGGAATGACATTTCTCAGCAACGTAGAAACCTACAGAAGATCTCATTAATTCGTTGTATTATTTCTAATTAAATAAAATTGGATACGAAGCTGCTCCAAAATTGACGCAGAACTTTTCCTACGTTCTTCTTAGCCAATTCTTTTTCTAATCGATTCTTTTCAAATTTCATAAATGGAATGACATTTCTCAACAACATAGAAACCTACAGAAGATCTCATTAATTCGTTGTATTATTTCTAATTAAACAAAATTAGATACGAAGCTGCTCCAAAATTGACGCAGAACTTTTCCTACCTTCTTCTTAGCCAATTCTTTTTCTAATCGATTCTTTTTAAGTTTCATAAATGGAATGACATTTCTCAACAACGTAGAAATCTACAGAAGATCTCATTAATTCGTTGTATTATTTCTAATTAAACAAAATTAGATACGAAGCTGCTCCAAAATTGACGCAGAACTTTTCCTACGTTCTTCTTAGCCAATTCTTTTTCTAATCGATTCTTTTTAAATTTCATAAATGGAATGACATTTCTCAACAACGTAGAAATCTACAGAAGATCTCATTAATTCGTTGCATTATTTCTAATTAAACAAAATTAGATACGAAGCTGCTCCAAAATTGACGCAGAACTTTTCCTACGTTCTTCTTAGCCAATTCTTTTTCTAATCGATTCTTTTTAAGTTTCATAAATGGAATGACATTTCTCAACAACGTAGAAACCTACAGAAGATCTCATTAATTCGTTGTATTATTTCAAATTAAATAAAATTGGATACGAAGCTGCTCCAAAATTGACGCAGAACTTTTCCTACGTTCTTCTTAGCCAATTCTTTTTCTAATCGATTCTTTTTAAATTTCATAAATGGAATGACATTTCTCAGCAACGTAGAAACCTACAGAAGATCTCATTAATTCGTTGTATTAAACAACGATGTAATTAAACAAAATTGAATACGAAGCAGCTGCAAGATCTACGCGGAACTTTTTCTACCTTCTTCTCAGCCAATTTTTTTTCTAATTGATTCGTTTCAAATTTCATAAACAGAATAACATTTCTCAATGACGTAAAAACCTACAAAGAGGTACCTGCTGTAAATCACGAGGTCGTAAATTTGTCTTGTTTGTACGTCGTGTCGCTAAAGAAATAAAAAAGAACAAAAAATAAGAACCTGGCAGGAAAGTAAGAAATATGGGAGACGCAGAGTGCTTTAAAGTTTCCCTGAAATATTACACGTCCGGATATCTCCGAAGAGGATTTTATTCGAATATCAATCCGTATTTCCCTCGGCATCTCATCATCCGGAGGCTAACGCGCCCCTATCACAGGAACTCGACGTATGATGTAGAGGAACGACGCGTTGCACACGGTGCTCGCTGTGATGCATTCTGGCCGTGATCGTTGGATCGAAATTGTATGCCGCGTTCCACGGTTTCCTCGGCATGGAGCCAGCTCGCGACATGGGCCGAATTCTCTTTGTCCACGTTACCCTACCACGGTCACGATGTCCATCGAAGCTTCTTCGTACAGGCGGCAGAAAAAGGTAGGAAAAGGAGAAAGAGCGGAACAGTTGGTAATTCCGCGGAGAATTTCGACGGCGTTGTTACTCGTTCGACCCAGTTTGTTCAGCATGAACAAACATTTACAGCGACAGCGAAGCTACTAGGCCCCCGGACGACAATGACAAATGTACCAGTTGCGCGCCAGCTTTCAGAGAATTTTCCTTCTGCTTGTTCCTTCTGCTAATGGAATTTAAAACGGACGCAACTCGCGTGGTACCATGTCTCGCTCGCAGACAACAATCTGCGTTACGCTGCGTTTAAAGCAACTCTGCTTACTTTAGGAAAATCCAGTAAAACGAAAGTATAGAGCGCTCGTCCGCCGTTTGACGATCGTTGCTATCGGAAATCGAACATCCGAATGCTCTGAGAGCATCCTACAAATGTCTGGTCGATTTGTAGTGGACGGTGTGACGTGTTGTTGGTTAAAGTAATAACGAGACGAGTTGATTTAATTAACTGTATTTACAGGTATTTTAAACTGTAGAATACAAAGTTAATCGCAAACATTGCTCGCTTGATCATATTCGTTATGTGATTGCGCAATGCTGCGGTACCGATACTAATCGTTATGCTGATTCGTTAGACTGATTCGTTATACTGACTTACTGACTCGATACTGATATTCATTCGCACTACTCACTGTGTCTGGAGGACATGGTCGTCTATTTATACTGGTCGAGGGGCGTACGGAAAGGTTTGAACTTGTCGCCCGTTGTAGGTTGCACGTAGCAGCGAAATTGCTTTGTCCAGAGTTTGTTTATTGCATTATGTACGTCGTACAGTGTTAATCCTCTGTGGCAAAACAACTACGCGAGGTGTCTTCGAATCGAAAGGTCCTAAGATGCATGTGCCGCTACAGATTCTTTCAGATACTCAGAACGTGCCCTGGCGTTCGTCGCGAATATGGAAATAGTCGCAGAAACCAGTTGACGAAGCACGCTTGTGCTGAGACACGTGGCAAAGATGCTAACCTGTAACTGCAGAGATGAAAGTCGATACAAAAAGACAGGGCCGGTGCAAGGCAGGTTCGCCGGAACCCGGCTCCGCGTTTTGAGAGGCCCCGCGATCTACGAAAATTATCCAATTAAAAATACCGATTTTGATTAACTTTTTACAGAATGACGATACCATTAACAGATACAAGACATTTTTTTAGTAGCGATGATTCAGCTTAAAGGAGTGAGAAAAATAATGAAAGTTCAGTGTAACTCCGTAAAATCCTCATATCCTGGAAACTACTTTAGATAAAAAAAATCCAGGCGCTTTCAGAGAAATGTACTTTTTAGAGAAATTAAACTACATCAATAGTTTTTTGCAAAAGTCATACATGATTACAGATTTTCTATTTTCATCGAATTTTTTGCCCCTTCAAAGCGTATTATGCATGCGAAAAAATATTACTTGGATTTGTTTAAAAAGCTGCTCACAAAAAATACATAATATGCAACAGCATTTCTAAATAAATAATTCCTCGTTGTAAAATTTAAGTGTAGGATTTCAATGCGTATTCAGGTCCCGTAAAATTTTTGAACCTGGCCCTGTAAAAGATCACGCCGGCCCTGTAAAAGGTCACGTTGGCCCTGTAAAAGGTCACGCCGGCCCTGTAAAAGGTCACGCCGGCCCTGCAGAAAGATCAATTTGAACCAACATCAATTGAACAATGTCAGTTTTTACACAGATAATTGCAAATACGATACGTTGGCTTGATGAGAAAGTAATATCGGTTTTTCATTGAACTATTGGAAAAACAGTTTCGAGTGACTGATATTTCAGAGTTCGCGATAAGATCATTTTATTAAAATGATATTTTCTGTTCATGAAGAACTCGACTCTTTGAACTGGCAACTCAACGAAGTCGATAGAACGAACATCTTCGATAGTTAAACATGCAGAAAGACAAAGCCTGTTTTCGATCTAAATTACTTTATTATTTGTTAGACGAATCTGGCTTAGGTTTGGGTATAAATATTTGAAGTTCTTTCGCAGCCTGCCTTTTGATAATTTGAAAATTATTTCGGATTATTAATTGGATCATTATGGAATTATTAATTAAATTATTACAGAAGAAATACAAATATTTTCTATTTGTATAAATGAGAATGATTTACATTCGCTTGTCAACAATTAAATTAAAGAAACAGAATAATGTAACGTCCCGGTATAGCATTTAAAATTCGGCAACATCTTCAGGAAGATTCTAACTACTGCAGAGGTGAATATGTACGTACAAGTTATTTGCAACTTATTTTCGCTTGTACAAATTATTTCTTTGTTTACAAATATGCAAGAAAAACGTGCAACTATTTTGTATAAATCGCGATTATAATCTGTCATAAAATTGTAAAATTGAGAAAAGGCGGTCAATCGCTTAGAAAAATTGTGCGAATGGCGCAAAATTCGTCCGCAGCTTGTTGATTTTGAAATAGCGAAACCGGTTCCATTGAACACCAAAAATATTCGGAACGACTACAAAAATAAAACTTGTGTCGTAACCATGATATTTTATGAACACTAAAGCGTAATACTCGAACAAGTGTCCCGTGATTGGTAGAAACGATTGAAGTTGATTATAATATGAAAGCCCTTTCAAACGATTCGCGATGTGGATTACGGGCGACCCTATAATCGGGAAACAAATCCTTTATTAACGCGACTAAGGAATAAGTGTATCAAGTTTGCTAGATAATATACATTATCAAGAATAACAAATTTTGGAATACTGTTATACACCAACATGTGTATAAACATGGAGGAAAATATAATTTGTTGCTCTGGGATATTTGAGAACCGATCAAATCAACAGATTAAAATGTTTATTTGCATATTTTGAAAGAAAATTTAGAAAGAAGAAATTAAATTCTGTAAAAAATCTTAAAGAGGATACTAGGAAATGGTTATTACAAAACATGTCTTCAAACAACTTCAAACTTCCAACTAAGTAAATTCCTAAATAAGTAAAAAATAAGTGAACTGGTCTGAATTCTTATAGGTTGAAGTAAAAGGATGACTAGAAAATATTATGTTAAAAATAACCAAAGTTCAGAATCTGAAATATTATCCGAGTAAGACGATACTCAATCAGCTGTCAGCGAGACATTAATTAATATAATACGAAAAGGAGAAGGTACTGTGCGTAGGAGATTAGTAAAGTGAAAGGAGGAGGATGATTAATTGAAAAAGTATCGATAATAAATTTATGTTCCAATATCACTTACATTATTCTTTCTACTAATTAATTGCTGACAGTCGAATGTATCAATAATTTTCTTTGTATTAATAATAAATGTCATATTGTTAAATCAAATAAATATTGTTATTTATTTACTACTTTTTC
This sequence comes from Bombus affinis, assembly GCF_024516045.1. Taxonomy (NCBI): domain Eukaryota; kingdom Metazoa; phylum Arthropoda; class Insecta; order Hymenoptera; family Apidae; genus Bombus; species Bombus affinis. Next base: position 4,398,182 of record NC_066345.1, read on the forward strand.
TTTCAGCATTATATGACGTCGAGTAAATCGTAATGCATGCTACAGTTCTGTTTAACGTACCTAAAAATGTCATTATTTATATACATTAAATTTTTCTAGTTTATGTACACATACGTACACATAATCTTAGTACATATCGATATTTTATTTTAACATTTACGTTGTAAATGTTTGAATATTTTCATAGACAGTGATGATTTTATTTTTTTTACAGTTGCTTAATCGATGGAGAGGTTTGAAGAAATTGCTTTTACGGGTTTTGTTCGTTTTACTTGCCCGGAATAATAAGAATCCTAACAAGATTCTCGATATCGATTGATATTCTTTAGAGTATTTGCTATAGATTTAGTACTCGATAAAGAAAAGTACCAGATAAAAACCCGATAATTGCAAAAGTACCATAAAGCGGAAAATATTGTATTCTAATATCTCTTAATTTACGAGAACGATTTAGTGTAATTAATTAATCGAAAAATTAATTACTTTTCGTTCGTTAACAGAGTTGAAGTACTCTAAAATACGAATTTTCATCGAGTTGAAATCAATATTCATCTTCAAATTGCCATTAGAAATATTACGGTGAACTTTTTAAATTACAATTAAATTCCACAAATCACGCTTTATTAAACTGACGAATATATTCAATTTATTGAATTCTTTATACAGCGTGGGGCAGCTAAATGGCATGGCAAATATCTATCTTGTTCATTGTCGTATAAAAAACCTTTTCAAGATTTTACTGAGACATATAACAGCAGAAAAAACATTTCTTAAGATAACTCTTTTTGCGACATCGTCTTAATACTTTTATACAGAGAATAAAAAGCGCATCGACTGGTATATGATAAATATAGGACCTTGAGAAAGATTCTTTCCACAATGACATGCGTTTTTCGAAATAGCCCAACTTTGGTTTAAGAAGCTTTCATGTAACGATAAATAAGGATATAAAATCTCAAAATTTAGAATAATTAAATTTACGGTGACTCCATTTAACTGGTCCACTCTGCATATCTAATACAGAGAAATTTCTTATTTATTGGATTGGCAACTAAGTGATTGCGGATTTTGCCATTAGGTAGTATTGACAAACTCCGCAATCACTTAGTTGCCAACCCGATAGAATGTGCTCGAAATTACTTTAACATATCATAACGCCATTACGAAATTCCTAATGTATGAAGTGCTCAAAATTACTTCAACGAATCTTATTATCATTGTGAAACTTTTTATTTAAAAAATGCTGAAAATTACTATGACGAATCATATCACGATTATGAAATTTTTTACTCACCATATGATCGAAATTGCTTTAACGAATCCCGTTACCATTACTGGTATCCAAACAATTATCCATAACGTCGGCACAAAAATATTCTCGATGATGAACAATGAACGTTTATTCGGCGCAGCTATTTGGAAATCTTGCTGCGTAAAAAATTACCGCTTAATTGGCCGAGAAACTTAATTAAAATAGCCAAGGGTGTGCACGAAGACAATCGGCTTTACAGCATTTTCCCAACGGCGCTGAATAATTATCTTAATGCGCGCTCGCGCTACTTCCTTCCACGTTTGCATCTTTATATGCATGGCTAGTCCGCAGCTGCAGCTGCGGAACACCGTCCTTGTAACATCTCGGTCAGCAAGCTCGATCGAAGGTTTTAACACCCACGAGTTTCATTCGAAGGATCTGACGAGTTTTCGTGTGATGGCACGCGCGCTCCCTTACGCCTTTTACAAAATTATACGTCGCAAGGATTATACCGCGCTTTATTTCTGTTTGCTTTCGGCTCGCAGATAGTACGCTTTCTATTGGCATTTGCAACTCATTGATCGTTCGTTGATTAACGCCGTACGTATCAAGGAAAGTAGAATATAAAGTACGAGGATATTTCGCGATGCCTTTAAAAGCTTTGTTGTTACGTACGACTGAGAAAATTGCGCTATGTTTGCACGCGATGTTACACGAACTTTCACGAAACAAAGGGTACAATTTGTTTTCTTAGCGCGATTGCCAGCGGAATTTATTTTCTAAATCTCGCGCCGCGATATGATTTACAGCGTGAAGAGCGAAGGTTATTTTCGACGTGACTGTTTCGAATTGTACGAAGATTAGCGAAACAAATAGTAGTAGCTGTTTATAGTATCCTGCGAGCCCTTATACAAAGTGACTGTTTGTTTATCGTTCTCTGGAATTTACCATTCATTGAACCAGTTGAACCAGTTACAATTTGATAAGATAAGTAACAGAGAAAATTGGAATTACTTGGGAAAAGGGTTCTCTTCTATATCTGATAAACATTTTGGATAAACGTTTATTAAGTTGTCCCTTTGAAAGACTTAAATAAATATTCATTGTAATTACCAGTGAAATTAGAAATTATTGTTAGACACTGTGTATATTACTTTGTTATTGTAGAAGCATTTTCAAATGATGATGCAAGTTCAACTGGAGATGAATAGCAATTATACAAATTAAATAAATAGGAATACAAGCAATGGAACGTAACGGATAAGAAAAACGAATAAATGTTTGATGAATAAAGATGTACAGATGATATAAATTTTGAAATAATGTTTATTTCACCAATGAAATTATTGTGATTAATAAATCTCACGTAATATTTTATATATAAATACTTTCATGTTCCATTTTTGCTGCTTCATTGCTTAGAATTAATCAAAGTAAATCATGCGCAGGAAATATAAAAACGTTATTTTATTCTTGCATTGCAAATGAAATAACTTTCTCACATTCGTCTCGTTTAAACGATCAATGTTATTGTCAATATTCAAGATTTTTAATATTGTACTGACAATATACACAAATATTGTCATTATTTTTTATGTAGAATATCATCGCGAATATAAATTTTTATACTGAATTTTTCAAGCTTCGTATTATGAAGGATCCACAGGACGATTTTGGAGAAAATCCTACACGACTACGTTTTTCCCCTCCCTTTCATGTTTTTTGTTTCGGGGATTTTCTCACTTTTTTCGCTTGGCAACCGTTGTTTTTTTTTGTCTACGATTGGTTCTCCTTTTTTCCCTCCTCTCATCCCGAGCTGAGCTTTGTTCAAGTAAGCAAGAGCCATCCTGAAAAATTGGAGACAGACTTACAACACACAGGCGAGGATTCGAACCAGAGTCCTGGCATGTTTGTAGCCCAACTACGTTAACCACGTCGCCATCGCCTTCCATATTCTGACGGTTACTTTTAACGCTATTTCTTTCTGCAAAAATCTAATGTTTTTATTTATGTTGGCAAGTTTTTACCATAATATCTCTATTTCATCAGCCTTCGTCTTCAATGTATTTACCTCAAGACGAAGGTTCTGCAATTCGTTTCCAATTTCAGTCAAATTTACCTTTTTATTTGTTACCTAAATTAGGTAATTAATTATTATTTTCTTAGACGTGTTAACAATACTAACGTGTTGTTCTGAACTTATCAGATAAGGTATGTCCACAGACGACGCTGTCTTTGCGTCTGTTGGCTCCACATGAATATTAAAATGAGTTATTAAAATTAATACGAGAATAAAAATAAACATGCTTTAAAGTGTTTAAATGAGCTTGGTTTAAACTCGGCCCATTGATCGGCTAGAGGATCTCTTACGTACGACAATGTTGACATCCCTCAATATTGACAATAATATTGACAAGACCATAAGAATCGAACGTTCCAATACAAACCAGAAAAAATAAAGCTACCCTTACCCGGATTATCACGTTGTAGACTAACCCATGAACATTTAATAACAAAACAATCACGTCCTGATTTCTCGTTGGATTTTGATGTTGTTGCGATTGGATCGCCAACGTCGTCATTACCATGTAGCATATTTTAATGTCAAAGCCGAAATGAGATTTTTAAACAGATAAATCTACTCGATTCCATGCAACTAGGTATTATTTAATGTTTCAAGCAAGTAATTAAAAATTATGTTTCTTTTTTCTTTTCATTTTGTTTGGTAGTCGTTGGTGACTTTATGGTCACTGGAAACACCTTAAGCTAAACTCATAAATAAATACGTAAATAAATAATTAATATTGGCAACGGTATTGATCGTTTGAATGTACCTTAGATGCAAAACACATGTTTATGATTGATACAAATTGAAGAAATGTCTAATAAAAATACTACGACTTTTAACTTACAATAATCGTTGTAATAATACAACTTTTACTTACGGCATAAAAGAATTTACGATACATGCATATTTCTGTAAATTTACACGCTGTTTTACTTTCGATAACATGCCGCAGAGAAATACGGCCTGCCAATTCAACAGCAACCACTATACACATCCACATACATATTCTATAGATATATTCAGAAAATATCACAGGGCTTTGATTTTGAACGAGACACTTTTATAGTCCTTGGCTCTTATCTGCTTTCGCGTTAAACCGGGAAAACAGGGAATGGAAAATTAATAAAATAGATAGAGGGTGGGTGGTTGGTGAGATTTCCAAGTAGGCGTGTTACGAACGATGAAATTCTGGTTTATTTTTAGGCACTCTACTTGAAATTCTAGTATAGTCGTCGATTCATCGGTGTCTCGATTCTTTTTACATAATTCTCGAAACTTGTATATAAATTTGCCTCTTCTCTTAACAGAAAAGAGTATTATGTTGAATCAGATATGAAAAAAGAAAAACTGATTCATTTGATCGTATGGATCCGATTACGATCGGTGGTATATTTAGCGTTACGTGTCGCAAAGGAAAATGAAATAGGATTTCTGATCATCGATTTCGTGAATCCGATTAATCATGAATTATATATTACACGTTCTTGCGCGAAACAAATTTCAAACATCGTTACTAAATGTGGTAATAATCTTCCATATTTTCCATATAGAACAATGTATTGTTTTTAAGCTTCGCAATATTCCAGAGAACATTTTTAATGCAATATCAATAATAAAAGATTTTTTAATACATAAATCCTACGATAATTAAGCTCACAGTTTCAAATACACTTTTGTTTGAAAATCATATGGAAATAATGTGGTTTATTTGATGGAATTCAAAGAGAGGAACTTTTATTAATCTCGCGTTTCTTGGAATTTTCATATTTTACAGGAATACTATCGTTATAATCTTCGTTAAAAAAAACTGATACTTTTACTTCATTTTTAGTAATAACATTATGTTACATTTTGAAAATTACATTTTGAAAATTTTTTCTAATTGTTGCTATATCGTTCTATTTTATATGGACATATTCATTGGATTTTTAACTCTTAATTTCCGATTAAAGTAAAAGGCTTCAATCGGTTCTGGTTCTTTATCCCAAAAATAAAGGAAATTCCGTAGCAATAGGACGTTGAATGATGTAGCTTTTATTTTAACGACGTTTCAGAGTCACGCTTCATCTTTCTTCATCAACAGTTCCTTACTTGTACCAGCATTTACCAAAATTTAATTTATTCAATTACAGTCTTGTTTCAATCCTACGGAGCTGCATAGAACGAAAGTCGCAAGAATATATTATCAAATACCAAAAAGTAACGAGAAAAAGAATACAAGGGAAATAGAGGCATAACTTGTAACAAGAAGCGTTGTTAATAGCGTCTCGTAGATTGGCCGACTTTAAATTTTAAAGCTGCTACATATATCGAATTTCGAATCGTTTGAATCGTTATACATGTTCCATAGGTTTAATAAGAAAGGATGAGACCAGGCTTACCGCTTCAGCTTGATTTAACTTTCTTCCTTTAGCAATTTTCGGAATCACTGGATCTTTCAACCCGTCAGCCCACCTTATCGATCGTTCATTCATTGGTTTTAGAAATATCTGCCTATCTCGTGGTAGGTCAGGCTTAGCGGAATTACGTCGCACGTTGGGACTAACGATCTGACGTGGGACGTTTGATACGAGATGCAAACTACGTCATCAATAAGTTTCTCAACGTCAATGACATTTTCTCATTTTTAACCATTCCATCTCTGACACAGCATCGTGTACGTAATCTACGCGTTGAAAACTTTACTCGATTTTAAAACTGTCGTCCTAACGCTTATCCCCTTTCCCTTTTTTAAAATATAGTTCGTATTTTTTGAAAAGGTTAAGCAACTAAATCGTGTTTTCGATGGAAGCTGGCTCGACGTTCTTGAATCATGAATGTAGATATTCTCTTGCGTTACAAGGATTTAATAATGAAATAGAGCGGAGCAAATGCGCGCGCTGACTTCGGCTTTAATACTCTGGAGATTTTATTTAAACTTAAGAAACGCGACGGAAGAGATCTACTTTTATTTGCGTACAAAAGGTAACGTCTTATACCGTAAATTGACGATGCCCTACTTTTTCGAAGAACCGTGCAGCCTGTAATTTTCTCTACAATTAACTACCGTCGTTAATATCAAGAATTTAAGATACACCCTTATGGTCTAATGTGTCTAGAAAAATCATCTTATGCAGTTGCTACAGTCTACATAATCTCGTTTACGTTCTAATTTTTTGTATTCTTATATAGTCTTAGTTGGATTATAATCTTGCTCTTAACTTATTTTAAGTTGATTTCAAGTAAACAATCTTCGTTATGTCTACATTCGTGTAAAGCAAATTTTTCGCTAAATATATGTTTGCACAAAATAAATTGTATATAATAACAAATAATAATAAATATAAACTATACCTACATTTTCGAATTTTACCAATAGAATTACAGATACTAATATTATGTTTTCATGGTCACAATTAAATAAATGAAACAAATTGAAATTCGTTCGGTCTGTTGGAAACTATAATGACTATTATATTTCGTTTTATGGATTTTCATATATCATGTGCATTTTTGTCTTCAAAATATTCCATAAACGGATGAAAATCCGCATTACAACTACTGCTCGTTACAGTGTTAATGAAATTCAACATGTTTCGTGTAACATTATATATTCGTACAAATTTTCAACATATTCCTAATACATCATTCATAAAAATAAATTTCACCAGCCACTGCACGTTCTTATTGACGTACAAAGTCTAATAAAACGCATACCGAGTCCTTTAAAATTAACATTGTCGCTGGAGGAGAAAAAATTACACGAGCGCGAGTTCGACTGCTCGGATGATTAGACAATGGGCGCTAAGAGAACCACGTTTTTCCTATTATCATACTTAGAACCGTGCATAGACTTTGTAAGGTTGGCCAAATAAAGGCCAACGTCAGCTGCGCCGTATTAGAACTTTTTCTAGTTGGCTCTATCGCGTCCTTGTTTCGTTTCCAGATAGACATCGCGCACCCATTCTATCGAAATCAATGCGCTCCTTTTATTGCCATTTCCTGAATAACGCACACCGTACCGTCTTTGAAAAAGTAACAAAAGCTACGAGACACGATAACAGGCGAGAAAAAAGGGCGCCGCAGGCGATACCGCAGCTTAAAAGAACTCGCAACAAGCTCCAAGCGTTTTAAAATCTCTATACCTCACGCAGTACGTCCTATTTTTATTTCGCACCTGTAAATTACCTCATCCACGCGTCCGTTTACCTTTGATGATATCTAGGTGGAAAACTATGTTATTTTCGACGATTCCTCACGGGAATGTCCACGTACACTGATACTTGAAATTACCGTGCACCGTGACGATTTTGCGTGACTTTAAACCGATATCATTGCTACGTGTATATGTAAATGTACACGTCTCCGTGCAACATGCCATTAATAACATTTGCCACGTTTAATTAGCTATCACCAGTATAATTATGTAAGACACGGAAGATTGTGATGATTGAATAATTAAATATGTTTATTTTCATGCAATATACATGTCACTATTTTTATAATGCGATCTCATAAGGTTTTATAATCTTTTATGATTATATTATACGTATATATATATATAAAAATAGTGGCATGTATATTGCATGAAAATAAATATATTTAATTATTCAATCGTCGCAGTCTATATATATATATATATATATATTAACGCACAATAGAACTGCTCTCCCTGTGTCATTTCTAAAATAAAAATACTAAGACAGTTAAAGTGATTCATTATGTCAAATTGTCACATCGCCTTTATTTGTAGTTGCCCAACCCCGGTAAGGACATGAATTTAACTCGAGAAATTTCACTATTATTAATTCAAATAGATGTAACAAATTTTTATTTCCTGCGAGAAAATAGTATTTGGCATACCTGGCTACCGTTCCTTCGCCTAAGAAAAGGCGATTCTATGTCATACATATAGTTTGTTGAATAAATGACATTGCTAAGAAAGGTACATTTTTAAAAATATCGATTTAGAATAGAAAGTTCGTTGAACCATTAATTGTATGACATGTCCATCATAATAAATACCTCGTTTTTGGAATTAATCTATATAAGTATTTCAAATCTGATAATTTCTTAAAATGTAGAAAACCGACGCCAAATAATACCAAAATATAACATCGATACATATAACGATATAACACAATCGATATAATATTTCCGGTAGAAATAAAAATAATAACAGCTGACGTCGTGTAGGTGACGCGAGGCAGCTGAAAAAGTGACGAAAATCATGATCGTATAATTTCCTGTGACGTGAGTCGTATTTACGCTCGACGAGACGAGAAAGGCGAAAGGGATTCGAGAGGACAGGAGAAATGCGAACAAACTGGAAAGGAGCTACTTGATGCGTCTTTGAAATACGTCCGATATCGATGGTGGCACGTTGTTGCAGAGGGTTGAGGACGAGGATAGTGACATGTCTTATGTAGTGCGATGGCGCGTCCCCTGGCGCCGCGGCAAGGGACGAAAGGGGGCGGTGATGTTCCCCACAATCCCCACGTCGCGATCAGCTTTCCTCCGAGCCAGTCGGATGCTAGATGTGGCAGGAGTCGGTTCGTTATATTCGGTTCAACTCGGCCCTAATCGGCTTTCGTCGGGTTACTCGTGCTTTTCACATACACTCGCATATTCGTTGCATCGCGACGGATGCTCGAATACTGTTCGTTGCCACTGGGAATGTTTTCGTGTAATTTAGCACGAAAAACATTTGAATAATCGGACACGCGACTAACGCGTTTCGAGCCGTGTGGATAACAGCGAAAAAGAGCAAAAGAGTAAGTGACAGGTCGTTGCACTTGCTCCATCCAATCAGTGTCGTTGCTTCGTTGAATTTCCGTGCGTGATTTGTGTTTACTGGCCGCGCCTGAATACCGTTACTTGTGACACTAGCAGACTGTGCGAAATTTCGTGACTTCTGTCTGTCGCGTTTTTCATCTCTGCGATCGATCTTCGCTTGTCGTGCCCCGTCAACATCAAACGCTGTAATTTCCTTCGAGATTTTCAAAGTATATCGTGGCGGAGACGCGTCCAAAGTATCAAACATATTTGTAATAAGCCGAGGAACGGTACAGAGTGATCGTGACAAGAACGCTGCACGAGAGCACGTAGAGCGACCTGTTGTGTCGGGATAGTCGACAGGAAGACACGTAGAATTTAGTGCCTGTCGGGACTCGTTGAACGACGCTAACCAGAACGGTGAACAAGTTACGACGCGTCTGGGAAAGTTGAACATCAAACTTGACATACTCTACAATCTATAGAACTCCTAAAGTCCTACAATTTAAACGTCGAATTCTTCGCGGCGTAACAGCCGAGAGGCAAGTAAAAGGGAGGACAGGTCGCAGAAAAATTCCAGCGATAATGCGTACAGTGAGCGAAGCAATGAAACATCGCGCGATCAGCTGACTAGCCGAACTGTTTGGCGGTCGTCAGAACTCGGCCGGTAACGAGAATCGGCAGAAAACCGGCAAGAACCCTAAAAATCGACAGCAACCTAGATTGCCTACTTGTGCGGTTATGACGTTTGGGACGCCGTTTCACACCGAGAAGTCGCAGTTCGTTGGCGATAACCCTGTTCGGTATGTTCTCTCAACTTCTCTCCCTCTTTTTCTCATTATTTCAGTCGTTAGAAACCGGTTTGGGCAAATACATATACGTGAGATTCGAAGATTTTACGAGATTGATACTCGATGTTTTGACTTTGTAACGAAACTTCAAACTGAAGTATATACAAGAACTCGTTTTCTCCTTTTTGAGATAAAAACGCAGGCTTTCTGTTTATTTAACTTCACCTTTTACAAGCTGCTTCATTGTGTAAATACACCAACACTTGAAACGGAAGTAGAGTTTATTTGTTGAACAAAATATGAAGATATTATCTTCCAAAGGTTAAACATTTTCCGTTCTTGGAATTGAAAATGGATATGTTACAGATGTATTGATAAAAATGTTTAAGTTTGAAATATCAAATTTTTTCTGTCAAAAAATTGTATACGTAATTAAATGTACACGTACATACTAAGTTTTATATTTATTCTTTATAAAGTGTATTTACATTACATGCTTAAGCGCTTAATCCATAATTTTGTAGTATTCAACGCATAATAACGTCTGCATATGTAGGAATTCATAAATCCAGCCATTTATGTGGCTTTTTATTTATTAGCAGTTTAAAGACATTTATCGTGTCTAGAGACATTAGTTCTTAAATTACAAATTTTAGCACAAACTTACACAGCTGAAAGATGACCTGATCTATTGAAGCCTTAAGCTTGATATTTAGTTTCATGTGATTGTACAAAAAATGTAATTATGTATAGTAGCTACATGTACATTAGTCTAATTGTTTACATTGTCATCCTGTGTCATATATACTTAATTGCATTATACAGAGTGTCCCAGAATTTGACAATCAAACTCTGTCAGTGTATTACGTGGATATAATTAAGCAAAAAATATTACATAAACACGGGCCATTCAAAACTCCATTAAAATGTTCTCATAAAAATATGAAATATGGTGGGAACTTTGTTATAAGATAAGAATAGATTTTCAATCAGCATGATAATATTCCAATGCAAAATGTTCACTGTTCTCCTCGATACGAAACTGAAAAAGATTGAATCGATTATCCCATAAAGTTCATTTTGATTTATAATGGTTTGTATTAGTTCACAACATATATTTTTTCTTTTCTTTTTTTTTTTCAAATTTTTTGCACATAAAAATTCAATAGAGCGAAATTACAGGCTAAAGCATTGTTTTCTTTGTTCTGTATTGTTATTATTACTCGCTCGATTTAGTCCATAAAATGTACTGGCAAAGTTTGGTTATTAAATGCTGGGAAAACTGTATTTCTACCTAATTGTATAGAATTTACTATAGTAATCGTAATAAATATGTAATAATATCGTAAGAGCTTACGAATTTCAATATGATCGCGGAAATCACAATGATACGATATTATACATCAGCTTTATTAAATTCGGTTAATCACAGTCCTTTATTTCGTAGAGATGTTGTTTATAGTCGAAAACTAATACATGCACGATATATCTGTCTATTATGAAACAATAGTATGATAACGATAGTATGATAACGAGGTCCTATGTGTATTGATTGATAATTATTCTAGGAATATATCAGTTTGATAATAACGCATATTTTATATTTCTTCGTATTTCGTATTTCAATAGATAGAAACTTCATTGGTTATTTAACGACTTAAGTTCTTGCATAAGATACCCGATATATGGAACATTTTTATCGTTAACACAATTTTTGTTAATCTCTCATAAATAAATTACATAATTCCATTTTTAAATATGACATGTCAGTTGCAAAGGAATAAATTCGTTTCTATTTTCTTATTTCCACATACTCGAGTATCAATGGTCGATGAGAAGCAATGATCTGACTAACGGTCGTAATTGCAGAAACGCGTACGTTGAAACTGCCGTAATAGCCGTGGAATTATTTCATTAAGATGGAGAAGCGAATGATTCTTTGAAGTCGATTCTACGCTAACGATTTCGATAATAATTATGTTTTACGCAAGTTCCTAGCGAATAAGAAGCTTTCGGTTTTGCTTCGATCTAAATATACAAAGTTCATTGTTTCGAGAAACGGTCGATGACAAATCAGACATTTGGCATCATACGTACTAAAAGCCTCGTTAATAGATTTACAATTAGATCGAGAACTATAAAAATGATTGAAAATCAAGAATTCGTAACTCGAATGAAATTTGATAGAGGTATAGTTGTCGCTAGCTAAGCTACCTATTATAGCTATAGCTGTGAGAAACATAGCTGTTCAGGAAACGAACATAAATTACTTAATCGAGATGATATTGTATGTTCTTTTTCGTCTGTGAACCGCATTGAATTTCTCAAAATTAATGGTCAATGGTATTATGGAAACGCGTGTCTATGTGTACGTAAAAAAGAAAAACGTAATAACACGGAGACGAAGTATCGCTGTCTTCTTAATTTATTAGAGGCTTCGAGTGGGAAAATATGGACATCTCCTTTCATCTAAAATATTAAAGTAACTTGGTAAATAATTACCAGTTACAGATCTGTGACGTCAGTTTAGCATATTTTCAGTCTCACGTGCATATTGGATGTGCGTGCTTATGCGACTAATTTGGCATTGGTTCGTGCAGATACATTCGAACGTCATTCAATGCTGCACAATATACGATTAATGCATATTGATACCCACTCGCATACTTACACGATCGCATAAGAATCATTCTTCGAGGCGAAGCGTCTTGTATTTTTATAGTCTCGGAAGTAGAGAAAGCGTCAGTAAAAAGGTATGCAACTCTCGAGAAAATGACCAGAGAACGATACAGGATAGTTCTGATACAGTGCTGACGCTTCCTTTGTTCTGTTGCTACGCGTCAGGAATCTCAATGGCATTGTAGACCATGAAAAAATTTCTGACGCACATAAATTCAGGTTGAAATCGGGATTAAAGGAGACGTTATCTGTTGAAAGGAGACGTATCTAAGTGCTGATAAAGCGTGTTTTTTTTTTTTTTTAAATAACAATAAAATACAATCGAAATATAATTTCAAAGTACCAATATATCAATATAGTAATAACGTTATTTCACTGTATATAATTTTTGAATGAATCACGCTTTTTTGAAGTTCCCTTGTTAATATTGATAATAAATATTATTCTCATTTTGTACCATTTTCTATCACTTTCAAACATTTTTAACTCATTCCAACGAGACTAATACAGATTTTATTGTTGTATTAGTAAAGTGTAGAATCTGAAAGGAGTTGCACTGATACATTTCTATTAAACTGAGGAAATTTATGCTTTTATGGACTTAGAGAAGTAAAGGTACATATGTAAATATCCAAAGCAAAGTACATCTTCTGACAGTGAACGTTGTATTAGGCAGTTTATTTATTATTTGTCTATTACACTTTATTTATTGTTATTATTTATTATCATACTATTATAACACTAATCTTACCAGGTCTGGCCAAGTGACCGGTTTCAAAATTTAATTTAAAATTCTACATTCTTTCTTATTTCTTTTCTACGTCTACTTTCATGTAAATTCTTATATTATCTACGCAAACAATTTCTCAATTTTTCATAATATTATCCGCTCAAATAATTTCTCAATTTTTGTTAATATAAGAATTTACATAAAGTTAAACGAACAAAAGAAACAGCAATGAATGTAGAATCTTAAATTAAATTTCAAAACCGGTTATTTAACCGGGCCTGGTGAGATTGGTGTTATAATAGTATGGCAATAAATAATAACAATATATAAAATACATAATAAAACGTTTCACCCACTTACTGTCAGAAGATAATATATTATACCCATTAATATCGAAATCTCGATAGTTTAACGAATTCAGAAAGAAAGAACTAGCTTTTCACGAAAATTTGATAAGTTACGGGCAACAATTAAATTTGTTATTCTCGCTGCAGTTACAAAGTTATGTACAAGTGAAATTGAAAAAGTTTCGCACGCAGTTGAAACTTTGTATGCAGGTGACGAGATGAAAAGTTTCGTGTAAATTCTTCATCCATAATACGCGGTAATATGACCGATGTGAGTGGATAGGTTGGTCAGTGAACTAGAAAAATGTGACGCTATTGCGCTGATGGAAGCGCAGAGGCAAGGACGCGTTGGGGTAGATTACTATGACCTTATTATCCTCAACATGCTGTTACTCGGACATCTAAACGAGAGAAGAGAGTATGAAACATTCATTCTGAGCGTTGCTCAGAACTCGTTCTTTGTTTTTGTAGTCGTTCGATTGATTATACGCGCGAACATCTTTCCTTGCTTAACCCCTTAACCTACAACTACGGGCATACCCCGTGGTACGATGACGGGACCAAACGTAAATATTACGGGCATAGCCCGTGGTACGATGATCGGGCCAAACGTAAATATTACGGGCATAGTCTGTATTACGTAATACACAAGTCGTGCGAATGGCTCGAAGGCTGCGCGAGCTTGTTTACGTTTTCAGCCCAAAATTCTCGAACGTAAATCGTAGGTTATGGGGTTAACGTCTTCTCTTCTGTTTCACGAACACTTGAAATTTTGGATGTTTAATAAAATAAGTTTTCCCAAATTATTTCAAATAAATTATACAATTATTAAAACGTATATGTTTGAAGCTTCAGTTTTATTCTAATAAATATTAATTAGGATGAAGCAGTTGTATAGGCGCAGAAATTATGTTTCATGATAGCTAGATCATCTCGTCTCTTATTTACGAAGAATAATGTAATAGTCTACTCTCTTTATTTTTTACGAAATTATTTTTACGAAAAGTTTACAGCTTATTCATCGACGATATAAATGTAAGATCACCGCGATGAATTGGAATCCGTGCTATATTGAATTCGTTTTATATGTCGAAACTTTTCATTACATCGTACGACGACATTTCGAAATTCCTAAAAAGAAAGTAGGAATTAAGCTTTCTGCATGACATACGGCTGTTGTGAGAATCGTTGTTGCAATTAATAATTCGAGCTGTATTAACTTGAACGTTGATTGCGCATTATTTATCCAAAACAAACTTGTTCACAATATTCCGTGGAAGCAAACATCTCTAGATTATGCGGAACACATTTCCAAGTTTCAAATAAAAAAGTAAAAAAGATAGGAATCAAGCAGTGGGGTACATGCACGATTTTCCGTTTAAAAATATCGAAATTTGTTCTGTGTAAATATTATTTCATTTCCATTCCGTTGGTATTTCACGTGTACAAATATTTTTTGTTCTTCAAATATATAATAATCCATTACGTATGTGCCTTTGTACTGTACATTTGAAACAGTAAATATCGTCTATCTTATTTCCATATCATAAAATATAATTTTTCAGTAAGGTGAACGAAGGGAAAAGGAATATCCTGATAGAAAAATCAACCTGTTTTGAAGCTTTATTTGCTCGATTTACTAATTCTATTCGTTATTAAAAGAACAAAATGTTTAAAAACAAAAGAAGCTAACGACCAAATAAGCTGCATTTCTTATAACGCTAGAGTTTGTATTTATATTATCTTAAATTGATCAACAAGACAAGTTCTAAATATGCATGATACATTAGCGATCAATATTTACTCTAAATCATATAAAGTTGTTAATATTTGTCTTTATAATCTAATAATTTATAATTAATCTCTGCGTTTATAACACTCGCTTCTTCTCAGGCCATGCAATATCCACAGAGAAGCCATTAGTTTTGCGAACGTTTTACTCTATTTTAGAACAATCGATAATGAGTTTCACCTCAACTTTCGAATATTTAAACTACTTAAATCAATTATTTCCACCGTGTTTGCGTGCTTGTAATATTGGATTGAAAGGGAAGTTTTTACATTTTACTGCAACATCCTACCAACTAGACAGTTCGATAGTATTAGGTTGTCCGGAAAGTGCCTTTCTTTCGCAAACGTGTTTTTTACAACAATGTACCTTCATACAAACGTGAAACCAAGTCTGTTAAATGTCGCGTTGTTTATCTCAACAGAACAAAACGGATTGTACGTGATTCGACAAAATAATATAAAACAAAAAACGTTGTGCGTCTATTATCTCCTCATAAAACGAAAGAAACTTTTCAGACAATCTAATAGTTATCTTTTTGTTTTTATAATGTTATCCAGTGTTTCGTTAGCTACTACGATCACGAACTTGTTTTGAAAAACCATCTGCATCTATCTCGCTAATGAAGAAGAATTCATCCTCGTTTAAAACACCGTTAGAGCATACGTGAATTTTATTACTCGTAATTAGAGAAATGTTAAAGGACTAAATTGCGAACCTATGGAATATACCGCATATTCGATTGATTTAACGGCATCTGGATTGTAAAGTCATTTAACTGGGAAAAGTTCAGAGTTCAAAGGCAAATGAAGATGTCAACAACGTTTGATCAAGATTATTTCACTTGTAAGTAACAAAGTTTTTGTGACGAACGAATGTGAAACATCATAATTGGACTTGAATTCGCAGAAAATTGAAATATGCCGAAATGCATATTAATGTGTATAAAAATATGTAAAATGCTCAATATAGTACGCGGCATAACGTTTAATTGGTGAAACAAATCTCTGTCTCACATTTTCAACAAGTTTCATAAAAGATTGAATTTGCATAAATATTCGCAGCCTAATTTTAATACATCAATTCTGTAAATATAATACAGTAGTGCTCGGTGCGATAAAATTGCAAAACTTTCCACTGAAGCCAATCGACTGCAATATAAATAAAGCATACACTTTCGTTTCTGTGTTCTTGGAAGTATATTTACATTCATTCTAACCCATTTACATTCAATTCATTCATTTCGAAAACATTAATCGTTCAGTCACTTACACTTTCCAGGGAATTCTCCGCTTTATTTTGTCCGCGAGGGAAAGAAACGCGTATTTTTTATATTTACGCTCATTCCAATCCATTTACATTCAATTCATTCAGTTCGAGAATATTAATCGTGTTCAGCCAGTTACACTTACCAGCGAATTCTTCGGTTTGTTTTGTTTTGTTTTGTTTGCGACGAAGAGAAACGGCTATTGTAATCAGTGTTGGGCAAAATTTTATTCGAACGCCTGATAACGAGTGAAAATAAAGAACGAAATTTTATTTCCCATTGACGAACGAATATCCAATCGAACAAGCATTTATCCGAGTAAACATTTTTTCGTATAAGGAATTATTCGTGTAGGAATTTATGCGAATGAAAATTTAATCGAACAATTTATTCCGATGAGAATCTATTTGCATAGAATTATATATTAACATGTAAATATTTACGTGTCGCGTCTAGAATGAACATGGTGCTAAACGTGATACATTTTCAAGCTACATTGTCAAGTTATTTTAACATTGTAACGATATTCATAAGTAACTTTTTTCAAATGCCAGATTAAAAAGTTTATTGTTCTTTGTAAATTATTTTTTGGATAAAATAATACTAAGAATTGTACCCGGTGTCTGTATATACTTGTACAAAGTTAAGCGCGAACAAAGAATTATTCGTATTATTATTCAAAAATTCTGCAATCGTTATTCCAGTAAATACAGAAAATTCGTTACGGAAAACAAATAATTATTCCACGAAATAAAATATTCTACCGATATGGAATCATTCAGGTAATTATTTCACATAAATATCTATTCGAAATAATTCGAATAATACCCAATTCCGATTGTAATTAGCCTGCGAACCTGTGACTTTTTGCACGTTTAAATGACGTTTCCTGAATCCTGCAATGTCTTTCGTCACGTGTTTCACGCTTGTGTCATGGCTGGAATCGTTTGATGGGGGAAGGATAGCAATAGCAACAGCAACAGCAGTAAGTTCTTTCGTGTGCAACGAACCACTGTCGTGTTTCGTTCCACTCCGTTCCATTCTTTTAAACGGCAAGGAAAAGGTCGCACATCTATTGCCGCATTAGACCCTGGTTATGGTCATTGCGCCAATTCAGTTCGACATCCGTCCACGTCATTCGTTCGCGTGTGGACAGGCACTTCGTTTCGTCGCTAAATAGCCAGGGCAGGATGACGTTTCGACGATGCTAGCCGAATTCAAAAGGGTCGTTGACGTTGGACAGATCAATGGTTTCGCCTTGGATCGTAAGCTTCTTAATTCACTCTGAAACCGATCGATAAACTCGAACACCGTAGGATATATAGAGGAATGATTGTTCTTAGATCATCGACGTATTTATGTTTATGTAATACGTCGTAAATGACGAGAGACATTATCAGGAATAAAAAAGTGTTCTTTCACGTAGTTAAAGTAGGTAAATAAATTTCATTTTTGTAACTTCTAAGTAGATTTTATCGTATCGTGTTACGTTGTTTATATATTTGCTTAGGGATGGAAAGAATTGTCATTTGGCAATTAGGTTTTGCCTCTGATCGCAGAGTATTGTTCTTAGATCATCTACACAATTACAACGAATAAAAATTGTCTAATAATTTATTTAATTTTAAGATGTTCTTTCAAGAAGTTCAAGTAGGTAAATAAATTTCATTTTTGTAACTTCTAAATAGATTTTATCGTATCGTGTTATATTGTTTATATATTTGCTTAGGGATGGAAAGAATTGTCATTTGGCAATTAGGTTTTGCCTCTAATCGCAGAGTTCTTAATTCGCTTTCAAATCGGTAATTAAATTCGAAGACTATAGGTTAGGTACAGAAGTTGTTGTTCTTAGGTCATCTACACAATTACAACGAATAAAAATTGTCTAATAATTTATTTAATTTTAAGGTGTTCTTTCAAGCAGTTCAAGTATGTAAATAAATTTCGTTTTTGTAACTTTTAAAATTACATATTACTGTATTGCATTACATCATTTGTATATCTATATTTGTATATATATATATAGTGGAAAGGACTATTGCTTCGCAATACGATATTTGAGCTCACTATAATATAGTAATCACTTAGGAATGTAGTGATTTGCTCGTTATTCGATGCAAATTTTCACGTAATCAAGTCATCAGTTACTGTGATGTAACCGCACTCGTGTCTATAACAAAAGCTACATTCCTTTTATTTCAAATTCTAATAGAATTTCAAACCTAATTATATAGCAGTTATGAGAATGGAGAAAGACTTATCTCAGTCGATATTTTCGTCCACGGCGCGTTTTTTTCAAATTATTAATTAGTACGAATGTTTCCTATTTTTAACTTCGATACTTTCTCCTTTCTTTAAATATTTGTAAAACCTCGGTGAAAGGGACGTACAGATGGGGGTTTCATGGTTCTTTTGTAAGCAAAGGAAAAAGGTCCGCCTGAGGTTATTTGGCGGTAATGCGTTTCGAGGTTATGGTACATCATTGTGCGTTTCACGGATCGCATGACGATAGTAATTTTCGACTGTTAGGCGACTGTTAGGTTCCACTCTTGAGCGCACGTCGAAAAAGCCGAGGAATGAGATAATAGCAAACTCGTCACACCGAATGCTTATTTTCTCATTATCAGTTGTTATTTCATTTTCGGTGTTTTCATCTCTTATTTTTCTGCTTAATCGCTGCTCTAATACCACGAATGGCTTGTAAATATCGTACAATATAATTCGAATGCGGATTTTTATACATCTGTAGGAAATTTTAAAGTGCAAAATTGCACAGGATACACGTGATACGGAAAAGTACGTACAATATTCAAAGCATAGCGCTGTGTGTAATGCTGGTAGATAAAACAGTTTTCTACCGAGGTTGTAGTTCTTCGATTATATTCTTGTAAGAAAGGAACTTGCTTGAAAATCCGCAGTCTAATTATAATTCAAGATCGCAAGAGAAAGACAATTCTTGTTTATTTCTGTAGTCTAGATCGTCTGTAGCATTAGCTTCGATACAATGCGATTATACGGTATATAAATATGTGTAATTTTGTGTGCTACACTAGATTAGCCGCGTAGTAGTGACACACGTATATGAGTATGAGCGTATGGGGGTATGCGCGTGCACAGCGTCTCGTAAAACAGAAGAATACAACTGTTCCGTTGGTAGTGTGGTAAAGAAGATGGTGAGACAAAGAGAGCGCTGAGACGCGTGTAAATATGTACGAATATCTTGTAAATCGCATATTAAATAAATTTGAAACTATTTTGATATCAATTCTAAGTGTAATCTATGTGTTTGTATATATTTATTTCGGCAATTAAGATCCACAATTCTCAAGAATAAAAATATCTTCGAATGATACATTTGACATATTATTGAACGAGTTTGGCAAGAGTCGGCCAATCTTTGGCAAGATGCGTCTATATTGAATTTCATGCAGGACACCCGCTCTTTGGTCATCTACAATATACATTTTTCCATTTAATCTGTTTGAATATCGTAGCAAGAGATCATCTTTTTAAAACACGAGCTTCAAAGTGGTTTCTATGTTTTTATCGTTATCAATCATAATATCGCTATAAATCAAAGTATAAAAATTCGCGATCTATTCATCGTTATCGTAGAGAGATCGCTCGCGCCAATTATCGCTCGATTATCTGCAAGTGAGACTCAATGCGATTATCTCTTCGAAGCGTAAGGACCGTTGGGAAAAAGCCAGACTAGGCGCGTGGATCCGTAGAATCAATGCGCGTTTACTTGTCGAGTATACCAGCTGGCTGCTGAAGCGAGCAAAACTCTCATAGAAAGAAGACTAAAAAGAAAATACCCCACTGACCTCACTAAAGAAATAAAAGTCAAACTCGAAGATGGTATTCCGCTGGGGATAGCCATCCACATATTATTTAGTAATTAAGTTAGAAAAATTTACCAAATGTCCAGCTGGACAAATTGTAAAGTACAAATTAAATAATAATTTATAATAAAAATATAACTTATCGAGTAAAGTAAAGTAAGTCGCATCACAGACCGATGATGGAGAAAAGGAGTTGAAGTTAGACGAGTTGCTGGGGACGGACACTCGAATGTCTTCACTTGGCATTTTCTCGATATCCAGAGGGTGGAGAGGATAAGTAATCGGCGAATGCGTGTTTCCAGGATAGAGAAAGTCCAACATCTGTACGTACCGGTCGCACCATGTAGCGACAGGTCGTGAGCGTGACGTTCGAGTGCCCGACTAACGGTTCGCTGGCAATAAAATAAAGCGCGGCGAGTTTAAGCGAAGGAAAAAAGCTAATTGCCTGCTAATTCCAAAACATTCCGCGTTGTTGCGTTTTACTTGATTATGAACGGTCGTCGACTACTTCAACTATCACTAAACACTCGTTGGCTGTACGATGCTATCGCTGCGCCGCAGCGGCTATCTAAAAAAAGTCATTGCGAGACACGCAACACAAGGTACAGGCGAAAAAGTCGATGTAAATCAGTTGGGGCCGCAGGTGTTTATCAATCGGAGGCTAACGCACGCGGCAAACGTGCGAGCGTGCACACTGCTCCATAGAAATTAGCAGAGGCTAAGTGTATTCGAGCGTATCGGTCCGCTTCACGACGCTCCGATAAATCGCCGACGCTTGCTGCTTGATTATAAAAATATCTAACCCACGCAATAACGGCTGTTGCGCCGATACATGCGTGGACGATATCGGGCGGCGACAGTGATACGTCATTCGACGCACGTCTACACGTGACGACGAAGCTGGCAGCAACGTAATGGAGGTTGCAGTCAAGGCTGTAGAAAGGCGTTCCTTATTGCATCTTGCGAGCCGTGCTAACCGGTCGTCGACCTGCCACGCTGCCGACTCTTTGTGCAAGGTCATTTTACTTATTGTTAGATTCGTTTTAGTGCGCGCGTATTCTTTCGACCTGTCGTTGCCTTTGTTTCGCGGCCACTCGCGTGACCGAGAGATGAATACGTTCGATGAATCGGGAATTTTGTAATCGGCTGCTTAACGACCCGCCAGCGGATGCGGTTCTACCTCGAAAGCGGAATAATTTTATAATACGCTGATTCAGTCGCGTCGATCTACCGGCGTCGTAGTTTTCTTGTTTCTTTGTTTATCTTTTCGGCGTTTTATCGTTTCATTGCTTTATTGGGTTCGTCGATGGAGTGTCTCTGCGGTGGTAAATGAAACTGTAAAATTTATGCTGTATTTTTGTATTTATTAACATTTGCTCTTTAAAATGTAACATTTTTCCTATATTATGTTTTGCGAAGGTCTTTGGAAATTTCACGTTGCCTTTTTTGGTATGAAAGTGATTATTTCGCTTCAGGCGATTATACTTGGAATTCTAATTAACCAAAAATTGAGTACGACAGAGATAATGTGACTCATAAAAGCAAGTAGATGAGAATTAATTAATTATGTACGGTTAATGATTGAATATTCCAAGGATGAATCTTGAATATGCTGCTTTGATCTCGGTTAAGTTTCTCGCTTTAACAATTTCTATCAAATTGATGTTATGAGAACATAAATAAAGTCTAGATTTATTAACATGGATTATGATTTACAAACAACAAATTGGAAAATTTGTACACATTTCCACAATATTTTCAAATGCAACCTGGAAGAAAGCTTCTAGCCAGCCAAAACGTAGAATTTTGTCTAAAAATCGCATTTAAAACCTGCGACGCAAATAATGTCATGGAAATTCAAACTCTGTACAACAATCTCAATCATACTTCAATCAAACTTGGTTAATGCAGATTCTCCTATTGCAGCGCAGCTTAAGAAACTTCATTTTCTCGCTTAATTGCATTAGCGAGACTTCGCTGCAGCTTTATCAAGAAACGTTTCCGATTCTAGCGACGCTGTATCTTCTTAAAATATATCATATCGATTTTATCGTTTCTAAATATCGAATTTCTCCCGTGTCATACACACCAGAACGAAACTCGAACATTGAAATATCGTGTTCGCTGCTTTACGGTATCGCGAAATGAGAGGAAGGAAAGAAGTTGGGATAAATTTCATCCGAAGTTGCCGGCAACGATAATAGCTGGAACTTTCCGCTATTCGTTGCTTTAATTCGAACCGTTCGAGAAGTTTACGAACACTGAGGAAATTATTCCGCTTGTTGTTCGAAGACCTCCGAGTAACCCTGTTCCGCCAAGTTCAACGAATTTTCTTAGCCGGCTACAAGTCTTGCAAAGAAGCTGCACTCAAGTTAATTAGTTTTCCGCCCTTTTGCGTAAGAAAACGTAATGAGGGTTGTCGCGCCGGTGATAACTCCCTTTCACGAAGTCATTAAAGTCATCTGCCTGTTCGAGGGCGCGATACTTTCCTGCTCGTCGTTTCAACCCCACCAAAGTTAAGAAGCTTTGTGGAAGTCACAAGTGAACCAGTTTTTTGAAGCGAGAGACGCGATTAATAATCCTGGAAGCGTCGGAAGGTCGGAACAAATTGTCCCGCAGCCTTTGTAACGAAGCACGAGTCTTAAAAAGTTGGAGGGTCGTCCTCCAAGTTTGGCAAACGATCTCGTTATAAAACCATGAGAGTGATCGAACGCTTTAATCCATTATAACGCCATACAAGTCGAAGGCTACACATTCGCATGCAATCATGTTTTTAGGAAATATTTACACGCACGTTGCGTACATAGCAACGAACCTTTATGGCTGTTACCTGGCTCAAAGTAATAAAAAATAAAGAAAAATCCATTAAACACTGAACGAAGAAGTAACAAAATTTTATTTACATCGAGTTTATATTCTTACAGAGGCACAAACACAGTTTTAAGAGAAAATTTCATTTCTTGGAAACTTCGAAAGAAGACAGTTTTTGTTTGTAATTTTTCTTCACCATTTTTCGAAGAATAGGAAATTAGATTTTGTTATATATAAAACGATCTATAAGGAGCCACGACGAGAAAGAAGAAGTGAAAGTTATAAATGAACTGTTCGAAATGCTACAAAACACAGTGAGTGGCATTTTCGATTTCATGTATCGAATAACGTTAAAATGTGTCTGTTCTGTATACAAACTCGCATAGCTTGTAAATAGAGAAAGGTTGATGTGTTTTGATATTGGAAAATAGATTGTCATAATATGGATGTGAATTGCAGTAAATTGTTGGACAATTAAATATAAATTAATGTTTTACTTTATTATTATTTCATACAATGAAGTCATTGTCTGTATAGTTTTGCGAATAGATGATCACCATTCGCTTGTAATTTTCTATATGAAAGAGCTCGCTGACGAAACTTCGCTTTTCATTCAAAGACAAAGAATCGAGCTAGAAAGTTACATTAGCCGTCTCTTGAACCGTCACGTGTCAGTTCAGCGTTTCGTTCTTTTCCTGGACAAAGCGCTCGATCTCTTTTGATCTATTCTCTGGGAAAACACATGTCAACGTTGTCAAGAAAATAGTTACGTTATGAGAAACACCATCATTCGGTTAATAGGAAATGTGATTGCTTAAGGCAATTTTTATGAATCACGAGTTCAATGTAAGACGCAGTTTTTCTTTGTCAAGAAAGTAAGCCGTATTATTATCCTTATTAACCTTCAAGGAAATAAGTTCAGAGACATGGTATAGTAGCCAGAGTATATACAAGTACGTGTGTGCATGATGCACTTACTTTTAAATTCAATTAACTGCGTTGTGAAAATCTAATTTCTTTTCTTTTCTATCTGCTATTCGATCGCATATAATGTATTTAATAGATTTAAATATACTTTATTGTACTGTGTGATATAAATATTATAATTATAGACTGACTTTCAAACTTTTATTTATAGCAATAATCAACTTGCTAAATTACATAAGCTGAATAACAAAGACTCTTTGCAGACAGCACTGTAAGTGCTAAAAGTAAAATTTTTTAACGGAGAAAGAAACTTTTCTGATGTAAAATTATTTCCACAATTTCTGATTATTTCGTCTGATTATTATGATGCTCTTAAGAGTACGATAATCATGAAACGCATCACAAAATTTTCCACTAAAATTTTGCGCTAATGTAGACAAAGTTCATCAGAAAAAGTCACCGTTTAGTCGTAGAGAAAACTGAAAGTGCCGTTCATTTAAATTTGGAAGCACCGTAGGTGCCATTCCTATTTGTCCCTGATAACTTGTACAGAACCAGAAAATGTACTCTCTTTGAGATGTTTTTTTTATTTTTATTATAGAAGTATATTTTCTACTGTCACGAGTAAGAATTGTTATAAAATTATAAAAAAATTCACAGAGGTGATGTTGGACTTACCGGTGGTATCAGCTTTTGACATTATTAATAATTATTTACAAATAGAAATTGCTCTTAACTTCTACGCCACAGTGTTCTCATTGGCATGTGATGTTACACGATAAAAAGCATTTTTTAATTTGTGCAGGACTTTTTTAATTGAGCAAGGACTTTCCCCATTTATATGATCACCAATGTATATATTCATCCAATGACATTATTATAATCAAATGATTTCCGAGAGATATGAATAGCATGATACAAAGTTATTTAAAATATAATTACACGTCAAAGATGATTATCAACAGAAATTTCGAAATGTTGCAGTAATGTACTTTTTCTTATTGTATATTATCTTTGCATATATTATCTACGACAGTGTCTTGTTCATTACGTAATCATATCAGGTGGAAGTTTGCTTAGTTATATTATTAACAACGTGATTTGTACGCGATCAACGTATAACGTTATATTCTTTTTCCTTCCGTTCAGAAGGCGAATAGAATAACGAGGAAATTACACCTACGATTCGTATGATTTAAAGCAGCTCAAACACTGAAAATGGTATTGTAACACGCGTGCCATAAATTTACAATCTTCGCATAATGTATAATGTATAGTATATTTCCTCGACATTGAAATTCGTATGGAGATATCAGATAGATATTTTAGATAGATCAGTAAAATGTAAAACAAATAGTAAGGTTGGTATTACATTTACATATAGAAATAATCATTATGGAAAGATTTACGTATTATTACAATTACGATTTTATTTATCTTATATCTTTCTTATTGGGTTGACCCAAAAGTTTCTTTCGTTCTATAGAGAAATAATAGATGCACAATATTTTTTATTTATATCATTTTATTAAATTATGTATGATCTACTTTGTAGTAATAGAACAAAATGGATCATATGTAATTCAGTAAAATAATATAAAACAAAAAATGCACAATATTTTATTGAATATATTTTTTTAGTGCACATTACTATTTTATTGAATTATGTACGATCCATTCATTTTGTTCTATCACTACAAAATGAATCATATGTAATCCAATAAAATAATATAAAACAAAAAATGCATAACATTTTATTGAATTGTATTCCTATTGCATATTATTATTTTATTGAATTATGTATCATCCATTCATTTTGTTCCATTACTACAAAATGGATCATACATAAGTCAATAAAATAATAATGTGCAATAAAAATAAAATTCAGTAAAATGTGCATTTTTTCTTTTTGTTTTATATTGTATGATCTATTCATTTTGTTCTTTTACTGCAAAATGGATCATACATAATTCAATAAAATAATAATGTGCAGTAAAAATAAAATTCAATAAAAGGTTGTGCATCTATTATTTCTTTATAAAACGAAAGAAACTTTTGGGACAACCTAATAGAATCGATTGTTATTTTCTTCTTTAATTATACAACTACCTCTTTTTCTTTTAATCTTAATTATAGTTTATCTACGTAGCCAAACAATTAATATTATTTCTATCTCTGTTCGACTTTAAATAGTATAATTAGTTTTCTTGACGTAATTTAAACATAACTATAGAATAACTCGCGCGTGGATATTCAAGTTCATTTAAAATTCGCTTTCTTTATTTAATCTATCTATATATATATATTTATACATTATTCTGGTAAGCGTCTGCTTGAATTAATTTTCAGAACCTTCTTTTAAGTTTCTCCAGCTTCGTGAGAAACTGGATGAATTTTGATGCATTTTCATTATTTTAAAGAGCGTTTCACGAGTAAGGATGCTTGACTTTAAAGAAAGATTTTAAAGTATGAATCACTCGCGAAATGAACGTTAGAGGATCGAGCCAAAAGGAACCAAAAATACAAACAGTAGACAATCTGCGGATATTCGCACGAGCGACCTTCTTCGCTTCGATCGTGTTTTGTTTATAATCGCTGCCACGATATAGCTAGACGACACGACCTTCTCTTCCGAGCAATATCTTTCTCTTTTCGGCGTGCGTCATGTCACAAGCTTCACGACTACGCTGCGTGATAGCCGGCGCCGTTTCACAGGTCGCAGAACGTTTACCGAGCCAATAGAAGTTCACAAAACATTACTATCGTCAGCCATATTATTAACACATTGGTCGCCCAACGTGATTCGGCTAAGTTTTCTGCGGGGCCCAATCCGACTGCTGGTACGCAGAACGTAACTATAATAGAACGACAAGCGGGAATTCATCGTAAAGAAAAGATTATTTAGTTCTGAAACGGAGAAAGCGATAAGCTTTTCAGCTAGACTATTCCGAGGGGTCTCATGGCACATATCTCAGATCTTTCATTTAGTCGATAAGCATACTTGTGAGACGTACATCAGTGATTTTTTCATCCTCAGAATGTTCAGTAAACAGACGATGACGAAGTTTACGACTATCGTTCGGAGTGCTCAAAATCATCTCAAATGTGTTTGGAATGTTTTAATAAATACCATGCGATATAGCATAATGTAATATTTTATTTAGAATATAAGTTAATAAAAAGTATGGTATAATATATTTTTAATATTTTTACGTTGTATATCCTATATATAATACCCTATATTTAATTAACTCGAACAAGAAGAGCGTCATCCATACTTGGGTGACGGGCACCCACGGAAGTATACCCGTCACATTGATACGGGTGACGTAGTGACCAACGTGTTAAAAAAAATTATATAAGATCCCGAGCATATGTCAGTTACAAATAATAATAACTAACAATTATTTTTTATAATTTTACATTTTATATACAACAAAAATTCTATACATTTTATATATATCAGTGGTATAAATATGCAAACTTCTCGAAAGGTGGTTGTCGAGAAGCATTCGTCGCTACTTTAGCATTCAATAATTTGCCTTATGGTAAAACTTGACCTTACGAAATTATTCCTAACGCATTTAAACTCAGCATTCAATGGATACTTGCCTTTTCACTGAAGTATCGGATAATCTGGTTGGTTTATGAAGACCCATTCGTTAAGTACGTTTCTGTAGCTTATTTAGAGTGTTTTATATCCCTTCATCCGCCTCATGTATTTATAATATTTCGCGTAGAAATAGCAGCGATTCGGCTAAGCACGGCCATAATTTCGATAAATTAAGTCATCACTGTCGAATCTTATTTATAGCGGCGACACCGAGAATAAGTGGTACTCGTTCTTGTTGCATCAATTGTTATCTTCGTCGTTCCTCTTCGTCCCTGATGACCTACACACCCGGTAAATGGGGCAAAGAGCGAGCCAAGAGTCGAGGGTACACGGGTTATCTCATCGAGATCTTTAGAATGAGGTCACGCCGATCGCAATTTATCTAACGGAGATCCTCGTTCATTGGTACGCGCGACGATTCAAACTATTGTTTCTACCTTTCTTTCACTCGTGCGAGATTCCTTTGGAAACGAAAGCGTCGCTAACGCGGAGAAAATCGTGTGCCTCCATTGATAATCTCTCGGCTGTATCACAGTATTACGTAACGCATCCGAAATTCTCACGATCGTTCGTAGTTATGTGAATGTTTCTACGTTTCAAATTTTCCTCTGTTATCCCGCGTGAATAAAATATTTAGATCGATTGCTAATCTTTGAGAGCTTACGTAATTGAACGATGATGCAAGATACTTCTAACGAGTGAGAAATGTAATTTCAAGTATAGAAATATATCGGTATCATATCGATATAGCAATATATCAATCGATCGAATATAAATGATATAATATCTAAGTATTTTCTTTATATAAATTTATTATTTGTGACACTAATACGATTTATCATTGGCTGTGTTATGACTCGTAGATTTAAAGTGCGTCAGAGTATCACAGCTCTGAAGTATTACAAGTTAGAGAAGAATTGAAGTACAAAGACCGGGCAAGTCCACTTTTTGGGAAAATCGTACTTGTTCAAGCTTTTTGTATTTTTATACATTGCCGAGCGATCTATGAAAAAATCAGACAAGTTTAACACGTTCATAACAATTTTTCGATTTACCCAATATGATCTTTCGGAAGAAGAACCGACCATGTCCAGGACTTGTCCAGCCTTTGTTCTAAAATATCGCAATGGTGGCGCTAATGTAGCGTTAATCTATCAGCCAACCTGCTTCGAATGTTTGGTAAACTGTTCAGTTAATTGCGTGTCTTTCTTCCTGTCGATTCGAAATGTTTTCGGACAAACAATAATCGTATCGGTCATCGGGAAGTAAACATGTGCCAACGAAAGACGACCAGTGGTTTATCTAAGGAACTGTTTGTAGACCACGAAAGAAAGTGGGGCAAAAATAAAGATGTGAAAAAATATTACATTTCAAATACCCGGTATTTTCGTGCAAGAACCAGACAATTTAAAACAGCGGAGGAGATAGGCATATTTTTCAAAAATGTAAGAGTATCGTTACTCGTATCATTTGTCGTATCAATGCCTTTCTAAGGCCAAAATATTAATTGCTTAAACGAGTCGTATTTAATTCAGTCTTATTCAATTTTTCGCAACTTTTTTAAAAGCTGCTCTTGCCCAACTTTTACACCAAGATCCTTAATTTCATTAGGAAAAATGTAAATGGTTTGGAACAGTGCGTGACATATCATGCGTGTGCACTTGGGAAATAGCAAAAATAGTTTTCGAAGGTTTTAAGGATAGTTCTATATTTTTAAATGTAGCTGCAAATTTTTCCATAAACCAACCGATGCATCCTCTTTTTCTCTGGAAAAAAGTATCGATAATTTGTCGTGTGAAAGACGAAAGAAACGAACGTATAAGAATATCTTGTTACATATATTTTTTCTCGCCTTTAGTTAAAGTATCTTTTAAGCCAATCAATTAATTTTGTATTGTAGTTGGTAGTTTTTGTAGCTCGCGAACGTTTCGTGAGTTTTGGTTCGAGCATCTCCTTGTTATCGAAGAAGATAAAAAACAGATATTATAACACGTACGTATATTGTGTATTGAGTACAAGTTTTTGTGAAATGCTTATGGCACAACTTGATTAATGAGGTTTTCTTAAGATCGCATATCCATCTGAGTTTGCTACAAGAAATGGCGATTAACGCGCTGCCTTTGGAAGAAACGTGTACATTTGTAAAGATTAGTTTGGTATTTTTACGTGAAAGTGATTTATTTCTGTTCACTTTCGAAAGTTTCAACATCTGTTGTTAATCTTTCTGGACCATGAAACATAAATACTGGTAAGGGAAACATTAACAATGGATGCCTGTTTTATTCTATGCTTAATAACGTGGGAAACAATGCGATTCGTTCGATTTAATTAATCTATTAAAATTTATTAGTTCCGTTTCTCTTTTTTCTTCTGAGAAGTTCGTAAGAATTGAAATCTTTCGAATCTGTAGTCTGCTCTAGTTCATATTTGTTGCTTTGTACATTTCATATACAATAATTTCTATCCAATTGTATTCTATGTATAATTATATTTTTACCAAAGAATAGTCGTAAAATGCACAAGTAATGAAGGAACAAGTAATTAATAATAACAATAAATTTAAGATGCATGTGTTCAAAAATAAGTAATCAATTTTAAACAAAGAGTACAGTTTCAACACTGTTATCATTATTGAAATATTATTTGAAGAAACCACCTTCTTGTAAAGAATATTTAATTAGTATATTTTTGATACCTTGTTAATTTAGAATAACTGAATGCATAATTATATAATTTAATAGACATATATAAAATGGTCCAGAAAGTGGGTATATTTTTTATACCCATTTGTTATTTCATTTGTGTAAAACAATAGGCAAGTTTTAATGTAATATCAGTAAAAAGAAGAGAATTTGAATGGATGATAAATGGCATTTACAATAAATTTTCACAAGCGATGTAATAATTGGCAGGATCACAAAAATTTCTATTAAATATATTCTTTTAAAATATATATTTCGTTAATTTTACTCCGAAGTTTTGCGAAAATTGAATTTGTTTAATGGTTCTAATTTTTAAAATTCTGATAAAACTCATACAAATCTCTCAGGAAATATGCTTTGCGTGTGTGCCTTTTGTAAGTGATATTGGTAAACGTTATTTTGCATAAGATATTAACGTTAAATGCTTAAGAACGTAATTAGTGGTCCGTTGTCAATATTCATCGTAGAATTATGATAATTTATTCGCTAAAACCTTGAATAATATTTTTGTACTTTTACAATTTTGTTTTATGAACAAACCATATTGTATATTATTTTGATCACTGACAAATACATATATATATATATATATATTTATATTTTATAAAAGTATAAATATATATGAATAACTATACTTTTATACTTATATATATTTATACTTTTACAGTTTTGTTTTACGAACAAGCCATATTGTATATTATTTTGACCACTGACAAATATAAATATAAATATATATTTAATATTATTTATATAAATATATATATATATATATGTATTTGTCAGTGGTCAAATTAATATACAATATGGTTTGTTCATAAAACAAAATTGTAAAAGTATATAGATATGTATCGATAAAAACTGCAAAATTTGCAAAATTTGCAAAGGACCTGCAAGCAATATGGTTCTAAATATTATTGTAACAGCTGCTGTAATGACAAATGAGTTTTTCTATTGCATTTAATTAGATCTACATTATATTATACTAGGTCATCCGAAAAGTTTTTTTCGTTTTATAAGGGAATAATAGACGCACAACATTTTCTGTTTTATATTATTGTATCGAATTACGTATGATTCATTTTGTTCTATCAAAATAAAGATCACAACGTTCAACAGATTAGGTTTCATGTTTGTATAAAGGTGCGTCGTTGCTTTGTAAAAGACGTGTCTGTAAAAGAAAGACATTTTTCGGGCGACTAATATCAATAAAATATCAATAAAATAAAAAATATATATATATCGATCATATTGCTTGCAGCTTTTATCGATGTGTTGTCGTCTACTTTCGAGTCTGTTCGATTCACCTCGATGTTAGCAGATTAACACGTAGAAAGTACCAATCCTTAGCTCGATCGCGCGTTAACTGAAGAGAAATACGTTGAAAGTCTCACAGTGTCACATCACGTTATGGATGTAAAGGGAAATGTACACGACCCGTAATAGTATTTCCACAATGTCAGAACATGTTGTCGTGCGGACTCACGAGACAAATTTCGCTTCTTCACAATTTTTAATATTCGATCTTAACACGTGCGTGCAGTAAAGTAAAGAGCAACGATCCATAAAATCATACGAATTTATCTTGTTTACTACCACATAAATATTGTGCTACGTTTATTTAGGGCAGACATATGCATTTATGTTTACTTCCATTTGTAGCATTTCTCGTGAAAATGTAAACATGAAATTCTTTATAGATCGTAAACTGAAGAAATACATACACAATAAATCGTATTATTTATCGATTATTAAATAACAGGTTCAACGAGACGATTGATTATCGACATATCGATTAATGGAAAATTTAAACATAATTCTTTGCAATTAATGTAATCAATGATTGGTAAATCAGAATTCGTATTACATTCGTGTTCAAAACTGTCTATAAAACGAATATTTGTAAAACAATTAAAACATCTTTCTCTCTCTCTCTCTCATATGAAAATAAAATCGATTAATTATTCGAACAGCTTGTGTCGTGATTAGCTTGTACAGTAGTCGTTACTGCTGTGATTAGTACTATAATATATATGAATAAAAACTAACTATTTAATTAGTTAGTACTTTAACTTCTACCGTACAAACTATTTACTACTATCTTCAAACCCTGCTATTTTTTGTATCCCCCAACGTACATTTCAGATTCTGAATATTTTTCACCGTGTCACGTTTTACCATAAAATTACGAAATCCTTTGTAAGTGGACTTTTCTACGTGGAACAAACGATGGAGGATTCCCGCGTGGTTTCTAGACAGAGGAAGGAAGAGTAGGATTATACAAACGGGAGAAATATTTCCACGCAAGCCACACAATTGTTGTCCGGCAAAAAACTATGGTATTTACTTACCCTTAAGTGTACAAGCGTATCGACGAGAATTTTCATTTTTTTCTCCCCGGTCTTTTCTTCCGTTCGCTCTTTTTTTCTATTTTCTTTCGTGCATCGACATGGATTTAACGAGGTACCCTTTTCATTATGCGACGCAAGAGGTCGGCTTGCTTAATGAAGAGCGGGTAGGTTGGTCGACGTTAATTGGGCGACGGGAGCTCAAAGCTCGAGAGCTTAACTCCGTCGCGCAAAACCAACGCCCCTGCTCTTTTCAAGCTCTTCGTAGCGAATGCCACATTGTTGATCGTCGTAGAACCGGTTCGCTTGAGCACGCTGTGGAAAACTTGGCGAAAGATGAATTTTTTCCGCGACACCCGCCATTCTTTGCGCTCCTCCCGCCGTTTTTCACAGCGAGCTTCGGCTTCCTTGTAGAACACGACTGCCGCAAGCTTTAGTATGTAAAACTTGGTACGTTCGTCCATGATTCTACAGATCAGGGCTATCTTTTATGTCTGACCTCTTTTACCACGAAATTCTAGGTAGAACGAATGAAAAAGATGGACATTTTTTTGGGGATAAAGTGCTAAAGAATTTCACAATTTAGTTTTTATAATTTATATCTTTGCACGTGATATTCGTTGAATATGGTAGTTTGCAATAATTTTAATAATTCAGTGAATTTTTATAAGATTTGTTTAATAATCTCATTATTGGAATTAATTGGGATTAGTTTATTACATTAGATTGTTAATTAGGAATAGATTTAATACTCTGGTTGATATCTGTGTTATTTTATGCAATATTATGGAAATGTGGGAGGAGTAAAGAACATATTTTCCGTGCTATTAAAGAGTGCTATTAACAGTGCGTAATATTGTACGTATAGATGCAAAAGAATGTTTTTTTTAGATTTTAGGTAACAAAACACGAAAATTGTATCGTAATCTATTAATCTTTGTCACGTTACTTAACTTGGACTATTTATACCATAGAGTTTGATGGTGCATCTGAACGACGAAGCTACATTTGAATATCTTCATTTAAATATTTACATTTGAATATCAAAGTTATACAATGCCCAAATTCCTTAAACACGAAATACCTTAACCCGTGGTTCACCGATTAAATTAATCCATGAACTACAGAATTTACTACGTGTCGAGGATATTTCACGTTAAATGTATTTTGATAGTAGAAATCTCTGTTACAATTAGACGGCAAATATTCCTATCGTAAATTACGAAATAGATTTCCAACTCACAGTCATAATGTTTCCATGTTTTACTACTAAACATCAGCTGAGAATAGTTTCGTCTCGACGAAATTCCATTTTCGGTATAGTCTTACGTCACATCTATCCGAAGAAATTTATCAAAATATTCTTGGAACCGGTTAATTGAAACGAATTAATTAAAAATCCGAAGAATTTTTCAAGTTTATTATTCTATGGGTTAGGACTAGTTCTCCGCGATGATAATCTACTGCAAATGTTTATGCAAATTGGTATTTTCATAGACCTAATTAAATGGGATCTATCCGGCGTTTCGTCCACTAAATATTAAATCAAGCACTATACCTTGGATATTTTATAAACATAGTATCGCATGTTATGATATTTCCCCGGTTAATTATTATATTTGCTCTTAATTGGAAAAAATTATAGACGAACCATGTTATAACTATAATTCATATTTTATATGATAAGGAAACAAGTAGAGCGTGACATATTAACAGTTTTTGTAAAGAACGGCGTATAATTTATAATTTATAATCTGCATCAAGTACCAAAATATTATTAAAAATCAGAGATACCTTAAAACTTTTGAGTAGATATGTCCATCTACGAAATACGCTATTATATAAAACCAATAACGTAATTAATGTTATAATCATTAACATCTTTTAGAATGTTCGAGATTATTGAAATGAAAGTTTACTAAAATGTTCGACAGAGCGACAAAAATACGTCTATTCCGAAAACCCAATGAAAATACACCAATATAATGTTACAATAATAATAATAAATGCAATAATAATAATAATAAATACAGTAATATAAAAATACAAAAGCCGCGATTATCCGACGTCAAAGGTCAATTAACGTTTATAAATCGTATAATAAAATCATAGAAATATGTTGATAATATAACATCGTACACGTACTTAGGTTTAACACATTGCTTAATCGGTTGGAAGTTTGATTAGGTGCTTTCACAATATCTCTCATTATCTGTCCTACTGCTCGCGTTAAAATTCGAGAAAAGAATGAAATGATGGTAAAGTTCAAATCACCTCGGATAACACGCAACTTCGGTTAAACGGGACTCGAATAATCGAGATTCCACTGTAAACTGTGTAAAATTAATTAATAATATATCGAATTTAAAAATTCGCCCTATGTAAAGTATCTTGTCTTTCTATCTTGAATTTTATCATATGCAACGTAAAAGGTATAATCTGTGCAGTTTTGCTATAAGCAATTTTAAATTTCTTTTGAATATGCATAAATATTCGCGGTTTCGTGATGAATCGACTGTCCGAATTAGGAAGAGCGATAGAACGCGTCGTTTAACGACCCGATGGCCTGCAAAGGGCATCTGTGCCAATTATCTTTCCTTCGCGGAGATGCGTTTTAATCGCCTGCTCTGGCTTCTCCATGGAATTAACAGACGTTGCACTGCATGCCAGGCCGATTCAATTATTCGACCTCGTAAACACTGCGCTCCTGTCCAATGAACGTTCAACTACTTTACAAGATTTGTCATTGTTACCTCGATGTCACGAACACACGCTCCTCTTCGCGTATTTCTGCGATAATTAACTGGAAATCTTTCTACCTGATTGATCGCCCCTTTCCATCTACCAAGCGCGCAACTTTCTCAAAAGTCTGACAGTTACAAAAGTCGATAAACTTATAACGGGGAATAAGACGAATGCGTACGGTGAAAGAGAGATAAAGTTACGAAAATCAGAATTTGTTTCTACTTACGGTTATCGTTAGTTATCGATATTGTGTTCTTTTAATTTGTACACAATATTAAATAATAATAATACAAATAATAATAATAGTACGTAATAATAATATACATAAATAATTTGAAGAAGCAAATTAGGAAGGATACTCTTTAGTGGCATACAATTCTTCTAATTGTAAGCGAATATAATAAGAACTGCAGTATGCTACTGCGAACTACTTAATGTCAGTTGTTATAGCATCGAGAAATTAATGATCGCTGATATTCTAATATTATCGATCCGTACACTTTCATCTATATGAAATGTTCATTACTTAAAGTACCTGGAAATAAGATATAGATAGCAGAAGATGGGCATCGTGTTAATTAGTTGCTAAACTTATAAAACTGCTGCGATATATTTCTAATTATAGATACGTCTTATCGAAATTAAGTTCTATTGTTAATGACTGTGATAAATTAGAAACAAATTAGTTCGATTAGTTCTTCTAATAGATTATGTAGTATACTGTAGCGTATAAGTTAATCTAATAACAGATAAAGAAATTGATGTTTTAATGCGATTGTGATGCATCGTTTCTAAGTAAGTGAAGCGTCAGATTGAATTTTAAGCTTCAATTTTATGCTTTTAAGAAGCCTTAAAAATATTTTGTATATATTCAAGAGAAGAAGTCTTCCTTCTAGAAAAAAATTTTCCTTTAAAACAATTAATCGTTTCCCTGTAATTTTCTATTTTATAGAAAGTACGTATTACTAATATTCGTTAAAAATAACAAGCTCTTCGCTCGAAACTTACATGCGTACGAAATGTACGTATTTCGTAGAATATACGAAATATATGTACGTAATAAGCATAAAATATTCGTATTGGAATAATAGCAGTGTAAAAGAGTCTAACAGAGTACAGTTTTTCAAATGTCTCGTCTTTATTATTTAGGATATGATATCGTTTAATTTTGATAACGAATTAACAAGGAAAAGAGATTTTATAAAGTAAAATTCTTATCAGTCAGAATTTTGTATCCCGAAATTTGTTCCGCCAAGGGGCTCAGTGGTCTAGGGGTATGATTCACGCTTTGGGTGCGAGAGGTCCCGGGTTCGAATCCCGGCTGAGCCCGTGTACTTTTTCGCAACATTTTTGCAAAAACATATCTTTTGCATACAACATTCTCTATAAATATAAGAATCGTCCTCATGATCTTTTGAGAAGTAAAGTTGGAAGAAACGATCAAAATTATGTTGAAATGATGTCTTTCTTCTTTTATTTGTACGTTTATATTTACGTATAAACGTTTTTCTTGTAATTGGATCGTTTTGACGTAAGTAGGTATCACGCGTAAAGAGTAATTTGGAAAATAGTAGAATTTTTTAGTACGAGCGTCGCGTTGTGGTGAAAGTATAGCAAAGAACAAACAGAGCGGCTCAGTGGTCTAGGGGTATGATTCTCGCTTTGGGTGCGAGAGGTCCCGGGTTCAAATCCCGGCTGAGCCCACTTTTTTTTCCGCGAATTTTTTTTTTTTTTGTTATAGATCGCTTTTTTAATAGCTTTGTAATATTTCTATTTTTTTTTCAGAGTTCCGTATATTTTCTCAAAACATCGAAATAAATTCGTAACATGTGTGTTTTTTAACGATCAATAACAATAATCACGCAGCTCCTCTTACATGTTTCGTGTTTTCCGAGAAATTTTAATTCGCCAAATAAATGTATATTTTACAATTCCGATATAAATATCTACGGTATTAAATTTGCATTTAATTTTTACTTCATTTTCCTACAGATACTTTCCAATTTTCAGAATATTTCCAAGACATATGACTTTGAGTGTTTTGATCTGACCATATGTAACACCAATAGAATAATATAATAATATTATAGAATAACATAGTAATAAAAATAACAAAATAATAATAGAATACAATTTGTACGCTAATACGATTCCATGGCGATAATTGAACATAAAACACACCCAATTGCCTAAGAATCATTAATTAATCCCCACCGAGTATGTTTTCCTTCAGACGAAACAAATAAATGTAAAAATGTCAGAGAACCTGTTAAATTTCAAATGATCGTCGAACGTGGTGTTTCTTTTATCCGGCAACGCTCGGATCGTCGTCGGAGACAAAGCGCGTCGTTCCCATTGTCACTCGTTAACATTATTATCAACTCATTGAGAATCAGTATCGTCCTGTTGTGCGGGTGCAATTGACTAAAAGCATTGTTGTTTATCTATTATTTCAGGCCCAGCACCATGGCGGCAGAGGAGGGTGCGCTGAGTGGCGGACTTGGGGCGAAATTAAAATGTCCAACCCCTATATCACGCTTGAGGGTGGAGAAGATCGAGGGTGGTCTCATGGTAGCTGGGGTTGTAATAGCTGCGAACTGCCAGATTGCTCTTCCGGCATTCGGCTTTCTCTTCATGCTCGTCGGCGCTGTGCTCACTGGTTTGTATCTTCCTCATTGTTTCCACCCACTCAACTACCTACAGAATATCGATATTCTATATTTGCCAGCATTGTACTCTGCTTCCAATTGTCTGCTAATATCGGGACAAAGTGACGAACGACAGATCCTTGACCGTTGTTAACGATTTCGTGAAAATGTCCTCGTACCAAACGAAGCAGCTGCACGCCACATGCCACAACTACTCGTTCGTATCGAGCATCGATTAGAATTGTTTCGCTTGCCGAACAGCAAGAAACGGTTGAACGCTTTTAACCTAATAGATGTTTGCTCTTGTAGTTAAAGAAACAGCGTGAAATTCTGTCCTACAATTCCGTCGAATATACGGCGCCTCGCCAAGGTATTTTACGAATATATCGGATGCGTTGTATGAAACTTTTTACAAATTTCGTGATTACTGTAACGAGACGCGATTATCTTGATTATAATAGGAACATTTAAAAACGAACAGAAAATGCATACTGAAGTTACAAGACATTTATCGTCAATATATATAGACTTATTGATTTTGCTTATTGGTATACAATTTGAATAGTATTCAAGTTATTTTATACAGTTCTTAAACATTTATTTATTAGCAACAATTAGCGCCAGATGGTCTCTCTACATATGGTGGCTTATTAATACAACGAATAATGGGCTGTTGAAACACTTTGGTGATCTTTGCGAAGTGTATGCTTCCAATAAATATCTCGCAATTTTCATATACATTTTCAGATTCATTCAGATTTTACTAACGTAATCTCGATAGTCGTATCTCGTTACAGTGCTAATGAAATTTCAAAATTCTACAATATGTATAATATGTTGTACAAATTGTATAATACGAACCTAAAATGTTTCTAGGAACGTTCGAATAGTTTCGTGAGCCACCGCTTACGACGTTAAAACATATTTTGAATTGATGATTTACCCGGCATCTATAGTTTAATGAATATCTTCGCGGAAGCAACGAGTTACATCAATCGATGCATCAAAAAGTACATCGTTGGGTATATACAATAACAACGAGATTGTTTCTTAGTAACAGAATATTCTTTCGATAACAAGCAGGAAAATAAGGATGCATAACAACGAAACATTTTCTTTTCAAGAGGATATTAAACTGTTGTCGTGTTATCGATCGCGAAAACGTCGAGAACCTTAGACAAAGACTTTTCTTAAACTTATTCTGATAAGAGGAAACAGCGAAGTCTAGCGAACATTCACGAGCAAATGACCGTGTTGCAACGTCTTCTTCTTCGCCGTGACTTCTCCAGTTCGTAGTATAATATTCACGTTGTTAGTTTTTTCATAAAGCTCGAAAGCCAAGCGTTTCAACGTCTCTTTGTTTTCTTCGCGTTGCTCTTACATTTCGTGCTTTCCGTGTTCTTTCAATTGAAATTTTAACATTTGTTAAATTCTCGTCACGCAATCGTCTCTTTTGTTTGATTGCTTTTATGCTCTCATCTAATTTTACTGGAATCAACGAGCGCTTATTAAACTTTACGGAAGGTAAAAATATCAATGTTCAATAGGAACAAATAAAATTTCCTGCTCTGAATACATTATTTTAAATGCATATCGATATTCGATTTTCTTTGACTGCTTGATTATTTTCTCGTCTATTATGTATTCGTATCGTTTGAAACATCATTTTGCTCTTATCTTCCAGAAAAAATATTTCACTTTAATGTCCAAATTCATTCGTTTCGAACTTCTGTCCACAAGTTTGCTTGTTTGCTTACGTGAAAGTGTATCGAGTACGTAAGAAGTCGTCGTGTTAGTGTTCTATTTCTCGTAATTATTGCTTATGACTAATTTTTATTCATTTGCGGGAAATTTGAAGAAGCAAAATTGTGCAAAATCTACGTGATATAAAAAAGCGTATCAAATATGCAAAATACGGTGGTTTGCGTAACATTTCGTAGGTAGAACAATTTTCCACAGAGACTCTATTTTTCAAAGTATTTCAGAAACCCGAGTTTGCATAAAAATCTGTTGTTTACTGACGACATTAATATTCAGTGCAGTAAGCAGTCGATATAATGAAGAGTAAACAAATGCAGAAGCGTAATAAACTTGCGTAAGCGATGGATCGGTATCTTGAACTCGTAATTCAATGCAAAATAATTGTTGCACCGTGGCGAAGAGTGGCTCGGTACTTTCCATTTTGGAGAAAGTGCACAGGATGCACATGATTCTCGAATTATACGAGAAAGTTGACGAATACATCGATATACGTATATCACTGTTAGTATAAGCAGTAGATTCATACAATGCGAAAATACGAATATTATGCGCGTACAATAAAAATATTTTTTCCATGCATCAATCTCAGCATCGGCAAGAGGAATATATTTTTTAGCCGACTGTTCACAATTACGTCAATCGCTATAGTAGATTATTAACGACTCAGTGGAAATTATAGATTGAAATAATTAGTTATAATCAGTCGAAGTAATAATTACAGCGTCATAATTTTTCGACAAGATTAGTCTGTTGAAAATGTTAACAATCGTAATGTTTAATTAAAGCGTTTTAGCCTGAAATCTTTTACGCTGGTGGAACTACCATTAAATTATGATCTAACAGCAGCAAATTTGTTGCGGTCTAAGATGAGATATGATGCACAGTAGTTTTCGTGTTACATAATACTACATATTATAGAGCGCGTCTTCAGAGAACTATGGTTAGATTAACATTGTGTCTATCATGATTCTCGACATTCTGTTTTAAAAAATGATCAAAGATTAACTTCTTTCGAGAGAAGCACAAGCTATGGGTTAGGAGCCAGGATGTTCAAGCAAACACGTAGGAGCTGCAACTTTATATTTCATTCTCTCAAAAATGCTGCATTTCCAATTTCTCTGAAATTTACTGAATCTCTGAAATCAGAAGTATAAAGCATTTTTTTTATATATTTAATTTAAGGTATAACGTTGGATTACTGCGAGTAGTATATGTGTGTATATGGCTGCAAAAATTGAATTACATTTATTGTAAATGTCGCTTCATGGATTGTGGTGTGGGTGGCAGAGACATGACAAGCATTTTATTTAAATGTGGGTGGACAGCGATATTCTGCCTTTTTTTCGTTTGGTTAGTTACAGTCACTTTTTAAAGAGTAACTCATAGAGGGATAGGCTTGCTTTCTTCAATAAGAAATAAATAAAATAAAATAATAATTGTTAAAAGAATTATTATATCTAATAATTTTTCGTTATATTATATCTATTTGATTTAGTTATATTATGTTTAACGTCTTCGAAGGTTTCGTTCTTCTTAAATTTTAAAATCGTGGAAAGAGTTCAGGCTTTTACGAATATTTGTTCTTACATTTCATACAAATGTACCATGTACATGTGTGCAGGTATGTGAAAGTTAACTACGCAAATTTTTTCCCCAGCCTTTGGTTTACTTTGTAACTTGCTTGCTGAACTTCGTTTCTTTTTGTTTGAACGTTCGCAATAGTAGCGAAGTTTGTTTTCAGAAGGGAAAGAGAATGTAACATTTTCAGATAAAAGTGACATTTGTTTTTCTTGCTTTAACACACTGCACCCACTTCAAAAGAGTGTAATAAAGTTTTATCGTTACTGTGTATATTTTCGTACGTGTTATATTGGACGTAAATAGTCATTCATGCAAACTTTTCTTGTGGTTCGAGTTCGGAAAGCACAACTCGCAACGCGTACGACTGTGAAACAGATTGCAGCTCAAGTCGTATCTGATTTTTACGCGGAAATGAACTTTTCCT
Source organism: Bombus affinis (assembly GCF_024516045.1). Lineage (NCBI taxonomy): Eukaryota > Metazoa > Arthropoda > Insecta > Hymenoptera > Apidae > Bombus > Bombus affinis. The sequence continues at coordinate 4,440,261 of NC_066345.1, forward strand.
GGAATCTTGAAACAAGAAAACCATCTCAGGAAATTGCACCAACTTCCGCCAGCATTTTTTATGCTGTACATCTCATAAATAGTTAAGCTGTTAGTTCTTAGCGTTTATTCATAAATGGCAGATTTGTGAGAAAAATAGAAAAGATAAAGATACGATGTTCTGATTAGATGTTTTAAGTTGTAAATAATATTTAAGCGTTTTTAAATTGATCGCTGTAATTCCTTCAACATAATAATTATAAAGAGATATATATATATATAAATGTTACATAATATTAGGTCATCCCATAAGTTCGTGCCGACTTTTGTGTATACATTTCATGTGTCGATTTATAAACATACGGCGATAAGGGACCAATGCACTTGAAAGATGGGAAGAAGTTGTACAACGAGAGGGGGATTACATTTTTTCATGAAACTGAAAGATATGTAAACAATCTTAACATATATAACCGCTCGAAAAACGGAACGAACTTATGGGATGACCAGATATAAATAAATAATATATTAGAATGTATTATAATGTATAATAAACTACGACAGGATAGTATTCAGTATCACTAGAATATAGAAACGAAAAGATTCCCTCAAGTTTTTAGCGAATTCAGAGTTCAAAATTATAGAATTTTTCAAACAGCAAAAGTAATCATATCTTATAATAATGTTATTGACGTTGCAAAGTGCTCATGTAGTTTTTCTATTATTTTGTAATTTATATACTTTGTGTTTTAATAATCCCATTATAATACATTGTAAGTCATTGAACTTACCTTGCTAATCGTTTTCATATAACGCAAAGAAAATTATACGTAGCTGACAGTTAAAAAAAAAAAAAAACATGTTTTTTCCATTACGGAAAAAGGCACACGGAACATTAGAAAAATTGCTCGGTCTGCCGTGAAGCTTCTATCTTGTTTATAAATTTATTACTCGTGGGAAAGTGGTGGGAATAAAAGTAGCTGACGAACCCTGTATATCGAAGCAGATAATGGCGCGATTTTCCTCCTCGATGAAGATAACGACGCCAGAAAATTCTTTGCGAGATACCGGGGCGTGGAAAATTTAATTTTCGATATACCCCAGCCTGACGAGACCCTCGTAAATCAGTTGCCAGGCAGTCTAATGTATGCAGTGAAAATTCAGAACGAGTAATTCCAACGTCTAGCAACTTTCGAACGAATGTCGGTTTCTAATACAATTCGGATTATAATTCCATACGTGCGTGCAAGCTTGATTACATGCTCTCTCGCGTAAACTGAGATTTATTATTCAACGTCTTTTTCATTTGATGTTCTGCAGCTTTCTATCGTAGACAGAGAAGCGCGTATTGCACGAAATAAATGCTTCTTTCATGAAAACAGATGGAGAGGAAAGCAATCGCGTATTGATAACAGGAATATTTTTCTTTTTACGTGGAAACGTTTATTTTGAAGTATGTCAGATTACGTCTCTCTTTAATCTCGTGTAATGCAGCATAAAATTAATGAAAAGAATAAGATATATCTGCGGCCTAGAGATTTTCTAGAAGATTTAAAAGGACAGATAAGATCAGATACAGCTGTAAGCAGAAAATATTTCGCAATTCAAATCTCTTTAAACGATGATATTTACTTGAAGTATTTCGCAAACTAATTATTTCTCGATCGCTTTACCTCGATCATTGCTTACGTAAAACAATACGTGGAAAATATTGCAATTCTCAAATGCATACGCGTTGTGCATTGTGCCGCACCCGCAAAAAATTTGTGATCTTGCAGATATGGTATTCTTTAAAATTATTCATCTTTCTCTTCCAACGTGTTTCTTGATTATATTAAGGAAGAGGATATGATACGTTTACGCTTACATGGGCTACTGTGCATAATGCCAATAAGGATGATTTAAAAGAGCAGATAAGCAAGAAAACATTCTTTTTGTTTTGTTGAATTATGTATTTTTACTTTTACATCCGCTTCTACTTTCTTCTTATTATTATTATTATTCCTTCCTCGATGGGAAATATGATTTTTGAAAGCTTTTTATATTGTCTTAATTTCTATAGGATTCTTTCGATAAAAATTCTTAATGGTATTATTAAGAAAGAATTTTTGGAATAAGCGATCAATTGAATTAGTATTCATGAAATTTCACTTTCTACTCGTCTTACTGATCTATCTTGGATGCATAAGTGTTTCATGAATAATCGCATCCCATTCAGTTCGATTATTATATTGATATCGGTAACGTATGCTTCAATATTTGGTAATTATGGCTAATTAGATTTCATAGGTAATTTTAATAAAAGAAGATACAACTTAAAAATATGTTTCGTTGCACATTAGCAAATTGAAAACGTGTTTTTCTTATCTTTTGTTGAACTGTAATAAATTATATATTATAAAAAACACAAAAAAATATATAAAATATAATATATAAAAATATATATATATATATATCTAATAATGTAAATTCCTAGGGAAAATCGAGTTTATTTTGGGAATAATTAAATTAAATGCAATAACAGTTAATAACAAATCTACTACAAATTTTACCTGGAAAATCGAGAATCGATTTTTTTAAATCCTAAATTACCATTCTTCTCCATTCAGCCATACCATTCTATTCAGTAAATGACTGCCGGTAAAACAAAAGAAAAGTAGAAAATGTCGATTGGCGCGTGGTTTGGATTCTGTAGAATTTACATATATATTTTTTTAATGTTCTTCAGTTCCATTGTTACTATTCAAAAGTTAACGTTTTATTCGTTTATTATATACATTTCTTAAAGATAAGCCTAATATCTTCAGTTAATTAATTAGCTGTTCGCAATATTTGATCATTATCATGCTACATGATCGGTACATTAATCCGATGAAACTAGTTCGTAAACTCCAGATTAAGCTAAACTTGAGGCTAAGTAATAGCTGTGGGACACACATAACGCGGATAGCAGTCTTCCTCGAAGCCATATTGTCATTACATCATGAAACGAACGTAAGGAAGTATAATTCAACTCTTTCTCGACGTGTCGTGTCAAGTTTGCTCGTTACGTAAACTGTGTATGTTAATGTACAATGTAGCGTGTACACGTTTCATTCAATCCTCATGCCTTTTTAACGAGCGCAAGGTAAAAAGTGGATGGTTTCAGTTGTAAATATATTTTCTCCACTTTGTCAACAAATAGAAAAGACGAACGCAACTTTGCTTTTTGTGAGGCATCTGTCGATTGTCGGTGATGCAAGGTGAAGCATCTCGTGTAATATCGATGTTTACCTTAGAACATTTCCATGCTGCAACTCATAAAATTAAGCAGAAGCTCTACAACAAATTCTGTTTCTCAAACAGAATTCAATCTGATGACTTACAAGTGCAATGATGTAACTCATGCAGGAAAATGTGATTATGAAAGAACAGGGTGTTAAAGTACAATGTATATTTGCTTCTGTTCGTTACGTTTCGTATATTACGCGATTCGTCTGCATATGAAAATCTTTTTAGCAATGCAGTAACGTGAAAGGGATAAAAAGTGAATTTTCTATTATTTTCTCTATAGCACATACTGAAACTAATGCGCTGACAGAATTTATGAAATTGCGAATGCATTGTTTTCTCTGTTGAAGAACAATGTGACTATTAAGGTACGAACTTCCCTCCGTGTGTTATACTTTATATATTACGTGTGTATTTCATCTACTTCATATTAAAGTCTTTCCTTTAGCCATCGAGTAGCATGAAAGCTATAAAATCTTCAAAAATGTGCCATAATTTGCTAAAACTTGCCATATTTTCTCAGAAATATTCCTATTTATTAAACCGACCGTTTTATAAAAATTGATTTAATTAGAATAGAATAGAATAGAATTATTTATGCTACAAGATACAATAGAACAATAGCCTTGCAGCCTGTACGTAAGCAACTAAAGGAATAGACATAAACTTACTCGTAACCAAAGACACATACATAATAAATAAATCTTAACAATAATATCTAGCTATGTACAGTGTTGTGAATAATCACAGACTCAAACACGCTTTTCGTGTTATTTTTTCGATATTTTCGAGAAACTACTGATCCTGGCTGGATATGTTCAGTGAAGTTCTTGTAAAAGATAAATTGAACGCTATAGAACTTTCGTAAGGAAAATAGAAGACATAGGGACGATTTTTCAACGAAACGATGCTCCTATACGTACAACCATAACTATGGCAAAATGGTTTCACAATTTCGGGATAGAATTATTACGATGTGCAGCATTGAGTGCTGATCTGAACCCGATCGAGCACCTGTGGACAATTCTAGCGAGAAAATTTCACGATCGGAAGAAGCCAGCTATTAGAAAAAGGTATCGTGGAGCTTGAAAAAAGAATAAAATCCGCGTGGGCGGATATTCGAAAGGAAACTTTAAATAGATTAGTGGATAGTGTGTCTAACGGATTAGTAGAAGTAATCAAAAATAGAGTAAACTCCACTAAATATTGAACGAAAACGTAATAAAATTAACGTTGAGTTTATACTCTTTCGCAGCCAAAGAGAACAATTTTCAGAGATTTCATTTCTTCCAGACCTCGGAAGAAGAGAATTTTTGTTCGTTGTATCTTCAGTTTTGCTTTATGTTATAATACCAAGTTGTATAAACGATTTCCTTAAACTTGGTTTCGGTATTACGAAAAATCTAAAAATACGCTTCAGTTTATAATTATTCACAGTATCGTACATCTGTATTTTAAATTACTCTCTGTTTTCTCAATCCAATTCTCCTCTCCTTGCTCCTTCTCTGCCTCAATTTTTTGATATAATTATTTCATTTAACGATATATAGTTTTCGTTACAATCGAACAAAACAATCTTAATTAAATATAATAATATAATTAATAATTAAGCTTCGCAGCTTCCAAAATTTCTCTCTACATTCAGACAATAAAATAAAAATTTCCATTTCATCGGGAGACGATTACTCCGCAGGTGAAGTTAATTTTAGCAGACGCCTAGACGTCGATATCGAGGGTTAATCAACGTCTCAACAGAGAGACGGCTTTTGCGAAATGGACAAACACGTAGGAACTAGGAAACACGCGTTATATAGCATAATGCAAACGTTTACCATTCCAAGCTCGGCATTCTCCGGTGATCTGACGGAAGCCTCTGTCGCATTCGCGGAATTCGATTAGTTATGTCGAATAAGAAGCCTTGTTTCTAGTCTGAGCTGGTAGTCGATGTTTGAACGGCCAAGTCATTGCGACTGATCGATTCGAAGGAAATTACTGCGTCGATCGAGTTACACGGATGACGAATAAACGGTAGGCTTCTTACGAAAGAACAATCGAAGATTGTTCGTACAATCGACAAACATTAGTCGGCGGAAATTATACAGAGACGAGGAGTCGTTTCTTTTTTAGCTACGAATTCTCGATCCTTATTACGCAATGCTGTTACAAGTCAGAACAAAGCGACGCTGGCTACATGCTACCGGCGTTTTTTCGTTTCAATGCAATCGATATGTCTTGTACGGATACGGTCACGTAATTCCTTTTTAATCCTTCATTCGTTTCCCGATCCACGCGAGCTTAACCTTCTGCCAGAAGCCCTCTTTTCTGCTAAAACCTGATAGTAAATTGACCCCACTATAGTTTGCCTTGTTATCAAAGGATAACATTTTAAACGTTTGGTGCAGATAGACCGTGAACGTTGACGAAAATTCATATTTTTATAAATGCAACAGAAGCAGCGAAATTTGAAAAGAGATTCGTTCGTTGAACAGTATAAGCTGTGATCTCAATATTTTATATATTTTTGATTACCGCGTGCACTCCGTGTATTTTTACATTTTCGAATTCTCTATAAATGTATAAATATCCGTAGTCTTATTTTATTTAATTACAAGTAAAGAGCTGTTGGTAATAAAAAGACGTTATCGATATAGCAATAGCAATTGAAAATTATGAACAGTATAAAAAATATCGAAAAATAGAAAGACACAATGAAGGTTGTGAATATTTAAATAAAACACAGAAATATGTTTCTGTTTTATTTTACGCCGTACAATATCTGGATATTACATTTACAAAGTTATTGTTTCTCGAACGATCAATGTTCCCTTTCTTTTATTTTTGCAATAGCCAATTTAAATGAACTTAATTTATGAATTTTACGTTCTAAATAAGTACAATTTATTTACAACATTTTCTATAATTCTAATTTTTTTCGTCGTACTGGTACTTTAACGCGAGCTTTCACGTTCATCAATGTTAAATGCTGTGAACTATTAAAAATATAAAATTCTATCGGCTTTAATATTTTCTATATCAGATTAAGGATATTTCTCTTTAAAAAGGCTCATCCTATGACAAATTACGTAGCTATAACACGACGATTAATAATAGCAATTGGTATGGCGCGTTTAACGAGTTTTAATTTTCTATTTAAATTCTATTACTTTGTCTTTGTCAATATACATAACTAATGGAAATACTTATTTGCATCGCAAATGATCAGTAGGTTTCAAGAGGATCGATTTGCCTATGCCAACCCGACATCTTATAAATAAAATATGTAGATGATTTATTACGCGCCCGTATAATTCAGAATTAATTAGCCGTTAACAGCAGCGCATAACTGGCTTACTATTTCTTTTTCTGCTCCTTGTTGCTGTTTAAAATTTATTTCATTTTACCAGACCACGCATTTCCATATACGAATACTCCCAATCGAAAACACATCAGGAAACGCATATTGAAATCATAAGTCGAAAAGTCGTCTGTGATATAATTTATGACAAAGGAAGTGACTTTGCATAGTCTACCGAGTTTCGACATAAAATAGTCAGTTGTGCAATGAGCTTGTTCAACTTTGATACATTTCGAAAAATATTACAGGAACTTACGCTTGTATTTCAATCAAATGATACCAAATCAAATCAAAATGATACCAACGGAGAAGCAGGAGAAAAAACGAATATTATGACTATTTGATATAAAAGTATCACTTATTATTCTGTAGATCAGATTACAGACTTTCTTCGAGGCAGAGCAGAAAAATTGGATTTAGGATTATGTATTTAACACTACAACTATCGATAGTTAACACGAAGCTATTTCTACCAAACCAATCAAAATGACTGGTCTTTAAAAAATACGTAATAATAGAATATTCTTATATTTATTGATTTATTACTTTCTTATAGAAGAAATTCCATGTTATGTACTATATTTTTGGTATTATTAATCTTTCTAGGATCATGACCCCTAAACGAGGGTTGACACATTTATAAAATTGTCGAAGCAGTCATTTTGACTAGTGTGTGGCATTTCTAGTGTTAGCATCTAGCGATCTAGCGATTAATCCGAAATTTTCCTGATAACTGATCGTCATATCGAATAATACGCAGTAAAAATTTTAAAAACGTGTGGGAAGTTGAACAAAACGAGGAAACTGGTTAATTAGGGTTCGATAAACAGATTGCAGCACCCTTCAACACTTTGCAAGTACCAGTCATTTTTACTGGTATTGGTGTAAATAGCCTTGATACGAAATTATTTTCAGTTTGAATACATAAAACACAAAATAAAATTCATTATATTATTCTTTTAGTTATCGTTGCGAAAGTCATTATATCATCGTGGAAAAAGATATAATATGAAGTAGGAATTTTAAAATAAAATTATAAAACCAGTCAATTTGACTGGTGTGGTAGTTTTAGTGTTAATTATGATTAAATATTTAATATGATTATCATTGCGATGATTAAACGTAGTTGAATATTTATTTATAGCGAACATATCGGATTCAAAGATGTTAGAATAAGTCCATGTAATTGGTAAATCGTACGTAGCTTAATTGTCAGCTTTTGAGATTGCACGTGAATAGGACAGTCGCCTGCTCCTTTTATATATTATTATAAATATTCTCCTTTTCTTTTTCGTAAAAATTTCCCCAACTCTCTTCAACTCTATTAATCCTGGACAAAAAAACGTACGTAAATTTTTTAATAAAACGACGAAATCTTTGAAGCTATGGAGTAGATAAGCTACCTGATCCATTTACAAAACCAAGTGTACGATGCTGATAAAAGACGCATCTAAAGTTTTTAATAAAACAACGAAATCTCCAAAGTTACTAGTAAACGAGCTGCTTAACTATGTAACGGGTATACTTCCGTGGGGACCCCGTCATCCAAGTATGGATGACGCTCTTCTTGATCAAGTTAATTAAATATAGGATGTTATATAAAGGATATACAACATAAAAATATTAAAAATATAATATACCATACTTTTTATTAATTTATATTCTGGATAAAATATTACATTATGCTATATCGCATGGTATTTGTTAAAACATTCCAAACACACTTGGAGTAATTTTGGGAACTTCGAACAATAGTTGTAGACTTCGTCATCGTCTGTTTACTCAACATTTTGAGGATGAAAAAATCACCGATGTACGTCTCACAAGTATGCTTATCGACTAAATGAAAGATCTGAGATATTTGCCACGAGATCCCTCGGAATAGTCTAGCTGGAAAGCTTATCGCTTTCTCCATTTCAGAAGTAAATAATCTTTTCTTTACAATGAACCGAAGACGATAAACAATAAATTCCCGCTTGTCGCTCTATTTGCGTTCTGCGTACCGGCGGTCTGATTGGACCACGCAGGAAACTTAGTCGAATCACGCTGGGGCGACGAACGTTTTAATGCATTTGCAAAGATTAATTTGACAGAATAATGCACACGTGCATCGATTACCTAGATCTCGCACAGTGATTGCCAACGTTCCATTGAAGAAATATCGAACTCGCTACGCAACCTAGTGATACAAAGAAAAATTGTTAAAGTATCGTGTAGTTAGAGAAAGTTACTTTGTCTCAAGAGCGACGTTTTCGATTAGATTCTTCGATGTTATCCGAAGAAATCGCCGTAATACGGATAATTGAAGAATCATTTTCGACATCCCGCAGCACCACGGACGATCTATCAGCTGAATTACCATTTTAATGGAATTTTGAGGTAAAGCGCATTTTCAAGCTGCTCGAAAGAACAACCGAGCAGACGCAAGAATATTTGCTCAACTCTCTGAAACTGAGCAGCTTGGAAATTGAAATCTTGCTTCTTGATACACGGCTAAGAGGGCTGTTGAGATTCGCGTCACGCAGCCTTTATCTTCGCTTCAGAATCTATCGGCCATTTTGCTCGGCTCGTTACGGTACACCATTTGAGAACCACTATTCTTTGAGGTGATCGAACTCGGTGATGGCAATGCAGCGTTTATGTCACGAAGAAGGAGAGGGCAATGAAGAAGAAGAAGAAGGAGAAGGAGCAGAATAAGAAGCAGAGGAAGAAAGACTCACTAACGGGCAACAGCTGGTCGTTTACTTGTTTGGCCACGGTTTCTCGGATACAGGTCCGGACCGTTGTTACCAACCGATTTATCAAAACCGGTCAGTCCTTCCAACCTCTTTCGCCATTCTTTTTCTTGCCTCCGGCTCTGTCGATGAGACCGGTCCTGTAGCCCATTTCCCTTTCGTTCCCCGCCATTTGCTCCTTCTACGCTCACCAACCGGCTACTTTACATGTTGGATCACGTATCGGAAAATTTCTTATTTTTCTCCAGACTATCAAGGTCTAAGGTGGACAAGTTTCTTCGGAACAATGCGCAAGTAGCTTTCAGCTAAATCTCACACTGGTAAAAGTTGCATGTTTTCTCGTCTCAGTTGGATTTATATGGAATTCGATGAGACTACGCGAGGCTGATTCGTATAAAGTTTTCAGAAACGTTCTTAAGATAGTCAAAAGAGAAGCTAGGAGATTTCTTATTCACTTTATCTCGAACTCACGAAGGTTTCGCGTTGATAAGTTGCTTTCCTGCAATGTGCAAGTAAATGGTTTGCTGTGAGATGAGAAAATGGTAAAACGTTGCTTTCATCTTAATATTTCTATAGAATTTGGAGAACTGGTCTTTGTAAATTCTCGAAACACACAGTTTCGTTCTCGAGATGGTCAAAGAAAGGATTAAAAACTTTTACTTGATTCGATTTAAACTATTTTAATTTCCTAAAAATTGCACTATTCTTAGTTACGCCTTTAAAATATCTTTTTGGTTTGTATTTTTTTTTTTTATCCACCTTTCACTCTCATCTCTATATTTTATCATACAATTGCAGTTTAAGTCGTTAAAAATCATCTTGATCAGGTTATATTCTGGGACGAAAATTTTAAGGTTCGAGGGGAACAGCCTGAGAGATCGTTGCTCTGGTACATTTGTATATACTTTAGCTAAAAATATAAGTTTTACGAGTTCTACTTTCTGACAGGATCTACTATTGATATCACTAATTTTAGTTTACAATCTATTTTGAATATACAGAAGCTCAATATTTGTCTACAAGTAATATTTGTTCCATTATTTTAATATTTGCTCTTGTTTTTCTTTTATAATCGAAACGAAAAGAAATACTTTGTTATGCAGCAAATTGATGAATGAAATTCGTAAAAGTGAGATATTAATGTCCGTAAGGCACATAATGGTACACTTGGAACAGGCAAGTGTCTGGTTACTTTCGAACGTTAATACACGTAATAAGCGTTTTTAAACTTTAAACGATTCTTTCAGTCTCTACAAGCAGTTTCTCGCCTGCCTACGCGTTCGAATCTGCATACAGATTTCGCGTATAATGAAATCGAGAACGAGTTAAGTTACGTATGCCTCGTTCGTTTCTTCTCTGTCTTCCGAGTTTCTTCCCTTATAAAGATCGCTGCATAAGAGAATGACTTTCTCCAGTGGCTCGCAGGAAAGCTCGTTTAATACTCTTCCACGTGTTTCCATGAGTAATCACTATCTTCCGGTGGATCGAAAAAGATGATGAAAGTATAACGTGAATCAACTTGAAACGCAGAGGAATTCTCTATATCCGATCTCTCGGTGAAAAGTAAGATTTCTTGTGTACTTTTCGCATTTTTAACTCCATACGGGTAGTTGCTTATAAATATCTGAGTGGACTAAACGATTTGTGCTAGATAATAGTACACGAATAAAAAATTACCCAAGGCATCACTTTTTTTTACGAGATAAATTCTAATTATTTGTTTAAAAGTCGATGGACGATTCCACTTACAGTACATATTTTGTGTAGTTGACTCGTAACCATCTGGATAGTCTAACCGATTTGTGGTAGCTGATACCATGTGAAAGGAGACGATGAAAAACATCACTCATTACGTTTTTAAAAAAACCAACAAACAAATTCTAATTATTTGCTTAAAAGTCGATCGACTATTCCACTTACAGTACATATTTTGTGTAGTTAACTCGTAACCATCTGGATAGTCTAACCGATTTGTGGTAGCTGATACCATGTGAAAGGAGACGATGAAAAGCATCACTCATTACGTTTTTAAAAAAACCAACAAACAAATTCTAATTATTTGCTTAAAAGTCGATCGACGATTCCAGTTACATTACATATTTTGTATAGTTAACTCATAACCATCTGGATAGTCTAATCGGTTTGTAGTAGCTGATACCACGAGAGAAAAAAGACGATGAGAAGTGTCACTTATTACGTTTTTAAAAATCAACAAACAAATTCTAATTATTTGTTTAAAAGTCGATCAATATTCCAGTTACATTATATATTTTGTATAGTTAATTCATAACCATTTGGATAGTCTAACCGATTTGTAGTAGCTGATACCACGAGAAAAAAGACGATGGGAAGTGTCACTTATTACGTTTTTAAAAAATCAACGAACAAATTCTAATTATTTGTTTAAAAGTCGATCAATATTCCAGTTACATTATATATTTTGTATAGTTAATTCATAACCATTTGGATAGTCTAACCGGTTTGTAGTAGCTGATACCATATGAAAACAAGACGATGAAAAGCATCACTCATCACGTTTTTAAAAAATCAACAAATTCTAAAATTCTAATTATTTGTTTAATAATTGATCGGCGATTTTTATCAGGTACATTACATATTTTGTATAGTTAACTTGTAATCATCTGGATAGTCTAACCGGTTTTTAGTAGCTGATACTATGTGAAAAATAGACGATGAAAAGCATCATTCATCACGTTTTTAAAAACTCAACAAACAAATTCTAATTATTTGTTTAAAAGTCGATCAATATTCCAGTTACATTACATATTTTGTATAGTTCGTGAGATTTTCGATGAATATAATTAATCACTGTCATCATGATAAAACGAAATTTCTTGTTGATTCATTAGTATTGATTATCTCTATACTAATGATATTTGCAATCTTTTTAATTGTTGAAATTTCAGCAGATATATATATACATAAAATACGATACATTGTGATAGAAAAAATATAATAAGAGGTCTATAGTAATTGCAAACCTGTTAACACGAATATCTAAATTGGCTGAAGCAATGAATGCATTAACCTCATTACATATTATATTGGTAATTAATGAGAATTATTAGCATATTCAACTTTATTAAGATTTCAGACTTAATGAGGGAGGTAATAATCCTTGATCGATCGAAGAATTAATCGAATAATTTTCTAACAATTTGTCAGGTTTATCTCGTTTTGCTATAAATGTTTTAATTAAGTATTCTTGTACGAGTATGTAGAACGATTGTTGTTCTCAGAAGTTGCGAAACATTTATAACAAACATACAGCTAGTAATTATTAGGTCATCCCATAAGTTCGTGCCGACTGTGTATACATTTCATGTGTCGATTTCTAAACATACGGCGATAAGGGACCAATGCACTTGAAAAATGGGAAGAAGTTGTACAACGAGAGGGGGATTACATTTTTTCATGAAACTGAAAGGTATGTAAACAATCTTAACATATATAACCGCTCGAAAAACGGAACGAACTTATAGGATGACCTAATATTATATGACACGAATGGTATTTAGTCTTAAATATATATATTAATATTAAACATAGCGATACTAAATATCGTGAGTTATTAATGCAATGTTCAGATACTTTGGCGATATCTGCGAAGCGTATACTTGCAATAAATACCTTATGCATATGCATTTCCAGATTCGTTTCAAATTTTGCCAATATGGTACGCGTTTCATTACAGTGGCAATGAAATTTCAAACTGTCTGGTAGAACGCGTAGTATTCACAAAAATACGTAATATTGGAAATATATTGGTGTGATACGTAAGACTCGTAGAAGGAGAATAAATTTAATAATAAATAATAATATAATCATATTAATTACGTAATATTATTGCTGAGTGTTGCTTGAATATAATTCTATAATATTAATTATACAATAATAATAATAAATATATTAATAATATCATTATAATATAAATATTATTTATATTAATACAAATAATAGAAAATTCAAATTATTTCCACGATCTACTCTATGTTTCACCAGAAACGATTAAAAATTTCGATACTTTTGAACGTACGATTTTCAGCCAAACAAGTCTCTCTAAACGAATCATGACATCGAGACAGCCATACGTTCCGGTTAAACAAGGAGAAGCTTTAACGGGAGCGTGAAGGAAATTGCCGCATAATCATAAAAACTGCTATCCCTTCAGGACTGCGAATGTCTTCCTTGAGGATGGTTGGTTACTATTTACGACATTCACACCATCAGCCAATTAATCGTTCTTTACAATACGACGGCGGCTTATCAGATTTTATCTAACAAATACATTCTCCTTGCTGATGTGAGCAATTTGAAATTACGCGGAGATTGCAATGTTTATCGTTAGCATCTCATTTTGGAGAAAATCCTATCAGAAGGAGGATGAACGTTTCTCGAGGATTATACGCGTCTGCCACATTTTTCTGAGATCTCTTAGTGTTCGAATTTAAAAACGAAGAGATTGTGCTTACGGCTCTACGTGCCACTTTAAAGATCTTTTTTACGATCGGATTTGTTGAAGCTTTGAGGTGATAAAGCTTGATCAAGTTAGTGACCGTTGTATCAAGCTACGTTTTATTTTATTTGACGATCTCCAGCGATGTAATCTCAATGTTTATGCAATGAAGTGGCTGCTTCTATGTTTGTCCGTGTTTTTCAAAATGCATATTTAGATGGTTTCTTCTAGTTGGATTAGAAAAATATGTCTTCTTTATGCAACGAGAGATCTCGCAAATCACATTACTTTTGTAATGTTAATCCTCTTCGTGATCGTATAGTTAGAAGAAAATGTATCTCTTTTGGAATTACAAATTAATGGATTAATGTGAAAATAAACACGAAATAAGATCTGTCAGTCGAGTTTATCAGTTTTATATACGACCACTTGGCAAACATACGCGCGTACTGTTATCGTGCAAATTAACACGGTACGAGATAAGTGGTAGGTAAGTTTCTCAGGTCTTTGACATAAGCTACTATATTAGAACTTTTGCATACAAATGAAATTTCAACACTTGGAGTCGCTCATAAACACATCGTCAGAGTACGAGATCTTAACAGACGCCAGATCATTTCGCAATTTAACTTCGTCATTTGTAACTGGTGTCGATCGTTAACATTTGCGAAATAGAACAGTGTTCTCGGAATGTAAAACTAACGCGAAGCAGCTCATCTTCATATACATAAAGATAATAGTTACTTTAATAACAAAATTTAATTTTGTCAACAATTTCGCTAATTGTTTGGGTAAAAAGAATCTGTTGTAAAAAAGAACACAGAGATCTGTATGTAGGTGATAAAAATATCGATACCGAGGAAATTAATTAGAAGATAATAGTAACATTAAATTACGTGCAATAAATTGTAATGGATTATTAATTAGAAATTTTATGTAATTTTAGTTCCCAACTTGTATTCTTCGGAGAATTAAAGCAAGGGAGTAATTCTGATGATTTTTGAGAAGAGAAGGCAGAAATTGAATTAATTGGTTGGTTTAATCCTAAAAACGTGGTAGAGGAGAAGATAGCCTAAGGAAATTAGAAAGGAGCAAGAGTGTTCTAAATTTGGAGCAAATCGGTTGTAGCTAGGACCCTCGATGTCCTATTATACTGAAAATTTAGACGAAAACGTTATAGTCTGATTTTGACGTTCATGGAACAGGAGTTTTCCAATTAATTTACTCGCATCATTAGCGCGTGATTTACCTAGTGATTATCAACAGAACGCATATTATATATCCATACATGGACATGCAATACAACATTCACAGTACTGATAAACAGCACGGTGACACGAACGCGTTAGTGTTGTTCGTACCGCGTTAAGTTAATTTTAACACGTCCCGTGAATTGCATCTGACCGTGTGTACGTTAGCCATTGTATGTTTATGTATGCTTTTATTATTCTAAAATCGAAGCATCTACGAAACTTGCCAGTAGCCTGAAGAAAATTTCATCGTGTTTATTAATTACTTATAAACAGCGGATTTATATTTCATGCGAATTTATATTTTTTACGAACAAGACTAAGGAAATTGAAGTTGAGTAGAGACTTTTCTCTCTTGGTAAATATTATGGCGAGCTCTATACTTTGAATATTTTGTGTATTTCAGCGTGTTTTCATGTGCAGTACGCGTCTTTAGCACTAGAACTACCAATAGTTAACACGAAGCTATTTTTATCAAAACCAGTCAAAATGACTGGTCTTTAAAAATACGTATTAATAGAATATTTTTATATTTATTGATTTGTTACTTTCTTACGGAAGCAATTTCATGTTATGTAGTATATTTTTGGTATTATTAATCCACCTGGGATCCCTAAATTAAGAGTTAACACATTTATAAAATTATAGAACCAGTCGTTTTGACTGGTGTGGCATTTCTAGCGATTTAGCGATCGATCTGGAATTTTCCTGATAACTGATATCGTCATATCGAATGATACGCAGTAAAAATTTTAAAAACGTGTGGCAAGTTGTACAAAACGAGGAAACTGGTTAATTGGGGTTCGATAAATAGATTGCAGGACCCTTTTACACTTTGACAAGTACCAGTCATTTTGGCTTGATACAAAATTATTTTCTGTTTGAATACATAAAAAACAAAATAAAATTCATTATATTATTCCTTTGGTTATTGTCATGAAAATCATTACATCATTGCGGAAAAAAAATATAACATGAAGTAGGAATTTTAGAATAAAATTGTAAAACCAGTCGACTTGACTGGTGTGATAGTTCTAGTGTTAAGTTTCCCATAAGCGCATAAGCAGCTGTAGACCATTTGAAAGTCTCTATTGTGTGTACAATAGTGAAAAAATTCGGCAATAAGAACACACGTTCGTATGATGCAAGCACAACGAATGCTCAAGTTCACTTGTCAATAAGATATTTAAATTTTCCGTGATTTCTAACAAATTTCATTCGCAAATTTTAGATTTTACACAGAATTTGTAGTTCTTAGAGACGATTCCATCTCCTGGAAGAAAAATTAATTAAATTATTTCGTTTATACTATGCAAATTGAGATTAGGTTGGATTTTAATAACAATAGAGATTTAACTCTCGCATAACACGGTAGTTAAGTCCCATAAAAACGATATTCCTGATACATTTAAGTCATTTTGAAACAGGCCATCTCTTGCTCTCATCGCTTTTATTCGATGACTCTCTTTCATATTTCTTTCCGAAACACACGTCCATAATTTCAAAGGCATTTTTTAATATAATTGCCAACACTAATATATAGATAAGTGACAGAACGAGATCGCCACTTTGGAATACAAAAATAGAAGCAATATGCCAAGCGTCGCCAGAAATAAATTCTAGAATCACATACTTTAGATGTTGAAATACGATTTCGAATATTAAGACGTAACCTAGTGACGAATTCCTTCGTGTTTGCTATCACTGAACTAGCGGCATTTCTATCTTAAATTCCAATTGCCACTTACAGGCGAGAGCACTTAACAAGAAAAAATCATCAGCGAACGAAATTTGGGCCCCTTAAACACATCGCATTTTATGGGAATAAATGTAGTTAATTTATTATAATAAATAAAATACATGGTATTAACGTGATACTCATATTATTGAATGGTTACATGCGGGTTGTGTGAGTATGGCAGAGATAGTTTAGACAGGAAAGTCGTCGAGACTTGTGTTGCAGGAATTTATTAATATTTTATATTTATTATACAACTAAACGTCTAATTCTTTACCGTCAATATTTCTACATTATATGTTTAAACAGAGAAATGTAGTTTTTAAAAATAACGTGAATAATATCATTGTATTATTGCTTATATTCTAAGATTATATATTACTTAATATCCTTAAGTACGTTGATTACAAGGTACTGTCTTTTTATTAATTGAAATTTGTGAAATCTAATACGATACGTCATTTCATGAGCTAAATTACAATACAGGAATTAAAGATCATATATTAAGATGGTTCACTGTCGAAAAAACAGAGCACTTTGCAGAAAACTCTGGAAATAGCCAATTCCTTTGTTTTTTCTCTCACTTAACCAACGGCGTTTCTATTTCAAATTGTAATTACCGTTTACCGGCTGCAGCACTTAACAACAAAAATTGATCAGGCCGAAATTTGGGTCACTTGGTCTGCATCTATCTCCAGAAGTGAAACTGCAGCGTGTAGCAAAACACTGCTAGAAAGCTTGTTTCTTTAACTTGTCCTTGCAACAAACGTCTATCGCAATTTGAAGGAGCTTAATTAACCACGACGGCGGGATATTACCGTCGATCATAATTTTCACGCGGCAAGTACCAATTTCCCCATAATGGGTTTGAAACGGTACTAGCCGTCCCACCGTCGTCTTTCCTTGCCTATTTAATTGAAAATCACCTGCCTTGCAAAATTACCTTTCTCTCTCTTTCGCCTCTTTCTCCCTCTCGCTCTCTCTTTTTCTGTTTGTTCCCTTTTGGACCGTTTCTTCGCAGCGAGTATTGCCCAGCAGTTTGATATGGCGCGCACGTTCGTGGAAGCGTGAACTTAGCCGCGAGCACTCGGCAAGATTAAATTTGAAACATTAATAACGCGGCCGAAAATCCCGAAAGAAGGTAGAGGGAAGCTGGTCCCAGGTCCGGGCTTTGAATTACGAAACCTCATTACGCGTCCCTTTATCCGCCGCGCCTTAAAAATTCCATCGTCGTTCGCGAGTTCTCGTTTAATATGAGGAAAAGAACTTGAAAGTGATAAAAAGAAAAAAGAGAACGATCGAGAGGAACAGAAAAGAGGCGGTCGTTTCGAAAGGGACGCGAAGGAGAGTCGAAGCAAAGAGAGGAGAGAAATTACCGCCACAAAGGTGCCGATTAATCGTTCACCAGAGGGCGGGAAAATGACCGATATCGCTCGACTCGGTGCTTACGCGTGCTTCATTTGTCTGTTTCAGCTGCGTCGTATCGCGGTCCCGGCCAGGATGAAGACAAGGACTCGTACGCGGCTAGAATCGCGTTCACAGGCAACTCGCGGATTCTGGGACCGATCTGCATAGTCGTGGGCGCCCTTATGCTCGCCCTCGGCGTGCTGCTTTGCACGCTGACTAGAAGGGCGCGAAGAAGGGAGCGCAGGGTTGGCTTCCATTGCCCTCTCCACGGCGATTTTTATCCTCTGAGTCCTGTTCAGGGCGCCAAGATGTTTGGTGAGTCGACATTCTATCTGTGCATAACGATACTTTCCCTTTTCAGATGCCAGACCATCGAGCGTCCAACGATACGTTTTTCCACGATTTTAGCAATATTTGCTGTTTGGTAAACACATTCGACGGTGAGACGTTGTTAATCATCCAAACATACAGAGGCCTTTTAGTCTTCTGTAATTTGCACCTGTTCTTGTCTTCCAGTGGCGCGTTTTTCAGTCAGGTTCTACACGTTTCATCTGTACTTCTGAACGACAGGAAATTTAATACAGAGTGCCTCGAAATCGCGGTATAAGCGGTTGCCTGATGATTCTGCACGCAAAAATAGGTACATTGTTTCCTTTAACCTTTTGATTTTTGTACGGGGCTGTTTCTCTGTACGGCAGAGTTTGGCGCGAAAACGATACAGCACTGCAATGTGTGACAGATAATGCTGTTTTCTACGCAAGAACATTGGAACGAAGTTTTTGATAATTAAATTATAATTTTTCTTAAAGGTATGATGCATATACTTTAACTTTAATGATTTACTTTGATAATTAATAATACAATTGAGTGTGATATATTTTGAAGTACCGTATGACACATAGAATTTGTCACAATTTTTACACTCATAGCGCTATAGTGTTTTTCAAATTGCTCTTCGTTTTCTATTTTGAAGCTACGTTTTGAGATTGAAGATTCTAAAAAATTATGAGGATACGAATTGGCGTGTTAAAAAGAGCATCTAACAATGGTATATTTATTTTAACTAAAAGCAACAATTGATACCTGACACTGGCGTATCAAAAACAAAGACTATGTATTCTGCCAGTATATTGTTAACACCATTATAAAACATTGCGATTGCAAAAATATGTGACAAATGAAATACATCGTTTAGTTCAAACGGTGAGCGAATGAGTAAGTAGAGTGGGCCACTATAGTGGCGTATCGTAATATAAGATGATATCCGCGAAAGCCACTATAGTGACGCATCGTACTTAAGAGATTAAGGCTTCGTTTTCAAGAAAAATCAGTGTGTAGATCCGCCAGGTATCCGTGTGCTAATTGTAGGTTTCCAGTTAGCCGACTTCTCTTTCCCCTCGTGTCGATATTTATCAACGTGAACAGTGTCACGGTTTGCTTCCTATCGTTGCTGTTATCTTATTTCCGCACTGTCCGCGTTCGGAATGCTTTCATAAATAAGGACAAGGGTATTACTTTTTGTAAATCATTTTATTTACGTAACAAGTCGACCGCGTTGCTGTACACATAACTCTGCTTATCTTATTAAATTATATGTAATTATATTATATGGAAACTTACAATTAGCACACGGCTATCTGACGGATCTTCCAGATAATTTCTCTGGAAAACGAACGTTTGTAGCATAATTTCGCAGACACCCTGTATACTTGGAGTCGAGTAGTATATGAATGTTATACTAAATAGAGTGGTAGCCACAGTATAGCTATCATTTTGAATAAACACGTTTTAAACGAACGTTCGTAGTATAATTATAATAAAACTTTACTCTCTGATAAAATTGAAACTTTGTACGGAGATTTAAGTTATATAATACACAAGTGTCTGACGTTTTAGAAACATTTTGCGCATAAAATACAAATCTCGGAAATGCCTGATCTCGAGTTTTAAATTATCTTCAGTATTCATGATTGCTACATTACGAGGCGGAAAATGTTGATGTCTAGAATTGCAGAAAATATTCGATCGTAATTAGCTACATATGCTTGTGAAGGATTAACAGAGAAGATTATAAAAACCTGATGGCCTGATTAAATTACATCACCTATCGAAAGTTTTGCCAGCATACGTCATTCACCGCCACTTACCCAACAAATTTTCCAACACGTGATAGTTTAACTAACAATGTATGATAACTGTTTACTTGGGCTACATGTAATAAGTTAAAATTAGAAGCAGAATCGCAGCAAGGACTGGAAGATTTCTATTTAATGCCAAAGTAAAGAACTTTCCACGTGCGTTAATTTTCAGTTGATCGGGCATTGTCATTGAATATTAATGGACTGTAACGAATGAAACGTAAAACGCGCAATGTAAAATACGTAACGAATTTTTGTAGGAAACCGTAGAAAATTTCCAAGCAATTTCAAACAGTAGAATTTTCTTTCAATTACTTCTTAATTACTAGGTTGTATAATACAGTTGAAGAATATTGTAAAGTATTATAAATATAACTGCGATGAACATACGAATAATATGGGTCAATGTCGTTTATAATTACATATTATTTAATGAAAGCAATGAAAAAAAAATTATGAGCGTTTCATAAAAGAATCGTTTCTGAACCTAATGCAGCGGAGATTGTTACACTTTCGTTCAAAAATTTATCGGAATATCCTCTGCGCTATTAATATTGAAATATCAATTGTTTTAATGTTTGGAAATTTTCCTTGCGTGTGATTGTTAAATAATTTAAAAAATGTAGAAACACGTGTATTCCATATTTCTTGATATAAAAGTATATATATAAAGTAATAGTATATGCTTCGTTGATGAAATAAAACTTTTAGACAAACGTGGGCAATTACCATATTTTAACCTAAACAACCTAATACAGAGAAGTAAATAAATCTTTATGCATGTACGTAATATAGACGTCTATTGGTTCTTAACGAGTTCAATTTCGAAAGTATCATGTTCATTCGCGTAAAACCTACAAGTAAAACAAAATGAAATTATCTTCGTTTATCCGACTTTCAAATCAACTCTTAAATCTACTAGACCTTAATATTTTCACGTAACTCGACTCTCATTTAGCAAGACAATTTTCGCAAATTAAGTTGAATTTCCATTAAACTCGCGATATCGAGAATTCATTTTATAGAAAGATGGAAATAAATTCTACGCGTCGTTATAAAATAACACTACGGTGATCCTGGTTTTCGTACGGTGTATCAGAAAAATGTTCTATTCATCGGCTCCAAATATGAGAATTTATGCTCCACCGTTCACTCATTGTTGAGCAACGAGGCTGGTCAAAGTTTAGCTCTACAGTTTACAGTATAACACACACGCGTGGAACGTTTCTGCTTTGAACAGAAACTTTAAACGTATATTCCCTTTATACTTTGCAGTTTCATTGCTATTCGATGAACGTCCGAGGAAACAGAAAAATTTTCCGCCAGAATCGTGGTCCCACGTACATATCTACCATTATTATTCAGCGCTATTCTGTATACTCTACGTTTGTTTTGAACTTGCGTAGCAAACATCAAATTCGAATAATCTTTCCTACCAGTCATAGAGCAAAGTTCAAAAGAAAATAACGGTAATGTTATGTTATGTCTATTAGCAATCAACCAGCCCTCACTTTTCCAAGTTATATATCACTTGGTGTCAGATTGACATGGCAAAAAATCATCACAGATTAATATTCCAAGATTAGATTCGCGTCATTGGCGAGTAACAAATGAACGTGCTGATCGTATTTATCGCAATGCATCGCTCCACGTTGCTGAAAAGTAATGAAATATTGTTGATAGTAACATAGTCACGCTACTATGTGTAGGAACTAGTTACTTTCACATTTTCGTTTAGCGAGACTTAATTAAATCGACAGAAACTTTTGCTGTTCCGTAAAATAATACACGTCCATATTCAATTTAAAGATTAATATAAATAGTTTGAAGATTTGACTGAATTATCGTATTTAGAGTATGTTCGAAATGGAATATCGACGTGCGTGTATAGAGTAGCGAAACTTTCTCTTAATTTCATTGAATCCCGCTAAACGTGAAAAAAGAATTTGAAATGTGATTGATTTACTATTTCATGTTTAGAGTATGTCTAAAATAAAATATCGACGTACATTTATACAACAGCAACACTTTCTCTTAATGTAATCGTATCTTACTAAATGGGAATGTGAAAATAAACGCTTCCTACACACAGTATACGCATATTTATCAACGTTTAAACATAGTCTAAATAGTCCAAATATTTAGACACAGTATACAATAATTTTTTATCGTACGAATTGCAAGAATAAATTCTCACTATTGATATGATTCTTGTTATTGATACGAGTTCCATATTTTCAAGTGTTTTATTGTCGTTATTGTTTCTGCAAAAAGTGTATTTGTAAAAATTACGATTTATATAGTGGAGCTATCTACAAATTCATAAACATTGTAAAATATTCTTTTAGAAAATATATTTGCCTGCAATACGATCTGTCTGTAATAAATTTCGTTAAAATCGCGCAATAATAATGGTAAGTTGAAATTAAGCGGATTAATTTACGACTGATCGCGTTCCTACTAATACTTCATTATCATAATCACAGTTACATAATTCATAATTATTTTTCATAACCATAATTATTATTTCAGTAGATTGTATAAATTTGCACAAGGGAAAGGAATAGCAACAAATATTAATTTATAGAGAAATTCTAAAGAAATGCGTCTTAACAATACAAATACCCGAGACATCGCAAATTAAATGCTTATACCCGATCGATCATCGATAAAATACCAATCGGTAAAATCTACTCTTCAGTTTCTTAGAACACACGCCTCTGTAAGTATAAAATATAAAATACAAAGTAGAAAATTTGTCCTTATTTCGCCATTTAATTTTCCATTCGCCAACATCTTATAAATACTCGATATGAATCGATCGCGATTAAAGGCAAAGGACAGTTAATGAAATAACGAAATCTGGAAGTTGCAGCAATCGAACAAGTTCGAACGTTCCTCGAAGGCATTTTACAGTTTTCCGACGTGGAGAACGCCGGTTCGACCTGTCTTAGGAAGCCTATCGGAAACGTTAGTTTATCACGGCGTGTTCCAGTTCGTGTCAATTGCTCTAAATTCAGGACGAGGCTGGATCAGGGCTAGGGTAGCTAACTGGATTGTAGGAATTCAGGCTAATACGAGTCTATCAAATTATTCCGTCGGCCAGTCGCACGCGTTGCGACTCCTGCAGCATCTTGTTGTCGGCTTTAACCCGACAATTTTCATCTGCGGATATCTGCTCTATGTGTTCCTGCGGTGTTGACGTAGCGCGTTCGCTTCTGTGTACAAATATTCTGGCGAAAGAGTCGGCTCTGGTTTTATAAAGTAGGATTTAAGAAATGTCAGATAAATCTTTCTTAGTGTTTAAACCAGCTTTGATGTATTTCGAGGTGGATGTTTTCTTAAACAGCGATTCCGGTGATTTATAACGTGGATTTAAATATACACCGGACTTGTACGAAGACATACAGTGACAAATAAAAGTTAGATTGCAGAAATGAAGATAATTAAGTATACCATTGGTGATTAATTGGTTATAGATGCAGTGCCGTGAATAATTTTCCACTGGAACACGTTCCCTTAGTATTATTTTTTCGATGTCTTCAGGAAACCACCGATCGTGTTTTGATATGTTTGTTCAAATAAAAGATAAAGGGCAATTTTTCAACGAGACAATGCTCCTATTCATCTTGTCACCGCTACAAAAAAGTGGTTCCAAGATTTTGGAACGGAATCGTCACCGTGACTAACCTTGTGTCTTGATCTGAACTCGATCGAGAACCTGTGAGAAACGAAGATTTAAATAAATTAGTGGATAGTGTACCTAACAGAGTAATGGAAATAATCAAAGACAACATGTTTTCTCACAGCGAAAAACAATGTTAGGAGAAATTTTCATTGTTTCTAGACTTGAAGAGAACACAATTTTCGTCTGTTGTATCTTCATTTTTGTTTCATGTTACAATGTGAAATAATATTAACGACTTGCTCAATCTTTCTTTTAATATTATGAAAGATCTAAAAATACATTTGAATTTATAATTATTCACAGCACTGTATATTAAATGTACAAGACGTGATTGAAGTTATATAAATCTGCAAAATTCTGTATAAGATGCAATAATAATAATAACAAGACTGAGATAATAGTAAGAATAATAGGTTTCAAACAAAGATGCTACAATCTGCGGTGATATTATTTTATTGGAATCTTTCGCGTGGCGTGTTGAATACGCCAGAAACAGACAATAATGTGAAATGTGAAATCTGAAAACGATTAGATCTTGCTAAATTATTCACTGTCGTCGCTATATTTAACCGGGTTCATCGAACCTATACATAGTACATACATCGGACGTGCTTCAAATACAAAGAAGGCTTCAGCTCATATCCGAAAGGCATGTGCAATAGAAAATTAATTTTCCAATAAAGTCTTCCGATAAAAGCGTCGAAGGAAAGAGCGCGAATCCATCGTAAAAAAGATATAGAATTTTCGTATGTAAGTGTAATAAAAACGTAAGGTAACCTGAAACGTAAACCTCACTTAGAGAAACGCTACCATTCGATATTAATTCAAATATTTGTAACAGCAGCAAAAATCGTTTACCACACTTTTCACCGAAATTCTTTGCGTTTGGAAGATTTTGTAAAACGTTTAAAAAACGAAGCCACGTTCAAGATTAAATTATTTTCGACGAAAAAAGTGCGATACCGCCGAAGAAATGCAAAGGCCTCGACCTAGCGTCTGAATGTAGGTCAGCTGTAAACTTGAAGTTGCGACTGTAAATTTCTTAAGCTCGCCGAATCGTAAAGAGAAGCGGCATTAAATATTCGTAGGCCAGACACAGTCGGTGCGGTTTAAAAATTTGAAAAGCTCGACGAACGGGTATAAACGGCAGGTGAGAGAACGAATTTCTCGAGAATTTGTTATGTCGGCTGTCAATTTCGGCTGCAATACGCATGTAACCGTCGTGGATGCTGCGGAGCGTGGAAAATAAAAAGAAAAATGCTTTGGAAAACATCAATTTATCAAGACACGCGGCCGAAGTGCTGCTTTTGACGTGGCCGCACCCGTTGAATTTTCGACGTGTGGTAAAACATGAAGTTTCCAGGCTGCACGTTATTTAGGAAACTGAATATCATGCCTCGTTTTCGCGCCCAAGTGGCTAGTTTCTCGGAAGCCACGTGTGATTGACGTTTTGATATTTCGCTGAGATTGCACCTTTCATTTCTCTTCTTTCGTATCGTATCGAAGACGCATGACGTTTCTCAGTTTCACGCGAGATTCAATTGGTTTTCTTTGTGATACGCGGGATTATGTTTTTTTTTTTTTTAAACATAGCAACAGCGGAACTTGATCTTCGATACGCGCGCTTGTTTCTTGTTAGTACGTTCGGAAGAATGTCGTAGAAATGACATGTCGTATGACGATGATATTGATATTATTGAATTATTTTTCTGTTGCAACCAACTAGATGAACGATAAAAATAATCCACGTGAAAATTCTTGACGAATGGCTGACGACGAGACGATTCTGTTCTTCTATGCTTCCAGAATTTATTTTCCTTCCTCCAATACGATACGTCATTAATAGATAAAAATGAAATATTTTTACTGTTGAAGGTATTGAGTTAATTGATACAGAAATATGAGGAATTGTTGTTAGTACCAAAGTTATCGAATTAATCAATGGAGAAACGTGAGACAAATGGATATGAAACCCATTCTGTTCTTTTATGTTTGCAGAATATATTTTCCTTCTTCGAATATAATACATCATCGATAGGAAAAGATGAAATATTTTTACTGTTGAAGGTATTGAGTTAATTGAAACAGAAATATGAGGAATTGTTGTTAGTACCAAAGTTATCGAATTAATCAATAGAGAAACGCGAGACAAATGGGTATGAAAGCCATTCTGTTCTTTTATGTTTGTAGAATATATTTTCCTTCCTCGAATATGATACATCATCGATAGGAAAAGATGAAATATTTTTACTGTTGAAGGTATTGAGTTAATTGAAACAGAAATATGAGGAATTGTTGTTAGTACCAAAGTTATCGAATTAATCAATAGAGAAACGCGAGACAAATGGGTATGAAAGCCATTCTGTTCTTTTATGTTTGTAGAATATATTTTCCTTCCTTGAATATGATACATCATCGATAGAAAGAGATGAAGTATTTTTACTGTTGAAGATATTGAGTTAATTGATACAGAAATATGAGGAATTATCGTTGTTCACATCAAAGTTATTGAATTAATAAATAGAGAAATATGAGATATTGTTACTAACATCGAATAGTTAACTGTTACAGAAATACGAGTAATTATTGTTATCATCAAGGTTATTGAATTAATTACTAAAGAAATATGAGACATTGCTGTTGACATTAAATGGTTAAATGATACGGAAATATGAGAAGTTATTCTTATTAGCAATTAAAATTAATTTCCCAATACAGTGTATACACGTGCAATAAAATATGTAAAAAGGAACTAGCGATTAGGAGAAACATTAAACAAATCGTTGAAACTGTTACGTAAAACTATCGGATAACCGAGAATTATGTAATAAAACCAAAGTAAGCTAGTTCTTCTATTCTTCCGCTCGCTGTGTTGCAAGCTGGTCACGTTTTCGATAAATAGAACTTCGCGGTCTCGATAGATTTCTCATGATAGAACGCGAACGGTTAAAAAAAAAAAAAAAAAAAAAAAAGAGAGAGAAGAAAGAAAAGAAAAGGAATTCTATATTCACAGGTTGGCGAAGTAGGTGCTTGTACGAAGTATGAGTTACAGCGGGCAGATTGCAATGCCAGTGTTAGAGGTCGCACGTGTTCTCCCCTGTGCGCCCACCCAGACAATTTATCTAAATTGTACAGCTCCGGATTCGGTTTCTCACTGCGTGATCGTATCCTCTCGACGAGAATCCGCACCGTAAACGTTTAACTGTGATTTATTAGGATCGAAGGTCGAATGTTTCTTCCTCGAAATCGTTCAATCAAGAGTTACGCGTGATAGCAGGTCTATGAACTTTCTCACAGAAATCGCTGATGTATGTAGCTATTAATCTCTGATAACATGCGCACGTTGTACACGCGTAACATATTTCTTTGCATTTGAGATATTTCTGTGGAATATACGGCTCGACAAATTTAAGCAAAACGCTGCATTGTAATGTATATTGCTCTCGTATACTGTTTTTCAGCCATGTTTACAAAGATGGGATTATTAAACAAATCTATAAACATTAATTGATCAATTAATTGTATTTAAACATTTATCTACATGTTTAAATACAGCGCTGTAAATAATCGTAGACTCAAACATATTTTTTTTCGCATTATTTCTTCAACATTTTTAAGAAATCATCGATCGTGTCTGGATACGTTATGTGAAATTATTTTTGTAAATAAATAAATTAAACGCTATGGGATATGCAGGAGATGTTACATGGCGAATTATTGCCTTTCGTAGCCGAAATAGAAGGCAAAAGACAATTTTTCAACGAGACTTCAGCGGTTACTCGTACAGCCGCCGCTAGGAAAAACTAGTTTCAACATTCCCGGGTAGAATTATTACGATGGCCAGCATCGAATCCTGATCCGATCGAGAACCTGTGGGGAATTCTAGCGAGAAAAATTTGCGATCAGAAGTTACCTTGGAAATTATCGTGCAGCTTAGAAAAAGAAAAATAAAATACCTAACGAATTAATAGAAGCAATTAAAAGTAGAAAAAGGTCCACTAAACGTTGAATGAAAACGTTACAGAATTAACGTTGAGTTTATATTTCTTCACAGGAGAAAACACAATTTTAGGAGAAACGTTCATTGTTTCCAGATTTCGAAAAAAAGCATTCGTTTGCTGTATCTTTAGTTTTGTCTTGCATTATAATGCGAAATTATATAAACGAATTTGCCAGTTTTTTTATTAATATCTCATCGATTTATGTTATTAATAAGAATATAATACGTTATAATATATTTAATATATTACGACAAATTTAAAAATGGACACTGTAAAACCTACCCTGTTTCGAGGAAGATATTCTATTGAAATATCTCTAGGATTTTAAATATATTTCTATCGAGCTAAACACGAAAATGACATTTTTTCCAAAAATGAATTCACTAATTTGCAAAAATACATTGGCCCTTCGGCCAGTCGATAATCGTTCAACGTTATTTGTTAACCCTTTGCACTACTATGTTGGTTTTTATCAGTTTTTATCGAGTCCAACTCGACATCCTTTTTGTCCCTCCCTTTTTTGTGAAACATGTGAAAGAAAACCGGGATTGCATCCTGGAAATTGTATCAAGATATATCATACGCTTAAAAATTACAAAACACAACAATAGTGTGAATAAAACTGATGTTTAAGTGAATCTCTTTCTTCCTCTACTTATTTAAATTGTCTTATTTTTTAGTTAAAGTAAATTTCAAATAAAACACTTAAAAGCGTTGGCAGCTGCTGGTAACGAAATTGAAATAAAATTTCGAGTGCAAAGGGTTAACTTTTAAAGTCTCTTTTCGCTAACTGCCTAGAAATTGTTCTTTATCTTGCGTATTCCAGGGGACAATCAATATATTGGTTCGTTCTGACCCTGAATAGTTCCAACTCCTCGAAACTTGTTCCAGTAATTTATTGGCAGCCATCCGTAATCCACTTTGAAACAGACGGTGTTTCATTTGCAACATTTTCTCGATAACGAATAGTTGAGGAAATAATTGCACGGAAGTATTAAAACCCGATATTCTGTAGATACAGTGGCTGCAAGGAATATCACCACGCCAGTGTATTGCATCACATACTAATCAATTAGGTCCAAGTACATTAAATTGTGTGATATCTAGCAATATCCTCACAAGGCTGCAAAAATGTGATGCCATGCAGATGGAACATGAAACTCGATAGGAATACGATATGCGTCGATGTTTTAACCACTGTACTTGTAAATCTTGTTGTGATTCTTTCATCCTATGCTAAACTTTAAAAGTCGAAAGTGTTTATTGTATGAATTTTGTATTTATCGTAGACAAAACATATTATACATTTATTTTGTAAATATATTTTAGATAAATTATAGATTTTTCATTACTTGGCTGTTTAATAATTGACTTCTGCATCGTGTTATATGAAATTTCTACAACACTTTTCATGAAAATATCAACGTTTATTCATCCATTACAATTGTGGGTCCTCTAAAGCTAAAAAATGGTACATTTCTCAAAGTCTGGAACAATAAGTTTCGATTCTCTGGAAGCTTTTGCTGGATTTTACCAAGTTTTTGCGATGCAGTGCTATGAGATGCTGGGATGCGTAATACGTTGCAAATGTTTCAAATAATTTTAAATGATCTAGACGACAGGAAGTAAATAGGAAGATCGTTTGGAAACATAAGAATATTCCGAGTGCTATAATTAAAAAACTCATCAGATGCGTGCAAAAGTATGAATAAATGCTGTACCTTGAGTCTTCGAAATCTAACGATTTTTGGATGTAACCGAAACATTTCTTGAATCATGTTACACTAGAATGCAATGAAGATTATAATATTAGGTTGTCCGAAATGTTTCTTTCGTTTTATAAGGAAATAATAGACGCACAATGTTTTTTGTTTTATAGTAGTTCATTGAATTATGCACGAACTTAATAATAGAAATAGAACGAAATGGATCACATTTAATTCAATAAAATAATATAAAACAGAAATTGTTGTTCGTCTATTATCACCTTATGAAACGAAAGAAACTTTTCGGACAAACTAATAAAAATACGATTACAAAAATGCGTTTACAGAATTGCTAGAATTCAACCAGATAATATGTAACGATTTTACGAAGATTGTAGTGAAAAGATGATTACACTGATATGTATAAAAATATGTTAGATTTTCGTTGCACAAACATACAATATCATGCAGATAGCAAAAAAATAATATAACTAATTGGATAAAGTTAATAACGCAATATGGTGATAAAGCAGCAGCGAAAAGTGACATTGAAATTCGCATTTGGAGGGTGAAACGGACCGTTTCCTGAACTTTAGCAGAAAGTCTCGTTCTTAAAGCAGAGTTAGCAATCGTTGGAAGATTAATTTCTTCGCTAAATGCATCAATGTTTAAACTGAAAGTTTGCCAAGGGTAGTAAGCGAAGTCTTTGGATTGTGTCAGGAGAACAAGGGTAGTTGCTAAGTTTCTGCACGTTTTGTTTCGCAGATCAGCAACGATCGTGCCAATTCGAAATAAATATAGAACTATAGGTCATAACTTTCCTGTTTAGGCAAACTGTCGGCTGATCGATACATCTGGTCCACTTGGTTATCGTATTATTCTCTAAGTAATTAATAGACTACGGATGTTCTATGCAAATTTCTATCCTTGTGAACATAATTTGAATAGAATTGAACGTGAATAGAAATTTATTTCATCTACTAAATATCACAGTACGTGTTCTATTTTAAATATTATATATATTTAAATGTATTTTTGCATATTATCTGCAATCTGTAGATTTGTGGGGTTTTTCATTCCTCAAAAATGTATAAATGCCTGTGGTTTAGTAATTAGTTGCACGCGATCTCCATAATTGAATTTGTCAACACATTTTCTTCGTAAATCGATGCTTAAGTCAAATAAAACTACAAATGAACGATATTCCATTAATTTAATTCTTATAAAATGGAAACGATCTTCGATGTGATCTTCGAATGATTTTGTTAAGGAAGGAATTACGTAGTTTGACATTCGATATTGAACAGAATAAAAAGTTCAAATTGCAAATACACGCACGTACAAAGATAGCGCCTTCTAAAATTCCTTTTTAAGCCAACCATAATGTTACTGTAATGTTAATGTAATGTAAACAGTATCTGATTTCCGATTATCAAAGCGATTAATTACCAATTAATTAAGGTAATTCCAGTGGGATTTCCAAAGGCGAATTTGTAAATAATACGCTTTGTCTATAAACGAGGGAAATAGGTGGGCGTACAAAGATCGTATCTTTTGAAATTGACTTTAATTTTAACGATACGATATTAATAATTTGACAGGGCGCTGTTGATTCGGATTTGTTGATACGCACGAACAAAATGTGCGTGACTGATGACATTTGCACTGCACGGTTATTTACAATAGAAGCAGAACGCGACAAAAAATTGCCGCTTGTTGTTCCGAGCTTACAACGTCGGTGAAAGTATCTCTTCGATCTTTGTTTTCGACGTAAAGTAGAAATGATTGGAGATAACTTGTTCAGTGTAATATCAGAGCGAACACTTGTGTTTTTAATTTCACTTCGCGTGTCATAAATTCAGCTTTCCCTCTTATCACATTATAGACCAGACATTTTATTCATAAATATGTTTGAAAGTATTGGATTGGCAAATAAGTGGTTGCGGATTTTGTCAATAAATCGTTGTGCCAAAAACTAAACACTAGAGAAGATGTAGAGTTTTTCTAGAAATGAGACAAATACCTCAATCAATTCGGAAATACACATAAAAATTGCAGCATGTTCGCTACAAGTAAATATATCTTATATACAGGGAGGTTGGTAACTGATGGTGCAAGCGGAAAGGGGGTGATTCTACGCGAAAAAGGAAATCGAAAATATAGAATAAAAATTTTTCGTTTGAGGCTTTGTTTTCGAGAAAATCGACTTTGAATTTTCGCTCGGTGCGCGTGCACTTTATCACGTCACGTTATAACGGAAATTTAATTGTGCAACAAGACGGTGCACCGCCACATTTTAGTCGTCATGTGAGAGATTTTTTAAACCAACACTACCAAGGCTGGATTGGTCGTGCTGGAACAATAGCTTGGCCACCACGCTCTCCTGACTTAACTCCGCTTGACTTTTATTTATGGAGCCATATTAAATCAATTGTCTATTCTGAAGAAATCGCAAGTTGCGAGCAATTGAAAGAAAAGATTATCGTAGCCTTTCATACTTTAAAACAATCGAATACGTTAGAAAGTGTTCATAGAAATTTAATTAGAAGAGCAAAAGTATGTGTTCGGCAGAATGGGCAACATTTTCAGCAATTTTTGTAATAATAAACTTTATGATTGCTTCATATTATTTCATTATGTATTCCTAATTTTCCGTTACGGCAAAAACAAACTTAAACTGCGATAATATCCATCGAGACAACGATCTACAGTGAGATCCGTTATAACGAGACGTGATAAAGTGCACGCGTACCGAGCGAAAATTCAAAGTCGATTTTCTCGAAAACAAAGCCTCAAACGAAAAATTTTTATTCTATATTTTCGACTTCTTTTTTCGCGTAGAATCACCCCCTTTCCGCTTGTACCACTAGTTACCAACCACTCTGTATATACATGTATATTTGTGTATATATTTCAATATTTTAACGTTTCTGTCTTGTTTCAAACTATAGTGATAAAATCATGATACTCGTGTTTTCAGTACGATATTCACGTGGTTGTAAAGTGTTTTATAGAAATAAATTCAAATACTTACTCACTTAGTTGCCAACCTAATAAGATACACGTTTAATAAAATATTCCATCAGATAAAACAAGATATCGCGCTCTTTGAAAACGTATTTAAACGATTTAGAAAATTAATTCACGTAAGGAATCACTAAAAAAAAAAAAAACTGACCGTTACCACTTGCTGTTGAATTTGTAATTGCTTTTGACTGATATACACAGCGATAAATATAACGGTAGATAGAAGAAAGTTTAAAGCTGAGATTTCTCTATACGAGTGTAAGTAAAACTTGTATTAAACATTTCTTTGCCTGTTGTAGGATATACAATTATATTGTACAGTAGAGCGCGCCTTATCCGAATATCTTAATATCCGAACACCCATTGTCCGAATAGCCTAATATCCGAACGTACATTGTCCGAATACGTTAATATCCGAACGTTTCAAACATGTGCATATTTCATTAATTATATTGTATTATAAATTGATATATGTTAATATTATATTACTCTAATTGTAATTATGTCAATTGTACTGTTCACATACAATGTATTTTTTCCTTTATTCGATCAAATATAGTTTCAATACAAATTCGCGTATAATTGGAAAAATTGGAAGCGTAAATGTAACAGGATTGGTAAAAACACACGGTGTTGGAGAAACCACATTCACAGACATTGAAAGAACAAAGAGATAATATTGAAAATTACGCAGAACACGTAGATTTTTCCGATACTGGCAATGGAAGAAACCTTAAACATACTGACGTAATGAAACGATTTCATCGCGATAAGGATGAAAATAACAACGATTTTATACAAATGGAAAGAAAAAACGAAAGTGGTAACGAAAAGGTTCCTTCTCATGGCGAAGCATTCGTTGCATTCGTAAAGGAGCTTCGATAGTTCGAAGCAGAAAAAGAATGTAACTGTATACTGGTTCAAGGTAATAAATTAAAAGCCATAATAATTATTTAATTTAACCTATTTCTCGTCTGATTTACTCTCCAAAAATTGAGTAACTAAGCAAAGAAAAAAAATCAGGAAATCTCAGGTGTCTTCCTCCTACTAATAACACAATCCATGTACGAAGGAACATTTGCATAATATAAAATTACATTTG
The DNA here is from genome assembly GCF_024516045.1 of Bombus affinis. NCBI lineage: Eukaryota > Metazoa > Arthropoda > Insecta > Hymenoptera > Apidae > Bombus > Bombus affinis. The sequence goes on from NC_066345.1 coordinate 4,474,133, forward strand.
CAGTCACACACTACACATTCGCTCTTACGATAATCCAACATACTATGTAGGTACTGATCTTGAAAGAATCGCGTGTGTTAGCAGCCAAAAACATATGTGACCCATGAATATTTAAAGAAACTGTCAATCGATCTTAATCTATATTTGAACAAATGAAATTTCATATCGGGAAAGTGATTGTTCTGCTATCCTAAGATTCTATTTTCCACACAATTTTGTCTCGCTGTTAGCTCGGATAAGAGAAGCTTGATTTCTCTTGTCAATTATATTTCAGCTTCGTCATATTACGAGAGTTTCCCCGTTTTACCCTTTAAACTCTTTTTTCGCTGTCTCTCTACGTATAAAATGATTAATATCTACATAATATAACTTTAAAAAAAGTGGAATAACTTTAACATCTCTAAAAATCCTCTACCTGCAACTACTTCTATATACAAAAATATTATTATACCATATTATTTACAAGTTCCAGGTCTCTAAAAATAAGTCACATGTTCAAGGTGCTAGAAATTATCGGAACACGCTATATATTTTTTCTCGCTTTTACTGTACCATTTCGGTAATCATGGACCTTCTTCAAGTAGTTCGCTCGAGAGTCAAATCTCAGGGAACATCAAACCGAACGCTTGACGTACATTTCTGTCCGTGGCGAATACGCCAATTTACATAATTAGCAATCCTAAAATATGGACAGCGTCCAACTTTTATGTCAATTTTACGACGTGCAATGGCGAGAATCGCCGAATAGGTCCATAAATATCAGAGATTACACGGAATTCTCCAGGATTTCGATCAGTTGGAACGAGATATCGCGGCATGGTCGTTTTAAACGACGTCCGTGAAAGGGATCTTTCCGATTTCACTAGTTTCTCGTGTCCATTTCAGGATTAAATTCCATCCATGATTCGGGTATAATATAACAGCGGGCAAAAACGCTGAGTGAAGTTGTCACCCTCAGATTTTTTTTTAAAATCCAAACAATATTCGTTTGTGCACACTTGTCCAACCAAAATTTCCATTTGTCTACCCTCAAAAACAAAATAAAAAAAAAAAAAATAAAAAACAATTAACACATAAAAATTGAAAAAAAATTCAACATCACCACCCTATGAACGTTTTCACTGTTTTTTATGTGGAATATCATCGTCCACGATTCGTTCGCGTTTGTCCAGCCAGAATTTTAAATTGTCTACCTTTAAAAAAAACAATTATTAGCGAATAAAAATTTAAAAAAACTTGATATCACCACCACATGAACTTTTTCGTTTACGTTTATGCGAGACGTGATCATCCATGATCTGTTCAAAGTTGTACACCCAAATTCATCCAAAGAAGTTATCAGTTTCTTAATATCTTCATTTGGTAGCTTCTTTTTTTTAAATATAATTATTAAATTCGAAAATTTCAGCCGGGAAAATCGTGGACAAACGAACATTGTTCGGTTTTCTGCGATCGCCAACTTCGTCCAACTGTCCAAGGGATAGCCAAGTCTTTCTCGCTTTACGCTGAAGCCGAATCGCGCTCAGCTTCCACTCTCTTAATTTCTATCCGATTGGATTGCGCCTCTGTCTGTGCATTTCCCGATCAAAACGAGCCGCGCCCTCGCGTATACCAGTTGCATTCATCGCCGTGCGCGTACCTGCGCCCTATCTGAATCCTGAAGAGGATGGCACGTCTCAAGGACTAGAGTTCACCTCCGAATCAATGCTCGCTAGTGCAGCTGGCTCTTGCCTTGTCTCCATCGCAACGCCAGCCTACGTCTGCTTTTCACTCCTTTCTCTTTACAGAAATCTCATTTTTCAGAGTGTTTCTTCGTTTTCCCTGGCGCATTCAGCGTCGACAAAACACGTCTATCCTGGAAGCGATGCTACCAGGATGCAGACAGACGCTCTTGTCTCCATGCTGGCTTCATTTCAGTGAGGCGTGACGTGTGTATTTTCTTCCTCTTTGCTTTCCCCCCTCTTTTTCCAATTTTTTCCCCTACTAAAAGCGCAGGAAGATTAGTGGAGAAACGTGACAAGTCGAATCTTCTGTTTCTTCAGTAGAAGAGTAGCGATGGTCAGACAGCAAAAAGCTGGCTTTACGACTAAACATTGATAGCATTGGTTATTCTATCATTTTTATACAGAACTTCGTGAATTTATTATTATTTATTTTTGAAAGATAATACATAGACCGTGGAGTTTTAAGCAAATTTACACTTTTATAATTTAATATTATACAATTTATGTAATTTATATTTTTGCACACAGCTAGGAAAACACTGTGTGATAGTAGCACGTTATTTACTGTTTACTGCTCGTTTCGTGTATCGTTTGTTACGATTCTTTAACGAAGCTTCCAACGACGTATCTTTATATGACATGTTTTCCTCATCTTCACCTATGTACTAACATTGTATGGTCGAAAAATATTGGGATACCCTGTATAGTTTTCATTCGTATATCGTCGTAACTTTGTATCGTGATATTAACCCTCGTGCGGTATTCTTGCACGAATATTCACTATGTGTTAGAGTTCGAAAGTGTGGCTATAATATTCGCATTTATATTGGTGCTCAGACGAAACCGGGAATGGAATTTTTACTCGAGCCGGAAAGTAAATGTACATAGAAATATATGAATATTATATGAGTTTCTGTGATATAGAAAATAACAGATAAAGAATATGGCCGGGCGAAATTAAGTATAATACACGGATAGTACGTTGGACAGTTACAGCAGAATTACTGCTAGTTTATACGAACTTGACGGAGGGCAAGCAATTCATGTAACTAGGCTTCATATGTGTAATAGGAGTTTAGACAAGTGGATTCAATCAGCAGGAAATCGTTTAATCGGATACCAACTAAAATTTCATTCAAATAAATGGACCTTGTGCGCATAAACGAAGTTCTATCAAAATCGTTTTGGGAAGGTCCGCGAAAATCAGCAAACATTCGTCGAGCCCTTGTGGCGAAACTTGATATTTCATCGCAATTAATTCGTAGATGTATAATAGCTGCGCCAAATTGCTTTGGAAACAGTCAATAATTTAATTGGATATTAAAGCAATTGGATACACGATATGAACGTCGGTCATTCGTTAATTAATTATTACTTGGAGGCTGAGCACTGAAGCAATATTTATGACTGAATTATTAACTACGTTATTCGAAGTAGAAAAATGTGTTAGAACAAGAAATCTTCGCTTTTTTAACGAATCGAAGATAGAAAAATTGTATAAAATTGTAAAGTCAATGTAAAATGGTAAAAAGGGAAAATAGTAGGAAAAAAGCATTCAGCGAATTTAATGATATAAATTGATTGAAAAACGTTGCAAATTAAATGTATTATGATCACATGGATTTACTCTCAGATTTTGCAAACTATTCGGCTACTTATTTCTTTCATGTACACGTACTATAAAATAATATGTCTATATTAAACAGTATAGAATTCGTGCATGGTTATGAGCACTGTTTACATATTTTTACAAGAATTCGTGAAAAGATGAAAAGTGTCAGCGGAAAGGCCAAAGGTCATAACAGCTTGTATACATATGCATTCATAAATACATTTACTTTTGAATGGTATCTAGATACAGCTCAGTATAAGTACAACAAATAAACAGATAGATCCATAGTATTCTATAGACGTACATTATAATAGTCATAAGAGGCGTTGAAAAAGCTTCTCAAGCAGAGAACTAAATTTTATTTCGAATAAAATATTGTTAAAAGTTGAAGCAATCAATGCAAATGGATACGCGTTTCCCATACGCAAAATTAGCTAGAATTCAAAATGAATTCAAAAGGAATACGAGAATTTATTTTCGTTATAAATTTATATTTGAAATTTTCGAGTCTTTACGTTTCTATCTAACAGATTTCGGGTGTTTGTGCATTTATGCAAAAGTAAACTGGCAGGTTTAAAATATCCAAAGCAATGTACTCGTTATCACATAAAAATCTCATTTTTATCTCTTTGGTTGCATTTGTATAAACATAAATCTGTACAAACATGTGCAATCTGTTAATATAACATACTTTAAGCGTTCGAATATGCGAATACGGATTTCTGCGTTAAAATATAATTTTATCCGAAATTTCCTCGAATCAAACATTTCATCGTTTCCACCCTTTCTCCCGCGAGCTCTCCAATTAAATGAACGTGAATTTAACATCACACGCTGTACGTAATTTTCCGTAGATTTCACCATCGAAATCCACTCGCCGTTCTTCGCGTACGATTCAACCTTCTCCGTTAAAAGCGCAGCATGGTTCGAATAGCGGTCGGACAGGTTGACCAAATTACAGAATCGTCGATGGCCGCGACTGTTTATTCGAGTTTTAGCGGACTGGTATTTGGTCGATAGCAGTGGCGTGCGCGGATGGCTGCAATCCACTGATATCGTCACAACAACGCGGCGAGATGATTGCTTCCGTGGATCGTAACGTTGAGACTCGCCGAACTTGATCGCAAATGCGGCTGCACAATTTCGTCACGTTCTTTTGATAAATTCATTATTGGCCTGATGTCTCTGGCTGGTTGCGTAAAAGCGCCGGATTTTTCAGGCACGTTATGCATATACGTTGTGCGTAATAAAAAATAACAAGAAGAATATAGCTGGCGGTTTTGAACGGAGAGCGTGGAAAATTAATGTACGATTAATTTCAGTTGCATGTTGTAGATGTTCTTGTTCGATCATTTATTAAGTAATAATTAATTTGAGGATGCAAAGATGCAGAGAATGCGAATAATACGCGAAAGTATAAGTAGGGTGAGTCGTGTGAGAGTTTAAGCTAAAATATTTTCGATACTGTTAGTTGTATGGAAAAATGTTTCGGATGAAAGTTGAATGGCTTGGAAAGAAGTATTTTTGGCGTTTTTCGCTTTTCCGTAGGTGGACCCACAAAGGTGATACGGAGGACAACTTTGCTTTTTTAGATATTTTTTAGCACATTGATTATTAAAAAATTAATTAATTATTAAAAATTAAGTAAGCTGTATATGTGGAAAAACTATTAGTTTAGTAGATATTTTAATTTTTAGCTTGCAAAATTGTATTTGTTTTCCTCGTCTTTCATACGATAAGTTTGTAAAACTGGAAGTTAAAATATCTACTAAATTAAGCATATAAAAAAAAAAAAAAAAATTGACCTCCATATGACCTTCACGCGCCCACCTACGGAAAGAATAATAACATCAAAACATGCGCCCCTTGAATCGAAACCGTTTAACTTTTATCTGGAACATTTTTCGATATAACTAATAACGTGGAAAATATTTCAGCTTAAATTCTTCGGTGACTCATCCTGTATATGAAATATCCAAAATGTTGCGAATACTCGTTGTACTGTTCAGCAGAAAAACTAATTTTCTACTTGGCTTCTAGCTTTCAAGTATGTTCGTAAAAATATTAATTTGCAATTTTATAATCTCGTGATAATCGAATGATTAGCATTTTGCCAGACGCGTTTGTACAATTTCATTCGTTTTTTCTTACCAAACTTGCCCCTGTAATGTAATAAAATTTGTCGCTACTATTTTTCCAATTATGTTGATAAAAACACGAATTTGCAGTTTTATGATCGAACGATTGAAATGAATGGTAAATTGAGATGATTTGTAATTTGTTACATTTATTTGTACAATTCCATTCGTTTTTCCTTGCTAAACTCTCTGCTGTCGTATAATAGAATTTATTAGCACTGTTAAATCATGACCTGTGGTTTGCAAAATTTGGCACGCAACAATATTGGCCGAATTGCGCCACAAATCCCTGATCTATCTAACAATATGTTGATAAAATAATCATTCGATGAAACATATAATTTTTGCAATTTTTCTGTTTAATCGTCACGGTATTTCATACTTTTATTTCTGAATTGAATGATGTAAAATGAGAGCGTAGTGAGCAACATAGTCAAAGGACTAAAAATGGCAGCAAACTCGGAAATAAGAAGTTTCGAGCCATAGGGGAACGATCGTATATTTCTAGTGTTATAAATATACATGGGGTGGTGGGTTTCTTACGTATACAAGAGAGCTAACGAGCAGTATCTTTACCAGCAATATAGCCAGTGATATTTTAAATTAATTTGTTACTTTGTGCGGTATAGAAACCGATAGCAAAAGAATTTTTGCTAGCCAATTTCTCAAAGGGGAAAAGGACACTTTAACATTTACAGGAAATTTATGACACGTAATGAATTTGATTTACCCGTTAGTTCTCGTTTTTAATTCCTAATGGAATTATTCGTCAGTTACCAAGTACTCTCATCAAACTATTTAGAGTGTCGTATATCGAATAATTTGAAAAGGGAAAAGAAATAGATAAAAGAAACCATAATTATGTGAAAATAAACGACTTTTGGTGTTAGTAAAATACTATATCAATTTTACACTTTATCGAATGTTATATAGTAATAAAATACAGGTATAAATACTACAACAGTGTGCAGAAATATCGTCATCAAATTCTAATTTCTAGTGGAATTATTCGTCAGTTATCAAGTACTCTCATCAAACTATTTAGAGTGTCGTATATCGAATAATTTGAAAAGGGAAAAGAAATAGATAAAAGAAACCATAATTATGTGAAAATAAACGACTTTTGGTGTTAGTAAAATACTATATCAATTTTACACTTCATCGAATGTTATATAGTAAAATAGTTATATAGTACAGGTATAAATACTACAACAGTGTGTAGAAATATCGAAAATATCGGAAGTACTATACTTAGTATAGTATATAACTTACTGTACTTAGAATTAATGCAATTGCAATTATGCTATTATTATTATCCTCCAGCTGGATAAACGTTTACGTACTATAGTTACATCATCGTTAAACCAATTTTGTTTAAGGACAAACGTCTAGGCAAATTGTTATAAAAAGAAATATTTAGAAGACGAGACAAATTTCAAAGTTATGAATTTGCTTAAATATCGACCAATATTTATATTTCATAATAATCATTTGTTATACTGACGTTATATTTTCGATCGTAAGATGATGAGAAAAGTATAGATTGTCGTTTTGAATTATCGAATCGACAGTAGCAAGATTCAAATATATTACGAATCGGACATTCAGCAACAGATAAACAAATAATAAAAATAGGCTTTTCAATATCGTAAAAGTTATACGTGTTCCGAGAATATTCCTTTAGCTGATACAGAAAGCAATTGGACGAGAATTTGCGCGAACGTAGACAACGAGGCAAATAAATTAAATCGTCCTCATTTATAGTGATCGAGTTATCTTGCTCGCAAACGAACCCTCGCGCGGACGTCCGTAGCGAACATCCGCGTATTATCCTACATTGGTAGCGATGTTGCTGATCAAGAGTAATTGAATTTTAAAGATCCAGCTGATCCACAAGCTGTACGGTTGTCAATTTACGCGCAGCACGTATAGTCAACGTGGAGTAAGCGCGATTATTAAATCGGATAATGGCTATTCGGCTGATAAGATCCGAGATTCCGCCCAGCCGAGGATTCTGCAACGAAATTTACCGGCATTTACGCAGCCGGAATATCCTTGTCCGTGCAATTAAAGAGACGTATTCCATAAGGGGCGGTAAGGAATCTTGTTAACGTCAGGCTACGCAGAAATACGGAAACAGGGCGTAGCGTAACTGTTAATTAAACCCGTCCACAAAGCCCAGTAATAAGAGGTTGAATGGAAGATGAAGAGGCCCTATTGTGCCTCTAACGATACTGTTCTCACGTAAAATATTAAACAGTCGGCAATATGTAGAGAAGGCTGGTTCCTGAGATACTCGATAAGTCTGGTTATTAAATTTTTACGTAAATTCAAATTGGCGATAATTTCTGCTATTGCCTTTCCACTTTATCGATTTTAATATCGCTCTGTATTCTCTATTGCTAATTTATTAACGCATTAAAGACCCAGTAAATTGCGGAAATTTAACGTTATTAATAAATGTAAATTCTTAGGTAAATTGGTATTGGATACAGTTTCTGCTATTGCTTCTTCGCTCTGTCGATTTCAATATCGATTTTTATTCTTTATTGCTAATTTATTAAAGCAGTAAAGACCCAGATGTAAAAATTGCGGAAATTTAACGTTATTAATAAATGTAAATTCTTAGATAAAATGGTATTGAAGACAGTTTCTCCTATTGCTTTTTCGTTCTGTCGATTTCAATATTGATTTTTATTCTTTATTGCTAATTTATTAAAGCAGTAAAGACCCAGATGTAAAAATTGCGGAAATTTAACGTTATTAATAAATGTAAATTCTTAGATAAAATGGTATTGAAGACAGTTTCTCCTATTGCTTTTTCGTTCTGTCGATTTCAATATCGTTTTTTGTTCCGTATTGTAAGATTATCAACATATTCGACAGCATATATCAAAATTGCATAAATGTAAATTGCAATTGAATACAGTTTCTGCTATTGCTTCTTTGCTCTGTCGATTTCAATATCGATCTTTATTCTTTATTGCTAATTTATTAACGCAGTAAAGACCCAGATGTAAAAATTGCGGAAATTTAACGTTATTAATAAATGTAAATTCTTAGATAAAATGGTATTGAAGACAGTTCCTTCTATTACTTCTTTGCTGTATTGATCTCAATATCGATTTTTATTCTGTATTGTAAGATTATCAACATATTCGACAGGAAGCAGTATAGGGATATAACAAAGTTGCATAAATGTAAATTGCAATTGGATACTGTTTCTGCTATTGCTTTTTCACTTTGTCAATTTTAATATCGCTCTGTATTCTTTATTGCGAATTTATTAACGCATTAATAACCAAGCAGTGAAAGAATATGTAAAATTGCATAAACGTAACGTTATTAACAGATGTAAATATATGTAACAAATGTAATTTGAAACTGAAGGCAATTTGTGACATTATTTTTTCACTCTGTCGATTTTAATATCGTTCTGTATTCTTTATCGCGAATTTATTAACGCATTAAAGATCCGAATATAATAATTACGAAAATTTAACATTCTTAACAAAATGTAAATACTTATGTAGATTGAAATTGAAGATAGTTTCTGGTATTGCTGCTTGGCTCCATCCATTTCGACATAGACATTTTGTATTCTGTATTGAGAGATTATTCACATATTAAAAATTGCATAAACGTAACGTTATTAAATACATAAAGTAAATTATCGTTCTATCAAGGTACAAAAATATATTAAAGCAATATATTACAGAAACTCGTTGTATACATTGAAGACATAAAACAATCTTCAAATTTCATAATTTGGTAGCTTCTAAACGGAAACAGAAACGATAACGAAAATAGTATTAAATAAATTCTTAGAATTCCTTCCAATAATCATAATGTCCATCGACCGAGTTTGATGACACGAATTGATTAAAAGAAAATCAAACGTCGTGTCACCTTAATGGGTTTAAAAAATATAGAAGCAGCGATTACGAAACGAAAGTAACACAAGTTTGGACACAGTACAATTACTTGATGATGATTGCATCGTACAATGATAAATGAAATTCAGTCAATTGCTCTATACGAAATGTTCGAAACGTTGACATTAACTGTAACTTAAAATTAATTAGTTAAAATTAATTACATAGGTAAGCAAGTCGTATCTCTTATATTTTAATCATTTTAAAAAATGTTATTTCTATCCATTTTATGGTAAATGATACTGTACATAAAAGAATATATTTTGTAATAGAATGAACCAAAAAATTATTTCTATCATTCTGGTACTTTGGAATGCCAGAGCAACACAAAATAAATTTCTTTCAACGTATATAAATCTTCCATTTTGCGGATGAAATAGCAGCATGATTAATAACCATGAATTAAGAGAATTTTAGAAATTTTCGTTCACACACGTTCATATCAAATTTACTACTAATAACATCTATTAAAAAGAAATTATGTGAGTTACAAAAGATATTTTCGCGTTATCAAGATATGTAGCTACCTCCGGCTATTGTAGCGTTACTTAACTCTTTTTTCATATCTTTCGAGAGTATTTTTCTAAGTTAACAAGCTCGTTAAGTGAATTGTTAATTAACATGAATTCCCACGACCAGAGATACGTTATCTGTCAGGTAGAAAAGTTGCTACCGGGGCGTTCTCAACTTTCCTGTTTTCTTCAAGCGAGCGAACAGAGAAGGAAAAATAAGCGTCAGTATGATGATTATCCCGATACGGTTATCTCAACGTTTGTTCTTGCATGAAGGCGGACGTACCAACACAAAACCAACGTACTTCCGAAAACGTGAAAAGGCATTCAAACGGCTCTCACGTTAATTACAGCCTCTACATCGACAGAATCCTTCTCCGTAAGAGAACCTGAAATGCGTTGCACTAATTATGGAAGCGTAAAAAGTCTTCCGTGGAGAGACTTCTCCAGACAACGCTGTAAAACCGCCTCAAAAAAGAAAAAAAAAAAAAGAATGAAAAAATTACCGAGGAGCGCCCTCCAGGGGATTAAATCCGACGTCGAGTTCTTTTCACAGACTTTTCGGAAACAATGGATCGTTGCTCTCGCGAAATATCAACGATACTCGGAATTTCAAGCGGAATTTTTCGAGCGAAATTTATTAGACCCCTGATACGTATAGGAATGTGGTAACTATGGTATACAAGTTCTTTAATTTGTTGCCATTTGTTGTCGGCTATTTTTGATACTGTGCTGTCGTGTCGTCTGGAAATTCTTGATTTTGTTTGTATTTTCTATGAATATTATTTTTTCTTTTGAAAATTTCGGTTTTATTTTACATATAATTTTATTTTATCTTAATTCTTAATTTTATACGTTTCTTATTCTTCTTGTTCGTTGAAAGAAGATTTTCCGTGTTAGATCGGGTAGTCTAATTAACAGAATCGTTATTATTCACGACGTTGCCGATAATTTGGTTTGCAAGATAAACAGTTTAGTTCAAGCCGCGGTCGGTTTTAGTCAGCTCGAACCAGGTCCTGCGGAGAACTAAGTCGTAAATTGAATGGGTAAACGTCATTGTTTACTTGATCATTTCCATTGAGCTGTATGCATAGAATACGTCAACTGGAAAGAAAATAAAAAAGGAATTCTTTAACTCTTCCATTTTCAATCCTCATTTTTTAAATTGATCACTTACACCGTTTTGCTGTGTATATCTTATTTTATTCATATTTTACTTACATGTCTCTTATCTTATTGAAACTTGAATAAAAAAAAAAATATTTTTTATATATATTTGAAATAATTACGTTTAACTTGTTTATACAATTGGTAAAGTTTATAAAATTAATCTGTTTACAATGTTGGTGCATTAATTGACAAAATGGAAAAACATGCGGAACATATACATATGTATAGTATATCAAAATGTATAAAATATTCAAAGTAGAGTACTCGTTATAATTTTTAATGGGCGAAACAAATCTACGTTTATATTCCATTTTTTTTTGGTTACGTTTGAAAAATATAAATTTGCATACAAATCCACAGTCCAGTGACAGTCTTGATGTTGCTGCTATATTAAGTACTTTCGTATATCTATCTCGAGATAAAAATAACTTATGCAGTGCATTTAAGTCTTAAATCTTGCCGCGTGTGTCCAAACTGTGAGTCAAGCCAAGCATTGAGATTATTCTCGACTATTTCAAATTACAATTATTCACGGGTGCAGAGATATTCGCTAGTTTACCAAGACCTGTCTGCTCGCGGTAATCGCTCACTTGGAACGTGAATGATGGAATAAAGCGTGATGCATAATATAATAAGAGCAGAAGTGGAAACTCGTGGAAAAATAACTTGAAAATGGGGAACTCTGCCGCGAAAAAAACGTTGATCTCTGCTTTTCAAATAATTTGTTTCAAAAATAACTTTGTTCAGGTCTCCTTACAATTTCATATTTACCTTAATCCTTTGCACTCGGAATTTTATTTCAATTTCGTTGCCAGCAGTTGTCAACGCTTTTAAGTGTTTTATTTGAAATTTACTTTAACTAAAAAATAAGACAATTTAAATAAATAAAGGAAGAAACAAATTCATTTAAATATCAGTTTTATACACACTATTGTTGTATTTTGTAATTTTTACATGCACGATATATCTTGAAACAATTTCCAGGATGCAATCCTGATTTTCTAGGACATCTATTGATTTGGATACGCAAGAACATCGAGTGGGACTCGACAAAGGAGCTCCTGAGATAAAAATTGATGTCGAGTCTCATTCGACATAGGAGAGCAAAGTTAATAAATATTCGCAATAAATGTCACAGTTTATGTCTACTAATATTATAGTTGCAGATGGATTGTTCGTATAATTCATTCACTTTGAACGTTGTAACAAACTGGAGATTAATGGAGCAACAAAAGTGTGCGCAAATTTGGCGTAAATAATACGAAGTTATTTAAAAAACTTACGAAGGGAATCTCATTGGCAATTTGCTATAACAAAATTGACACGCTCTCTTTTCATTTAATGAGCTCTAATTCTAAAATGCAGTCCATTCTACTGAAATAAAATTTTCCAACAAAGTTTTTTCTTGAAATTTGTAGCACTCACGTGCAAACATAAAGAAGCATATGCGAACGTAGGTTTCGTAGAAATGTCAAATCACTTGCAATAGGATTAAGTTAACAAATAGGCGTACATGTAACTTCTACGTTTTAGCAAGTCATCTATTTGGTATGAGGCCTTGGTGAGCTTAAAACGAGAGCTTGATAAATCCGGACGAGACCGACTATAGCTTCGAAAAGTAGTTACACCGTAATTTCGTATGTAGGTGAAGGGAAATGGCAATTTAGTTTCGCATGTACACGAAATGTTGTTAGATATATTCAACAGTAATGGCTGTTTTTGCGTCAAAAATCTGTATCCATGCCGAGTAATTGCAAGCATATTAAACAACTATCGTGAAATGGCTTTCGTTTCAAGTCACTGAATAGCGAAGAAGATAAAGAGATGCGATAAAATATACAATTTTATTGTAGAATATAAAATTATTATTTCGATATTTTATGATTTTGCTACTTCGCATTATTATTTTCAATTTTATGCAAAATACGTAGATTACGAATTTCAGTAACTTAACACTAGAACTACCGATAGATAACACGAAGCTATTTCTACCAAAATCAATCAAAATGACTGGTCTTCAAAAAATACGTAATAATAGAATATTTCTATATTTATTGATTTATTACTTTCTTACAGAAGCAATTCCATGTTATATAGTATATTTTTGATATTATTAATCCATCTGGGATCCCTAAATTAAGGGTTGACACATTTATAAAATTGTAGCACCAGTCGTTTTGACTGATGTGATATTTCTATTGTTAGCATCTAGCGATCTAGCGATCGATCCGACATTTTCCTGATAACTGATATCGTCATATCGAATGATACGCAATAAAAATTTTAAAAACGTGTGGCAAGTTGTACAAAACGAGGAAACTGGTTAATTGGGATTCGATAAATAGATTGCAGGACCCTTTTACACTTTGACAAGTACCAAGTATCATTTTGGCTTGATACAAAATTATTTTCTGTTTGAATACATAAAAAAGAAAATAAAATTCATTATATTATTCCTTTGGTTATTGTTACGAAAGTCATTACATCATTGCGGGGGAAAAATATAACATGAAGTAGGAATTTTAAAATAAAATTGTAAAACCAGTCAATTTGACTGGTGTGGTAGTTCTAATGTTAAATTGGTTGCAAGTATTACGAACAATATTGTACGGAGGCTAAAGGAGCGCGCGGTGTTAACGATGTGTCTTTACGCTATCGTAGTTTTGCTGACAAAACCAACAAACGAGCTCCATTTCAGAAAATTGCACCAACGATTCGATCACACACTCTTCGCGAATGTTCAATCTAAACGCCAAATTGCTAATTCGAAATTGGTAATGATCCAGTTGTGGTTCTCTAGGAGAATTGGCTTTTCCTCTAACAAGACATTCGCTTCCTTCAGCAAATCAAAGCATTTGAAGAGCAGCGTAACCATGAGTCGTCTTGGAATTTTCTTACGCTCATCGTCCATGGGAAAGACCTAATATCTGCCGCAATTCTTTTGGATTCACAGTAAAACGGGTACCGTTTGTACAGTTCTTGATTTGTTGTAACAGTTTTCAGTACGAATTTTGGTAATGCATACACTGCATCGCAAAATTGCTATTCAAATTTATCTTCACATTTAACACATTCCTTCTATTTCTTTAAAATTTCTATGAATTCTTTTGTATTGAACGAGACAACTGAAACGAGGCAGTGCACTATGAGCTTGATTGATCGATACGTTATTGATATATGTATGATACTGTGAAAAAGATTAATTTTAGAATAGCAATTAAAAAAGAATATACAGATACAAGAACCAATATGTGACATGGAAAGCTATTCTCTGACTGCAGCTGCCGTAATCTATGCTGGCTGAACAATTATACCAATTGAGATTTAACATAGTTGCCTTATCTGTCGACATATTAATCGCATAGGATAATTGGTTATGGGTCTGGTTACAAATACATATGAGTTTCCTACGAACGCATAGTGATCATCTGAAGTCATCATGTGGGATCTTCAGTACGATGACTCAAGCTCGGAAGGGGATTCTGTTATTTTAGCGACTTTCCCAAAATAAAAGGACAACCACCCAGATAGGCGCCTCAGCTACATACAGGCTCCGATCGAATAACATGCAAAAGTGGCCACGACGTGACTTTTTGTGGAAAAGGAAGAAAAATATGTTGTTTGTTTATTCTCGACATAGTTTTTGAGAGAATCGAATTTGAACGCTTGTCAAGTATACCTGAACGTGGCTATTTCCAGACTGGGCAGGGCTAAATAATCGACAGAAGGTGATCCTACGCGCGAAGATAAGTGGAAAGTGTAGAATAAAATTTGTTCACAAGACGCTTTGTTTCCGACAAAAATACGCCTGTACCAGACCGACTCTTAATTAACCGCGTTCAAATTCTATTTTCTTGAAAATGAAGCCAGGGACGGACGAGTTTTATCCTTCATTTTCCACAAATGACTCACATTTTTTTTGCAAATCGAACATTTAAAAATTATTCTGAATTATCCCGCTAGCTTTACACATTGTTCCAAAGTGTTATTTCAATATTTACATTTAGTTTACGAAATAATTTGGGAGAACTGTACCTGCAAGACAATGAACGTTTCTCTTCGTTTGAACAATAGTTTAGAGTTCTTAGAACACGTACTCACAGCCCTAGAACAATCCAGGACAGAAGTTTGAAGACTAGAACACGAATACAAGAATAACTTTACCAAATGAAGAGAAATTTCCACCGTTTTATGGGTATAGCTTTCACAAATTATCTCCTAAACTCAGGGCCGGCGCAAGACAGGTTCAGCGCGTTCGCCGGAATCCGGCCCCGCGTTTTGAGAGACCCCGTGGTCTACGAAAATTACCCAATTAAAAAACACCAATTTTGATTAACTTTTTACAGAATGACGGTACCATTAACAGATGCAAGATATTTTTTTAGTAGCGATGATTCAGTTTAAAGGAGTGAGAAAAGTAATGAAAGTTCAGTGTAACTCCGTAAAATCCTCATATCCTGGAAACTACTTTAGATAAAAAAAAATCCAGGCGTTTTCAGAGAAATGTACTTTTTAGAGAAATCAAACTACATCAATAGTTTCTTGCAAAAGTCATACATGATTACAGATTTTCTTCTTTCATTGAATTTTTTGCCCCTTGAAAGCGAATGATGCATGCGAAAAAATATTACTTTGATTTGTTTAAGAGAAAACTGCTTATAAAAAATATATAACATGTAATAGCATTTGTAAATAAATAATTCCTAAAAATGTAAATGTAAAATTTAAGTGTAGGATTTCAATGTGTATTCAGGTCCCGCAAAAGGTCACGCCGGCCCTGCCTAAACCAAATATGACATTGAAGTGATAGTTTGCAACAATGTTTAGAGCGACTGGAACAATCCAGGATAGCTTTTAAACGTTCGATTTGTAAAAACATTATTGGTCAGAAATTCACTTTTTCGCGGTTGGAAGCTTCCAAGACAAATCGTCATTTTTTCCTTTTTTTAACAATGTAGAAGAAACGCGGTACAACGTGGAACGACAAAAAGACCGAAATTTAGAAAATGGAGACTAACTTATGCAATGAAGTTCGAAAGATGATAAAGTACATACACGAAACCATCTTCGACAGTCATTTGCGCTCGCATCCTCGATTTGCGTAAATTACTGTACGCTATTTGGGACGCCGGAATATTACGCTTGGCTGCATTTGGTGTCAACATTTTTTGCATAAAATTACCGAGATTCTGAGACGGAGCAGAAATATACGACGCACGGTGGCATTTTTCCGAAAGAAGAAACGACCAGCCGAACATTTCATTGAGATCTGTGGGTGCATTTTCGAAGCTTTGTTACGGCGAGCGGATCAACGAATTATTCGCGTTCTGTCGTCGCGTTACAGAACCGTCGATCAATAAAGCAACCGCTCGAGCGTCGTTCCGCGTTCGCTCTCGTCTTCCACGCTGTGCGTTTCAGCCGTTTCAGGTCAAGATCGGATTAATCCGTGCTTTCGTTCTCTCGTTGACACACATATTCAATCCTGGCGAATGAAACTGTATAGAAGCATCTGCAAATGTGGACGTGTTTCGCGTGCAGTGTAAGGATACGCGCGAGGATAGCTTGAACTTTTGTTCTTATTCTGATTTGACCGTATACATAGGAAATTGCTCATTCCGATGTAAATTCAACTGGTCGTGTTACGAGAAGTTTCACTTCCATTTTCTTTCTATACTACAGCATTCTGAGATAAGTTTGTTGCACTTTGACTGCAGGTATGAAAATATGTGAAACAGTTTCCAAATTTGTTTGCTGATAATCGCGACGAAGTATGGAAGTGTTCAAGAAATCACGTCGATTTTTATGGAATTACGATTTATGGAAATCTTGAAGGTTTAGAAATGCGTATAATTCACGTGATATATGAGAAATACTTAAAATATATCAAGACAATGTAACGAGATAAGGTAGAGACAATTTAGAGGCTAAGAGTCTAGGAATCTAAATTCTCTTTGGATAAACTTCTAAGTTTCATTTTTTAGGTTCATAGCAATGAATTATGCAACTTTGCATTAACCACAGAATGTCTCATTCTGTACTATTAATATTCTTTATATATCAGATTGTCCGAAAAGTTTCTTTCTTTTCATAAGGTGATAATAAATGAACAATTTCTGTTTTATATTATTTTATTGAATTAGGTATGATCTATTTCGTTCTATTTCTATTATTATGTTTGTGCATAATTCAATAAAATAATATAAAACAAAAAGCATTGTGCGTCTGTTATTTCCTTCTAAAACGAAAGAAACTTTTTGGACAATCTAATATATATAATTCAAGAATATATCATTTGATATAAAAGTCAATTCTTCTTCTTAAAACGATGGAGAATTTATAAAATAAATAATTATCTCTTCATCGTGAAAATTTCCTGTGTTTTTTTGCTGTCAAACATAAAAAATAAAAACTTGCAAATTTTTGTAGAAAATAACCTAATGATAATTGCGTTACCTACAATGCCGTTTAAGACAAGAAGATGTAATATTCGTAGTGTTATATTTAACCCCTCTATGGTTCGAGTTTCCCGAATTTTCGTGTCTTAACTTAACTGACATAAGTTAGTTATAAAAGACCCAATTCTTCTTTTCTCTTCTCTAGAAATACGTCAACACTGAATCGAAATTAGAAACCACAACGATTTGTGTCGTGTTTCTCTTAAATTCAACAAATTTCTCGATGATAGAAAAATCCTATTGGACCGATAATGGTCCAGTTTTAACTCATTTTACGCTTTGAAAGTGTTAGAACGTGAAATGTCGAAAAAGTGTCGGAAATTGAGATGCAGGTTCGAACACAATCGCTGGAAAATAATAAATCGTTGAACGAGAATAGCACAAGGAAATGGAGTTGCCAGGGAAGGTAGAGCTTGGTGGCTGGTTGGGTTGGTAGGAGGCTGGTAAAGTAGGACGTGCACCGCCCTTTGGGTCCATGACATCTGTTGCCCTCGATCTTACGAGTATCCCCTTTGCGTTCCTTCGAATCTGTTCTTTTTCTTGCTCTCTAACCCTTTCATTGCGAAGCACACGGGAAACCTTTAGAATTAATTAAATTCGAATTATCCATGACAAGATGATACGCGAATTATTAATTTGTTTGTTGTTTCAAAACCTGCCATATGGGAACTTATTAAATCAATAAATAAATAATTGTGTGCAATATGCACGCGTGCTTTGTCCCGATCTTTAACCCTTTCATCGTGAAGCTCGTACGAGCTTGTGGAAAAATATAAATTAAAATTCATTCAAATCTATAAACACTAGAACTACCGATATTTAACACGAAGCAATTTCTACCAAAACCAGCCAAAATGATTGGTTTTTAAAAAATACGTAATAATAGAATATTTTTATATCTATTGATTAGTTACTTTCTTACAGAAGAAATTCCATGTTATGTAGTACATTTTTGGTATTATTAATCCATCTGCGATCATAATCTCTAAAAGAGGATTGACACATTTATAAAATTGTAGAACCAGTCATTTTGACTGGTGTAGCATTTTTAGTGTTAACATCTGGCGATCTAGCAATTAATCCGGAATTTTCCTGATAACTGATATCGTCATATCGAATGATACGCAGTAAAAATTTTAAAAACGTGTGGGAAATTGAACAAAACGAGGAAACTGGTTAATTGGGGTTCGATAAACAGATTGCAGAACCCTTTTATACTTTGACAAGTGTCAGTCATTTTGACTGGTATTGGTATAAGTAGCCTTGATACAAAATTATTTTCAGTTTGAATACATAAAAAACAAAATAAAATTCATTATATTATTCCTTTGGTTATTGTTACGAAAGTCATTACATCATTACGGGAAAAAAATATAACATGAACTAGGAATTTTAAAATAAAATTGTAAAACCAGCCAATTTGACATAGTGTTGTAGTTATAGTGTTAAGATTTATAATTGTCACAAATATACACGAATCATTGATGTACTTCCTATTCTTAAATCTATCAGATGGAAAGTTGATGCGTCTGGGAAGTTATTAATCAATTGTCTAAATAACTGTATCCAAAATCCACATGTGCTTCTCCTCGTTCTTTTTAACTTTTTCATTGTAAATCTCATACCAGCTTGTGGAAATATATAAATGAAAATTTATTTAGGACTGTTAAGATTTATAACTGTCACGATGATACACGAATCATTAATATATTTGCTATTTCATTCTTCTATTATACATTATTCATTCGCAGTCATTAATCAATGGGCACATAATTATGTCTTAGATTTACTCGTGATATACTCCTTGCTCTTTTACCTCTTTATTGGAAAGCCTGTGCGAGCACACGATAAACTATAAATGGTTTAGCTTTATATCTGCCACGACGATATATGAATCATTAATGTGTTTGTTATTCCAAAATCCGCCATATGGGAAGTTGGGGAGTTTGGGAAGTTATTAGTCAATAAATAAATAATTATATCCGAAATCCATGTGCGCTTCTCCTCGCTCTTTAACCTTTTCATCGTGAAGCTCTCACGAGCTTGTAGAAAACAACAAATTAAAATTTATTTCGATCCATTAAGATTTACAATCGTCACCACGATACTCGAATGAATAAAACGTTTGTTACTTCAAAATCTACCGTATGAGCAGTTATTAATCAGCAGATAAACAATTACATGCAAAATCCACGCGTGCTTCTCCTCGCTCTTTAACCTTTTCATCGTGAAGCTCTCACGAGCTTGTAGAAAACAACAAAATAAAATTTATTTAGATCCATTAAGATTTATAATCGTCACCACGATACTCGAATGAATAAAACGTTTGTTACTTCAAAATCTACCGTATGGACGGTTATTAATCAATAGGTAAATAATTATATTTATAAAATTCATATGAAACAATATTTCTTACAAATTTTCCAACGTAGTTTTATTGCAGCACATCGTCTTTTTAATTCACAGTGAAAAAGATTGACACGTTGCCTGACACTGTGGGTCACCGGTGAGCCACGTTACTAAATTCTTTAGAATCGTTAAAATAAAACAAATTTCACGTACTAAGAAATCTCCTACGATATGAATCGCTCAAACGACATTGTCAGAGACAAAGTGCATAAAAGCATTATAATATTTTGCAAGAATGAAACGTTATGGCGTAGTATATTTCAATCCATCGTGGCTCTACCTATTCCAATATATTTCAATGTATTTATTCCATCTCATATTTCGATCTATTCGAACAAAGTGCGTAAAATTCGCGCGACAGTGAACGTGTTCAGTCCTCGTTGCTGTGTGCAACATCCTCTTCACTTGACGGACAGCCTAGGGACTTGACCGCGATGACTATGAGTCATTCTTCGTATGCACACCCTTGGCGAGTAATTCTATTGTTCAGATTACGTTTTATGGGTTTCTTGGCGGGCGTCTTGTTTACGTGTAAGTGGTGCGTTACGACAATCTGATTCGACGCATCGTACGCTGATATCGACCACAGCTGAAGTAACCGATGCGGCTTGGAAATGAACTGATATCGATTAAACAAGAAACAGTGGTTGATATGAAGACCGCATGAACTGTTTCGCGGATTACGTCATTAAGAATTCGAATATTATCTCTCGAGATTTCTCGAGGTAAATATAATCTAAATTTACTTAGTTATTATCTAAATTTAATTTGTTATTTAATTGAAATTTGACTTAAATTTGAAATATTTTTTGACGCCAGGAAAATACAATTGGGTCGAAAATAATCGAAAGGACGTAGCAGAGAGAAAACCACCTTTTTGCCGATATAACGCTAATTTACTTTTTCTTCGCTCTACCAATATATTATTTATTTGACTGGAAATGCTCTCTTTGGCTTAAGTCGCTTGTGTAGAGGTAATTTAGAACTATTCCGCCACTTGTTATTTATTTAACCGGAGTATTTCTCAAGTTTCAAGCGCAGTTGTGGCTCTTCCAGCTGTTTCTTGAGTTGGAAGAACCAATAATTGCCGGATAACGTAACGCTATTTCTACTTTCATTCTTGCTCTGATATTGCTTCTTCAAACTAAATCCACTTCTCCGGAACTTTAAGTTTAATCATACCGAGCAAATCACCTAACTTTTCTACTAACATTTTCAAATTTTTTTGTATCCCTTTCTATCTTGTACAAGTAATTTTTTCAACAGAAGCTCAGGTGCTGAGACGACTACTTTCTGAGCAATCTGATTCCTTACGAAAATTAGTCGTTTCTTCTTGATATAATTTTGTGAAACTTTCATCAATTAATTCGTATACACAGAATTTCTTTCATTATCACAAATATTCCAGTAAACAGTATTTCCTTGATTAAAACGGTTTAAAAAATCAAATGGTTAAAAACAAACGGAACGTGGCTTTAGATTGTAAATTGCAGGAGATTGTAAGACGTTAACGTTAATGAAAAACGTCGTAAGGGAAGATAGTTTATATCATGCGTGGTACATCTCTGAGAATTTAAAAATATGATGTTAAAGAAAACGGACTGTGGAAAATTTATAATGTGGATGAAACGTTTGGTATCTTTGAGAACTCGTATATTTCAATCAGGCGTGTTATTTGTTAGTTTTACAATGGGCAGTTTAAAAACGTTGAAACTTGAATATTTTTAAGTTTTTCGTATATCTAGTTGTATAACTATTGACGTTCCATGAACAAAAATGACCATGTGTATCAACGTTATGCGTAAATAGCTTCCCGAAAATACAATAAAAATATTTCTTTAGTATCAACATGATAGTCAACTAGACTTTATGATCATGTATTACAGTATCTTTTTATGTTCTTTTTATGCCCTTTTTATTTGGTTGAATATAATTTTATTTCGCGAGCAACCCGCTGAATTATTGTATATTTTATTTCAAAAATAGTTCATTTCATTCAGCTAAATAAAAAATATTTTCCTACATTTTCGTGTATTCGTATCGATATAGTATATTGAAATACAATCCTAAATGCATTGTGTTTCCTTTCTCAGTAATATTCTTCTGCGTACGGTATCACTGTGTATAATATTGTTTTATTATAACTACATACAGTGTGAAATATTTTTGAGATAATCATTAGGATAAATCTGATCTGTGGAAAATTTTTATTCCACTTTCGGTAAAAACTGTCTTTTTCATTTTTCCCGCGATACACGTTGCCTTTCACGTTTCACGCTTCGTTATCAAATATTCGTAACAGTATGAAACTAGAAACTTGATTGCGGATATATAAAGATTGAATGTACTTTCCGCTGCATTTCATATTCTCTATAATTTTATTTATTATAATATTATTTAAAGAAATGTACAAATCATCTTGTTCATTCTTGAAAATATGGAGAAATTGAGATGCGTTCAATTTTAAATATAAGAAAACAGTGACTGTGTTTAATATAATTTTTCTGGCAAAATATAATTATATTTGTATATCCGATGATTCCAGTTATAATTAGCGTTTATGAATCAGGTTTATAAATCGAAAATTTCATTGCAAATTCAAACTTAATTTAAAAGTGTGTTCCAAGTGTTCCAAGTGTTACTCAAGATCTACGTAATAAAAATTACTGATACGTGGCATTCATATAGCAAACCATTTCTTTTGTATGTATTCGTAGAGAGTGTAAAAAATGGGATGAAAACTTGTCTTTTTATAGAACGCGTCAGTACTTCGAGAAGCAATTTAGGATTAATTTAATTAGGTCACTAGTTCAGTCGCGTTTCGCAGTTACGACTACGTAAAAATTTTTATTATATGTTTTAAAAATATATATTTTATCTCTAAATTTGCAAACACATTTCCTCTTTAATGTGCTATACTAATACTGAATTTATTTACAAAGTTACAAAAAGTCATGTTTTTACAGCACGTTACAATTCTTCGATATACATTTATTTCTCTACAATATCGATATTACCATTGTTACAAACTTTTAGTGACAAAAATATTACATAACGCACATATACGGATAAAAAATATGTCATCATTAGCATATTTGTACTTTACGTTATTATTAATATACCTTTGCTTCAAATATTCGTAAATTACGATACAAGAGAGTGAAAACCATGGTTTTATTCTTGAAAATTTAACGTGAGAGGTTTGATTTTACTTGTATTTTCATGAACGTAATAACCGAGGAAAAGATATTTTTGCGGATTA
Source organism: Bombus affinis (assembly GCF_024516045.1). NCBI lineage: Eukaryota > Metazoa > Arthropoda > Insecta > Hymenoptera > Apidae > Bombus > Bombus affinis. The sequence continues at coordinate 4,497,350 of NC_066345.1, forward strand.
TTTATTTTATTCTATATATTATATTATATTTCATATTATTTATTATATTTTTATTATATATTTTGGTATCGTAACTAAATATTCCTGGAATATGATACAACAGACGAGTAATCGATAAATCAATAGGGAAATAAATTAAAAACATATTCTATTGCAGAAAATTTAACTTACCATGTAACAATAACTTGATTGACGCGAAAATAAGAGAACCGAATTAAATGGCACCTAATGAAAAGAATAACAAATATTCATTTCTTCTCTCTTTTTATTTTCTTCTTCAAATCAATTACGCGCACAGTAATGGTTTTCGTTCGTGTGGAGGCAGACAATAAAATATACCAAAATTTATAAATAGTGTGGAAGTACATAGTCGATTTTGCACGGCCAGAACGTGTCTGTGAAACGTATGCAGCAACATACGTAGGTGTTGCAAGTGGGTAGTGCAGGAGAATTTTATTGAAAGGGACATACCGTACGCAAATTCGTTTTGCCTCTTTGTTGAATTGATCACAGCGTAGTTTATTGTATTTTCTTCTGCCTACGACCTGTCATTCTTCGAGAAATTTTCTAATCCTTTCTCGTCTATCTTCTCGATTGAGCTGCAAACATTATATTATCTATCATTTTGTATATTAAATATTTCATTGTATATCGCAGTATGATAAATTCTTGCAAGAATGTAAACGCGTCAACGCCATAGGTGAACAAATATAATAAGTCACTTTTCAGGAGAATCGCTTTAAAATTTAATATACACATAATACTATTGACGAGTAGTTCCACGGCAAATAATTTTATTATCTGAGTTTGCTATTGAGTATATATTTTTATATGTAATTATATACAATATATGTAAATTCTATAGAATTAAAATTGTCTGCTAACCGACATTTTTCACTTTTCCCTTGTTTTATCGCTTGCCACTTGCTGAATAGAATAGGTGACAAGAGAAGAACAGTAATTTGGGACATAGAAAATCGATTTTCGATTTCCCAGGTAAAATTTACAGTAGATTTGTTATTAACTGTTATTGTATTTAATTTAATTATTCCTAAAATAAACTCGATTTTCTAGAATCGATTGTCTCATTTATCCTAAGGATTTACGTTATTACATATATATATATAATAAATAGTGTTTTTTGTCACTTTCTTGAACATTGAAAGAAGTCAATAGCGTTAGTTATTTGCAAATTATTGTTAATTACGTTGAGCTATTGCAACAACTAAATTCCATTATTCGTTTCTTTGTAAACGTCGGATTTATTACACATTTTCGAGTATATGAATTGTGACTGTGAATATCAAAAATCAGGAAACCTTAAAACAAAATAGTAATTGAAACAAAAGCATTTTATGTTATCGATATAAAACAATACCCGATATCTTTATGTAAATTCAAATTCAAAAAGGGAATAGAGTAAAGGTCGACTCATCTTTTTATGTACTTTGGAAAACGTTGTTTAACTTAATTTTAATTCAACTTCAATTTCGTTGAAAACAGACTTTTAGTATAATTTTTACACGAGATCCAGAACGAAGCTATTAAATTTCATTCAATGAACTTCTCCAAAATTACATTTGACATGTGCGTACAACAGAAAAAATCTCTGTCATTCGTTGAACGATCTAACTTCTCGGGTGGTAGATAATTCTTTCCGATAATTAAAACTAATTGCGTCATAGAAGTGAAATTGCTGGTCGTAATTTGTAAAGTACGGTACGCGATTACCACCTGGGCGAGGTAAAGTTCGTAATAACAGGTGTTAGCTACAGCTGGCTCGAGAAATGACGACAATAAACCAGACGCGCCACATCTAGCAGAGCCACTTGCATTCAGAAAGATAATTGTAGCGATAGAGGAAGCTCGCTATACGCTCGATATAAAGAGCTTAACTATCTCCCGTTCGATATTATCATTTTTTATGGATTAATCTCGTTGTGGTATTAGGATAATATCAACGAATTAAGATCGGTCGTGGACCATTAGCAATTTTATAATTACGCTCCACGCGTCCTATCTCAAATTAGCTGTTTAAAATTTAGAGTAAACTCTGTAATAAGATTCTGGAAATTTTATTAACAGCGTTAATTTACTAACACAGTTTTATTAACAGTCTAAATAAACGAATTATTTATTTTGCATACTCATGATTGTAAAAGGACAGAAAATGCAGTAAAAAGTATATTACTGTAATATTTTAGGACAGGGTGCCCAAATGTTGTCCCCCAAAAACCTCAGTATTTATCCAAAACTAAATCAATTTTTTAATCTGAAAAGATTTATTTAATTACCTTGAGTGCTTAGTATCAAAGATTTATAATCAATGTTTTATAAAAGTTCAAAGAAACAGAGTAAAAAATATGCGTCTTTCAGTTGTTAAGAAAAAAGCGTTTCTAACTTGTTCCCCTTAGTTTTGGTGAGAAAATGTTTATATTAGTCGCTTCTCATGCGCTCGAAATATGTTCGTATGAAATATGAAATAAAACAAATCTCACGATCTATATAAAAATCACATAGAAATTTGTTAGCTTGTGATATAGATGTCCGCAGCTCGTAGCATCGTCTGAAGCACGCGGAGCATCTAATCCATTTTTCTTCTCTCGTATCGTTCGAAAATTGATTGCCACGTATAAAACATTCCACATTTTCATCTTCTTCGCTTTCTCTCGATGACTCTCTTTCGAATTTCTTTTCATCGTCCACGTCCCCAATTTCTAAAACATTTTTTAATATAATTGCCAATACTAATATATATGATAGATAAGATAAGAGATGGCTACTTTGGAATATGAAAATAGGAGCAATATGCCAAGCGTCGCCAAAAATAAATTCTAGAATCACGTACTTTAGATGTTGAGATACGATTTCGAATATTAAGACGTAACCTAGTGACGAATTCCTTCGTTTTTGCTGTCACTGAACTAGCGGAATTTCTATTTTAAATTCCAATTGCCACTTACAGGCGGGAACACTTAACAAGAAAAATTCATCAGCGAACGAAATTTGGGCCCCTTAAACACATCGCTTTTTATGTGAATAAATGTAGTTAATTTATTATAATAAATGAAATACATGGTATTAACGTGATACTCATATTATTGAATGGTTACATGCGGGTTGTGTGAGTATGGCAGAGATAGTTTAGACAGGAAGGTCGTCGAAACTCGTGTTGCAGGAATTTATTAATATTTTATATTTATTATACAAATAAACGTCTAATTCTTTATCGTCAATATTTCTACATTATATGTTTAAACAGAGAAATGTAGTTTTTAAAAATAACGTGAATAATATCATTGTATTATTGCTTGTGTTCTAAGATTACATGTTACTTAATATCCTTAAGTATGTTGGTTACAATGTACTGTCTTTTTATTAATTGAAATTTGTGAAATCTAATACGATACGTCATTTCAGGAGCTAAATTTCAGTATAGAAATTAAAAATTATATACTTGTCCATACGTGTTGTACTTATTAAGAGAATTTCTCCTGATTTGCCTTTCGAAAAATTTACATAATTTCTTCTATCAATAACATCTGTGCATGTCTTTATACAATTTACCACAAATGATGCATAAATTACTTCACGGCATAAAAAGCTGTTGAGATCTGAATAATTACACGCTCAACTCATAGATTTTGTAATAGAAAATGATAAACAAGAAATATCGCTAAGTAAAAAACCTATTTCTTCCAAGCAAGGATCCTATAAATATGAAAATTCTGAGGGGAAATTTGTTACTATTCATGACATTTCTCATGAAAATTGCCTTGTGTTTGTTCAAGCTCCTCCTTTATATATTAAGGAAAAATATTATAATAAGATGCTTGAGCTAACAACCTCAAAATAGAGGCAACGTACACATACCGAGATTCTATTTAGGTAGGATTAACATAAATGCGTGTATATTTTACAAAAAGCTATTTTGTTCTGTCGTATGCGATGATTCAACTGGTCAGTCGGTTGGTAATTTAATTTCGCTAAAATAATTTAACTTAGCATTAGTTTTCTGCTATATTTCTAATAGTTTTCTATTAAGTTTACTGTTATATTTCTTATCACTCGATTCCACGTATAAATTATTTTTTATTATTATTTGAAAATAAAAAAGGGCGATTCTACAAAATCGAATTCAAAGTTTGCACAGCCTTCTCGCAGTTTCCTATTTAATTCATCCTGGATATTTTTCAATAGAAAATAACTTACAGAAGAACATAATTGTTATCTCATTACTTGGTAACTGTTGCAATCATTAAACAAAAATTGTATTCCATCGATAGATAAACTTTCTCTCATAAACTGGACCAATTGTTACGGTTTTTTAATCTAATTACAAAATAATCTAATATGCTTCTAAACGTGGCTATATGTACGCGTTTGCATTGCTGAGATTCTTTCGCGTACCAACAACGCTTTCTATCACAATTTGGCGACAGCGGGACAAGTTTTATTGCGGATAATACGTCAGCTTTGAATAAAAGACAATTGTACTTGCTTTATTGCGGAGGAATCGGCACTCCAAAACTCACGCGTTAGTGTCGTGCAAGAGTTTAGAGCAGATCATGCTCCACGTTATCAAACGACGATTGATTCTGCCGGAAACCAAACCGAGTAATTTCACTGTTGACTAATTGCTTAATTTCATCACACGGATACACAAGTAATATTTAGTCCCCGAGAAACAAATGATTTACTTTTATAAATTAATTCATCTGACAAAAATGCGACAGATAATGGTAAAATGCAAGAGAAATTAAAAAAACGACAGCTTTGGTAATATCGTCGCTTTTCTACGCTTTTCGGTCTACGCTGTTGATCAATGTGCAGCATCCTACAGAGTATTAAAAATGCAAGGTAAGACAAAATGTTGCATAATTGGATGGTCTTTTTTTAAATTTTTAACACGTTCCTAGGATTATACTTTTTACCGTTTATTATTGTCTCACGTCCCCAGAAACTTGACATCAACCACATTTCGCTTTGATTTACAGCATAAAGTGTAAAGGGTTTGCGGTTTATAGCTAAAACTGCCAATCTCTGAGTAACTTTTTCCACGACAGTTTGCTGTAATACTTCAACCGTGTACCATTCGCCACATTCTCGTGCATTTTGATTTTGTAATTTCCTTCTCTTCTTCTTCTTCTTCATAATAATGACTAATAACATTCTATAGCAATATCAATAATATCCTAATTATATTATAATGTATCTAGTTATCATACAACGTGTAGTAGCTGTATTATCTTGTTATAGAAATATTAAGAAGATTATTTAATTTTGTTCTTCTTCGGTCTTGTACCAGAAATATCATCAAGACTATTATTCAATTTCGTTCTTATTCACATTCATATAATTACGTCGCGTTTAATGTTATTATACAAGTTGACACGTTGGCAGCTAAATTTTTGCCACGACCAAAATAAGATACTTTTCGTAGAAATAAATTTTATAAATTTCTAACAAATCGCAAACAATGCGAATATGACATTGTCAGAGAAAAAGCGCGCAAGCACAGTACAATGTTTTGCAGAAATTAAATTTTACCGTGCGATATAGTTCGCCGTATCAGGCCACGATATACAAAATTTACTTTAAACAAGCTGCTTAAAATTCATCGTAAGAAACGGCCATTTGTGTACAAACCGCAGGTTCATTTTCTTGCGGAGAAACGCGAGAGGAAAGGAACACGGACGAAAGGCGATTAATACAACGGAAGCGACATCGCAAACATTTCTCGCTGCAAGTAGGTCAGGTTTGCTTTTAACACATAAGTAAGTGGTTAAATGCCTGGTCGCTTTTTATTAAGATCGAGAGCTTTCCCAATCGCTCATCTATAGACTCACCGGCGATTATGTAACGTTCAATTTCGTTCTGTCACTGCGATAGTCTAGTCGTTGAACATCGGCGAGTTCCATTTGACATAATATTATTAAACTATGAAATTGCTATTAAAGAACGACGAATGATAAACGATAGTTTATAAATACAATAAATGTAGATTGATAAAAGAATAATAGAAAAATATCGTCCGCGTCGTATGAATCGTTCGACTATCAGAAAATTCAAACTACCAAAGAGACGAATACGAAAGATACGTCATATTTTTTGTACGTTAAAAATTTCTTTGTTTTTTTAATACTTTGATCATTTTCTTTCTTCATTTTTGTCGCGTTTTAAACACGTTTCCTATCTCTGTTTTGTTACGTTGTTACGTTGTATAATGTATGAACTTGAATAATTTAGGCGAGTGATTTATTTTTTAATAACAAGAAATTGATCGGAATAATTTAGTAACGCTTTGTAGCTTTTGGAACACTTGTTGTTCTCATTATCCCTTCAATCATTTTTCGACGTTATGCCATGTTATCTTGTTGAATATTGCCGGTTCCGAGGCAAGATAACACGAAAGTTATGAATAATTTATGCCGGAAATTTATTACGTCAAGATATAATCGTGTACCTGCATAATCGAAAAAGATATGCAAGCCACTCGTCGCTTAAGCGGAATCTCTGCTCTAAACGAATTTTGTTCTGTATTTTTTTCTCAAAACTAGACAAACAAGTCTTTGCTTATTCCAAACACAAAATATTTGCGTACTTGGAAATGCGATAATTCCCCAAAGATTATGCTGCTATACCTCTCGACATAGTTAAATAACGAGTCACTTAGCAGAGATAAATCACTGATCTACCACAATCAGAAATCGTTTTCCATTGCTGCGTTCAAAAAGCATATTATTCAATTTTGCTGATCGTTCGCTCAAAGTTTGTATCTTTATCTCATCAAATTATCGCTGAAAGGGCTAAGATCAATTTTCCCACTGCTAATATCGCAGACAGTGGTTCACGAAATTATTTGAATATTTACCGTAGAAAATTGTTATATTTTCCATGTATATTTTATATCTCGTATATGCAATATAAAATATTTTGAAATTTCAGCACTGTAATAAAACACGACTGTGATTATAATGGCAATATTTGGAAGCAATTTGAAAATGTCTATAGAAATTACAAGATATTTATATACACGCTATATATATACAGAAATGAAATTTAGCAAAGAAATTAATACAACACATTTGTGGCCATTTTAGAAATACAATCAATGTCAAAAATGGTCCCATTGAATATTTAGCTTTGATAACCCACCGCCGAAAATATGGGTCGTCCAAATGGGGTCCAGATGAAATTTTCGTCGTTCAATTTCCCCGAAACGAAGTTGTCAGACCCCATGGTTTCCACGCGTAAAAAAGCTTACGCTTACAAGACTTCGACCGCCCAAATATCATTTACTTGGTTCAATTCAGTTCTGAATATCATGGGAGGTAAAGCGAGCACTGTGTTAAAGTTAGCGACTCGCATTGCCACCCACGCCAGTTTATTGCTAAGTGAATTTTTTATATGCAAATTCTTTTTATTTCGATATATATATTTATCTGTCGTATGTATCAGGAGTGGCTAACAAGTAGATCGCGATCGATCGGTCGATCGCAAAACGATTTTTGGTCGATCATAGCCGATTGGACGACATAGTCGTGACTCATAGAAACAAACGGTAGTGGCTCCTTTAGTATAGTATATAATATATAATAATATATAATAGGATATATAGTAACTATAAATATTATTAATAAAATATCATGTTGGTTTAATACCGCCTTCTCCATTGTCGCTTATTAGTACACAAGACACATGTTTGAATGTGTTAAATGTCCAGATTTTAGTAGGTAGATCGCGACATATTTTTAAGAAAAATTGAAAATCAAGATCGTATATATATAATGAAATTGGCCTTGGTATCTCATATGAATTCTGTGTTTATTCATACATTAGTAAGTATGAGATACGGAACCTTTCTTTTTCGACGCGTGTCCTGGATCATTTTCCAATAATAAATAATTATCTGAAAAATCCCGCAAACTTAGATCTCGAAATAATTATACTTTTTTGAAAGTTGGTCAATTTCTTTCGTCTCTTCGAAAGATCATAGTCTTGCGTGTAAAATCCTACAATAACTTTTCTAAATATTTATTTAACACGTTCACGCCGGTGGCTCACGCTCGAGTCTCCCGTCAGACGGCGTGCACCACCGGTGGCTCACACTTGAATGTTCCATTAAACGATGCGTATTATCAAAAATGTAGTTTGCTTAGTAACTAGAAAAATTACCATATAGTTAAAAATTTAAACAAATTAATTTAACGTTTATTAATTGAAAAAAGTAGGATTTATTTAAAAACATAACAATTCAATATTATAAGCTTATTGTAAACATAAATACGAGCGCCGCGCCACGGCGAGAAACACAAATAGCAGCACTGGTGTGAACGTGTTAACACGAAACTATGTACCTTCAAACAAATTTCCATCTTTCCGTAATTTTCCGTCAAATCTTCATTCTTATCGCAGTAAGATCTGAACATCTTGTTATGGTATCACTCGTGTAGTAAATTAAAGACTATGATAAGTACCTCGGAATTTTTTCAAATATTTTTCAAAACCTAAAACTGTATAAAATCAGGCCAAGAGCTGAAAGATTCATAATACCGACCGCGTTAGTGAAAAACCATACTGGCGGCAGAAAATTAATATGTATATTGCATATGTATGTCAGCGTCGATTTCTCTATGGAGGAGATTCACATGTTGAGGTCGACGCGTCGTACACTCGTTGATTTATTCCCAAGGGTATCGTATAGCCGATAGCCCGAGTCATAAATGTGCCATCAGGGTTTAGGCTGATAGCGGCGCATACTCTTCACGAGTATCGTGGTTCTAAGAGTCGCGGATGTTATAGTTTCAGAGTAGCAACAGAGTGTTGTTCGATGCTCACCGTCGTCCACATGCGCAGAGCCGATGATTCGAAGACACTCGAAGTCACGGTGCCTCGTGAAACGTGGAAAACGACAAAGATTTCCTACTGACAATTAGAAGGATCTGGTCACGCAATGGGCAGGCTGATGAACAGTTTTTTTTATTATTATTTAATTTGTACTTTACAATTTGTCCAGCTGGACATTTGGTAAATTTTTCTAACTTAATTGCTAAATAACATGTAGATGGCTACACCCTCCGGGATACCATCTTCGAGTGTGACTATTTTATTTCTTTAGTGAAGTCAGTGGAGTGTTTTCTTTTTAGTCTTCTTTCTATATGAGTTTTGCTCGCTTCAGCAGCCAGCTGGTTTGGATGTGTTGCCATTCTTTCCCTGTATTTTTCTGCATACCTGCCGATTTCTTCTTTGACCGTTGGTATTTTTAAGTCTTTGCGTATATCCTCGTTTCTGACATACCATGGAGCGTTGACTATTGTTCTCAGTATCTTGCATTGTAGCGAGTTTATTTATGTGGCTTACTGCTGCTGCTATCTCCCATAGCGGTATTCTGTACGTCCAGATTGGTTTTATTATCGTTTTGTAGATTTTTAGTTTATTTTCTATGCTGAGTTTAGAGTATGAACAGAGATGATACGAACTTCTACTTGTGAATCACGTTCGTTTCCAACCACGATGACTTTACACAGCGAACTGTGATTTTTGCTGATCGCTTCTGATCGGCGAAGAGCATCTGTTCTCTGCGCGCGTCACATAACTCGTATATTTTATATCAACGATATCGAGTGAATATTACGACTTTGAAATCGAGAGGAAGAGTTAGTATTTTACTCTTTAACACGTTGACTGCCACGCGTGTTTTCAAAGAAATCTCCGTCAGGCCACGCGTGCAGCAGTACCAAGTGTTCTCTGCTAGGTGCTCCCATCGATATTTTAGTAATGCGAGTCGTTCATGTGTTGGTCTCAAGAATGATCTTTCGTTTCGTTTGTTCGCAACATTAAAACCACTAGCTGTTGTTGAATATAACAAATAAAAGTGTGGTATAGATTATTCCGACCAAATGGTTTTTTATGCCACCACAATTAGAAAAGGAATCAAATGGTACAGAAAACTTGGCATTCAACTCCCTCTGGGAATTTTTGTTGTAAACGCTTTGACGGTTTACAAAATTGCAACGAGGAAGAACATAAATATTAGAGTATTTAGACAATTATTAGTTGCAAAATTATTAGAGTTGTCTGAAAATACAAAAAATCCTTGTCTTCGACGTAGTCGGCATAATATCGCCGTTCGGAAAAATGATTCCGCAAGAAGCATTAGACGCGCATGCAAACTATGTTATGCAAATAAAAGACGTCGAATGGACCGAACAAAGGCACAAAAGAATTTGAAGAAAACAACTTATTGTTCAAATTGTCCCGACCAACCTCAGTTATGTATAGAATGCTTTAAAGTTTTACATTATTATTAAATAATTTTTTAATGAACCATTTTCGTGTTACTTTTATAACAATTCAACAGTTTTATTATTATGGGATATCTTCTCAAATACCTATGACGATCCTTCGCAAGTAATCAAATAAGCAACTCCCGAATATGGGTTTCGCGGCCTGACCAGAAACTTTGCTGACACCCGAATACGGGTGTCGTGGCAGTCAACGTGTTAAAACACTGATGCGAGATAGAGAAAAGAAAATTGAATTCTTTTTCGTCTTTTGATTCTTTGCACTCGGCATATCTTTATTTCCTTACCATTTTTTTCTTCTTTTTTTTTCATACAGTGTGAAGGAGAATCTTCAAGGAAACATATATTTTTTAAAAATGTGTAACTTATGTAATTTTATGCTGTATCTATAATCACCAGTGATGTCTTTGTGTTCCTTTAAAAGTGACAGCCGGTTGCTTAATATTAAATAAATTTGTGTTTTATGCAGGAAACGTACTCTTTGCCTTACATTATACGCAGATATCTTTGTGCAAGTTATATCGAAACGTTCTATAAAAAATAATTCAATGAAGATGGAGAATTAAAATCACAGTGAGCAAATTCGATCAAGATAAATAAATCACGATCACGGTCGTCGATGAAGTTATATCACGACCGTGATCGTGAATTTGCGGCCGCTGTGACAAATCGCTGTTAGCGATTTTGCACGCCTTCTCTACTGGTGACATCCACTGCATAAACAGCTCTCGAAACTCATATACCGAATTTACCGAATATCCAGCTGGACAAATTGTAAAGTATAAATTAAATAATAATAGAAAACAAATGTACCGAAGCCTGGAGAAAATCGTTCGAAAATTTGACAACAATTAAAAATCAACATGAGAGATAAGAAGCTTGTCATTTTGCACACTTGTCGGACAAAAACAGGAACGAAGAAAACGTAATAAATCTCGCGATATCGCCGCTCATTTTCAAAATTCGACCGAAGATTCTGAACAAGCAAATTTTAATTGACAATTTAAATACAGGCAAAGAACTATGTAGCGTTGCTAACATTCAATGTCGGAGCAACGTTAAAACCAAATTCGAGCAAAGAAGAGAGTGCATCTATCGTTTAATTACTCTGATAGTAATTTGTTAAAATACACTGTCGGTCGTACGCAACACCAACCGTGAAAGAGTTAATATCCGCAGTTTAATCTCCGCTTTCATCATCACCTTTTAGTTTTATTTTTTACCAGTTTTACGACTGAGTAGTTGAATCATCGATAGAAGTAAAATAATTGTCTCGATGGGAAAGCTTCTTCCTTCGATTTCCACGAAATTGATTACACGACTATCGAATGGATCGAATTAAAAATCTTAACAAACCGAGATTGTATTTGTATCGATATTCCCACAATCAGCCACGGTTGACCAGCGATAGATTTTACCTCGAACCGAGGTATCTGATCTTGTAATGGAACGAACTTATTGAGGTATAAGGACTTCGACGATAGTGGAAGAACGATACAGACTGTTATATACATCTCGGTTCTGTTTGTATCAAAGAAATCCTCATTCCAGGATTTTGCCCACCCTCGTTCGAGTGGTTTTCCAATACGCGGAACTTGAAGCGTATTTCTTCGGCTCTTATTGCGCAGCCGATCCGCTCGATACGATGCTATCGACTTATTGGGCGAGCCATCGTTTGCTCTCCTTCGTTTTCTCGTCGTTTTTTTTTTTTTTTTTTTTGGCGACAACTTTCTATGGTCGGGAACGCGAAGAATGGAAAGTCGTGTTGGGTCGGACAGATCGCGAGTACCATGGGAAAGTAATAGATTACGTTTTTATTCTACTTTGGCAGCTTGAAAAATAATAATAGAGGAGACGTGTATTATTATGGTAATGTCAAACTATATCAGGTTGTTTGAAAAGTTTGTTTCGTCTTTTTTTTGTAAGGGAATAATAGATGTACATTTGTTCCGTTGGAACAAAATGGATCATAAAGTGGATTGAATAAAATTATGAAAAGTAATAAAAATGCTATGCATCTATCATTTCGTTATAAAACGGAAGAAACTTTTCGGACAACCTGATATTTCGTTTCTCGCGATTTTTTCAAAACTGATTAAATTTGAATGGAGTTTAAATTGAAACGGCTACGGCTGTCTTGTCCCAGTAGATCGACGATTCTCGTAAGCTGGAACAAGACGGCTCTAGCTCTTTCAATTTAGATTTAATTCGAATTTAATTGATTTATCAGTTTTGAAGAAATCGCGTGAAATAAAATACAACCGTTGAATGCATTTTTATTGAAAATAACATATGCACATGCTAATTGGCATGAAAAATGACACACAGTTTCGAAATTTTGACCGGTTTTCTGAAATACATTTTTATTGTGAATATTGTAGTATCGTGGAAATTTAGGTATAAATTTTTTCCTGATACTATTTATTATTTGTAATTTATTTACAATAAATTAGTTATACAGATATTAATTAGACAGAAAACGATGATTGTTTAATTTGGAACTAAATGTAACAATCTTACTCTAATTCGACCACTCTCGCAACTGGACAACGCTAACAACTCAATATCTCAACACGCTAGCAACTCACGCAACTCGACAACGCTAACAACTCTACTCTTCGACTCCTCGATTAACTCTGACCTCTCGACTCACTCTCATTCTCGATCAACCGTCCAACGCTTCTCGATCAACAACAATTTTTTAAAATTCAAATCGTCCTCCTCCATTAGCGTTATTTTTTCCTCTCTCTAATCCCGTCCTGTTAACGCTCCGCAAGAACTAGGTGACACACAGGCTTTTTCACTATGTAAATTAACAACCGAAGGACAGACGACATTCTTTTGATCGATCTCTAATCAGGCTTTTTCCTCACGATACTACAATATTGTGAATATTATAAATTATTATGAATGTGAATGATTGAATGAATCATGAATTATTAGGTTGTCGAAAAGTGTCTTTCTTTTACAACGATGCATCTTTATACAAACATGAAACCTAATCTGTCGAACGTTGTGATCTTTATTTTGATAGAACAGAATGCATCATACGTAATTCGATAAAATAATATAAATAAATAATATAATTATTTCCTTATAAAACGAAAGAAACTTTTCGGACGACCCAATGCTATTTTACAACTGTCTGTAAAAGCGTTAAGAGCAAAGCAGCGAATTAATGTAATAAAATAAACGCGATATTATCGAGAAACATAGAGATAAAGTGACTTACTTAATAAGTGTTTAATAATAACGGACACTTTACGGTAGTAGACTACATAAATCATAGTGCTAGAAATGTTTCTACATCATCAATCTTCGTGAAACTGTAGAATCTAGGTTGGAGATATATAGAGATGTTAGTTTGAATGATAATAAAAAGTTGTATAGTATAGCGATAGTAGAAAGGTGAATAATAGTAAAAGAAAGTATGAAGCAAATCTTTTGGATTTCTCTTTGGACTGCACGTCATAAGGCAGAGCTCGGTAATGTAAATTGATTGAGAACAAATCGCAAGTGAAAATATTGATAAAATGAAAACTAACGTGACAGTACTTACTATCTTAATATTTCTAAGTCAGAAAGACTTGCAACTGTACTTACTTTACACGACGATGTCTAAAATTAATGTATGATGTGAATGTTTGAAAACGTGATAAATCATGCATCTAATTATAACGTAATATTGACAAATTTATTCGCGAACAATTTTAATTTTCACTTGGTCGACTTCACAACAAGACAAATATTATACATTCCGCTTATTAATTCACCATTAACATCATTGCACATTTTCAATGTATTTCAAATATTATTGTCGTGAATGGAATAAAGTGTCTGAATACACCATATTAACCAGTACAATTAAACTATCTTATAACACATTATGTTGTAATAATAATAACAGCAATGTTTATTTATAATAATGATGTTATCAAAATGTTTACGCATTTTTGGGAAATTTAAAGTTCCAAGAATTTACAAAGCACGTGTAACACGTACTGTACAAATATTTATGATATTCAAAGTAGACCTCTCGCTATTATATTTAGTAGACGAAACAAATTTCTACCTAAATTCCATTTCTCTGATTACGTTGGTAAAAAATATGAAATTCCATTGAACATCCGCAGCGCAGTTATAAGACTTTAATTTATTCGCATAATTACCCAGTCGTGTATGTTTCACATACATTTTGAAATCTTAGAAACCTATTTTTCGATCTATCTTATAATAATATAGTTATTATAACTTAATTAATATTATAATGTAACAAGTTTTAATTTTTTCACGCGTCTATTTTTTAAACGAGGAAAACTAAAATGGTATTTTAAATAACTTAAAAATTAGTAGCAGCTGTGTATGTACGATACGATGAGAATTTGTTTAAATCTGCTGTGTGGGCACACACTAGAATGTTGTATACACGAGTGAACATCCACTCAGATATCCGACTTTCTATCACGCCTTCAGGAAGTCGTACTTTTGTTGATTGCCCAGGCGAAGCTTCACTGCGTGGTCCTCGAGTGTATTGAGAAGGAAATCTCAGCCACGCTCGCGTGGGGTCATCCACATCTATTTTCCCTCAACTTTTATCGTTCTCTGAAGAAGGCACATGGGAGTTTGAATCTGCTCGTTCTCGGAATAACGCCAATATACATATTTTTCCCAGACTAGGATTTTCATCACCTTCTTTGCTGTAGTTTTCCTACAACCGATTATATGCAGAAATATATTGCATTCAAATTAACATGCAGCTGGTTTTTAATTTAAATCTGAGTTTTAAAAGCTACTACAGTCGGCTCTCGATCTATTCCTCCGGTTATTTAACTGTTTTTTAAACTATTGAAAATGCAAATGAACGATATTGTAGAAATTATTAACAAAATTTTAATTTACGTCAAAACTTCTTACAAGTCACACTTCCTCGCAATTTCTAGTATTTTTTACGTTAACAAAATTTTGATTTACGTCAAAGCTTCTTATAAATTACAATTTCTCGGAATCTCTAGCATTTTTAACATAAAGAAAATTTTGATTGACGTCAAAATTTCTTATAAATCACAATTCCTCGCAATCTTTAGCATTTTTAACATTAATAAAATTTTAATTTACGTCGAAACTTATTACAAATCACAATTCCTCGCAATCTCTAGCATTTTTAACATTTAAATTAATTGTGGTTTAAATATCTCCTCTGCTTATTGTTGGTAGATAATATTTACAAAATTTCTTGAAATTAAGAACTGTATCACCTGTTCCATTTCAACATTTTACGACACCACGCGTTTCCAAATAATAAAAGGACGAAACTTAACTGTCTCTATAATAAGTATAAAACGACAGTATGGATCATTATTTTCCTTGTACCGTAAAACAAAAATAATGTAGAAAAGGAAAGAAATTGTGACTTGTCAAAGTACTACAAAGTATGTGCAAGCGAGCATAAAAATTCTTAGAAAAATTAATTTTTGCTACGTCAAAACCATTTCGCATAATTGAATCTGTATTTCTACACGAAGGAAGCGATGCGATTGTTGAGTAATATTGATACAATACAAATTATGCGCGTGAGATATATTTAACGCGTGAAATAGTAACAAATATAAACTGTATTTAATACACAACATTTCGCAGCAGTGATTAGTTTCGCTTTGCATTTTGAACGATAAAGAAATTAGGACAGAAAGTGAACAAACTGTTTTTATTTAAAAATATGACTAATAATTCAATTAATTTAAGTTTTTAATAATTTAATACGATTCAATTTTTGTGTTGTAAATAAAACAAGTCGTTGGTAATATTGATGAAATATCAATAAATACCAGTTTCACCTTTAAATCGCATATTGTACTATTGAAAATAACCAAGTTAATTAAAAATCTTTTCAATTATAGAAATTCATATTTTCTGAACTATACGAGCTAAAAGAAATAAAAAATAGATATTAAAATTTTTACGACGAATAAGTTGAAATTTAATGTCAATTCTCGTACATAGTATAAAAACAACTGTGCCAGTGTAAAATATTGTGCCATTTTTACCTACAAATGTTACTTCAATTATATACTTTTTCATATTTTAACAGCTGTTCTCTTTGTTAATTATATCCAAAATAATTCAACCCGGCGCGTTTCCCCTTGAAATTAAAACAAGATTAAGTTAATTATCAATTTGTTACCATAGTATTATTATTCCCACCATCCCCATATTATTAATAATATTTCTTTTGTATTTACAATAAACAAAAGCAACAAAGCCAAAAGATATTTCTTTGAAAAAAGGTAACTCGTTATTTTTCGTGGTATATTAATAAAAGTACACGGTAGCTGAGCTGGAAAATAATATTTCTCGAAAGACTGTTTGAATTAATTCGACAAATATAATACGTGTGATCAAAATATGAAGAAAATGGTAATTAATGGTAATGCTGTCTCGCTGAAATAATTACGAGGCTTTTCGCGATTCTCCAACTAAAACGCAGGAAAGAAACAGGTCGCAAGCCATTAAAGCTCAAGCCCTCATCCGAGTTACACGGAAGGCTTGGCCTTTGTTAGCGATAAGTGGAGGTTTCGCGGTGAACGCCAACAACCACTCTTGCTACCGTTCACCACGACCACCAGCAGCGTTTCACATTCTACGTTAGGCGAAAACCTTCGACCTTCTACGGTCAAGGTCGCTCGCGCGCTCGCGCGCCTCGTCTCCACTTCCTACGTTAGGGAAATTTTGCAACTTGCCGAGCAGACGTTTTATTGGCAAGCACTCCGCATAACGAGGAACACGATATCGTAAAATTAGCACGTTGCGATACTTTTTATGAATAATTTATGGCTGCGAATTATCCAGAGCGCGCAACTAGAACGCACGCGGATAATACTTCGTATGCAGTTCGTAACGCGAGTTGCTTGCCAGCTTTTACCTGTGATTTTTGACCAGCTTTTGCCTCTGATTTTTGCCAGCTTTTGTCTCCGATTTTTATAATAACGTATCTCTATGCAGTTGCTGGTGATTTTTGTTTTCTGATTTTCTCTTTTTTTTAGCGTAAAATAAAGTAGTTTCTAACTTGAAAAAATATCTTTGCTACTATGCTGTTCTACAGTTCTACAGTTTGGCTAACTTCGTTTCAAAAGGATTGGCTTTTAGTTTATTTATTTTCCGTATGTAGGCAACTCCTTTTACAGGTTTATTATCAATTATTTTGGAAAAATTTAATTCATTACCGGGTAATAAATTATATCACCGAATTCGTGTTTCTCCTTCGATTATTGTAATAAAGTTTTAATTAACAAGGGAATTTGATATCACGTTGAATACGCTTCCCTATTTTAGCCACTATATTGCTTTGAACACAAAATAATTATCGCGATTACTCTTGAAATTAACTGCACATTGTTCGCATCACTTTATTGTAACTAAATAATTCATCAGTAATATATCCAATTTGCTTTATTACGTTGCTGTTCTTAAAAATATTAACTCTAATATGTCCTCTCCAACATTGTTAAATCCATATTTATGTGGTTTACACCTTTAACGTGAAAACAAAATATTCCAACATTCTTATTTTTATTATCTCAGTTTCATTCGGTTTTTAAATTTATTCAATTCATATGCGTTATTTCTACGATAAAATATTCTTGTGAATAGACTTGGATATGCTTTTGTTAAAATTTTGTCGCGTGGAAAATATTCCTGTCGAATCTATAAATAATTTTTTTTTTTTTGAGGTGTTTTTTTATCAGAGTTGTTGACGCCTTGCACAGATGCCTCCCGTCGAAAACAGGCACACCATGTGTCCACATACCAATCAACGGTAATTAAAAAGTCCGTTAGTTCAGATGTCATATATATGTTCATTGTATTCCGAATCTACAATCCGAAAAATAAATGTATGATAAATGTTAATACGTCAACAAGCATATAAAATACTATTGACATTTCCGGCGGTTCTGCTGACTCTAAAACTAATGACACGCTTAATTAAAATATTAGAATTCTCGAAAATCGCACGTGTTTTATCCGTTTCGTAAACTTGACGCAAATCGTTGGTTTTATTGGGTTGGCAACTAAGTGATTGCGGAATTTATCATTACCACCTAATGACAAAATCCGCAATCATTTAGTTGCCAATCCAATAATAAGCAGAAAAGGTCAGCGTGACCATTCTCAGAACAAAGTTAGGCAAAGTCGAAATACAATATCTAAAAAGCAATTAGTTTGATAATATGTCATTTTATTTGGTTTATTCTTACGATTATAATTATATGACAATTATTTTATTATTTATTTGAATAAATATGACCTGAAATAATTTCTGATTCTGTCAACTGTATCAGAAACACAAATGTCATTGTGAAGGTAATTGAGATGAGGAGAATTTTCACATAGCGAATGCTGCGATATTATAAAACACAATTCTGTGAATTCAAACTTGTTATACGTATTTTAATAATATCTATGTATATATCTGCTATACATTGGTATTATGTTAACGTAACTTAATCCAACAAAGATTTACAAGAAGCTTTCTGGTATAGAACGCGCAGCCTCGAGTCGAGTCTGGACTTCAGATCTCATCAAAGGGGATTTTATTTCAACTAGTATTTCAATTAGTACTAAAATTAAATTATTTGTTATTTTACTTAAAATTGCCAATCAAAATGAACATTCGTGTTTAGGAATGATTTATTTCATCTTGCTATGAAAAATGAAAGTAACAAATTAGTTTAACACTAGAACTACCGATAGTTAACACGAAACTATTTCTATCAAAGCCAGTCAAAATGACTGGTCTTTAAAAAATACGTATTAATAGAATATTTATTACTTTCTTGCGGAAGAAATTCCATGTTATGTAGTAAATTTTTGATATTATTATCTGGGATTTCTAGCTGAGTGTTGACACATTTATAAAATTGTAGAACCAGTCGTTTTGACTGGTGTGGTATTTCGAATGTTAGCATTTAGCGATTTAGCGATCGATCCGGAATTTTCCTGATAACTGATATCGTCATATCAAATGATACGCAGTAAAAATTTTCGAAACGTGTGGGAAGTTATACAAAACGAGGAAACTGGTTAATTGGGGTTCGATAAACAGATTGCAACACCCTTTTACACTTTGACAAATACCAGTCACTTTGACTGATATTTGTATAAATAGCTTTGATATAAAATTATTTTCGGTTTGAATACATAAAAAACAAAATAAAATTCATCATATTATTCTTTTAGTTATCGTTACGAAAGTCATTACATCATTGTGGAAAAAAATATAACATAAACTAGGAATTTCAAAATAAAATTGTAAAACCAGTCAATTTGACTGGTGTGGTAGATCTAATGTTAAACAATTATTTATTTTAAATCCTTATTCTTCCTTCCTATTTTAACTCTAAAACTTCCAAACCATTCAAAACGATCGGCATCAGATTTTTGGTTTTTGCGATTGTATTGTGAAAACATGTAAATGCCTTTGACAACGTTATTGTTCGCTCTTATTCACCACAACCAGATGTCCGCGTATAACGCGGTATATTATTTTCATGGTATTCGATATTGCTTCGGAGGTACATGCTCGCCAACACAATTTTATCAATATGTATCTTACAGATTAATTGATCAAGTGTTCCTAAATAAACGCTCGAAGCGTACATCTCGTATGTCAAAGCGCTACACTAAATAGAGCAGCCGCCCAGACGCTCTAAATCCTGTGCAATGCTAATGCATACAGTGAAATTGCTATCACCTGCATAGTACTATCGATCAACGTATTTGTTCACAGGCTTGTCGGGCAACGATGTTAGCGGTTGGTCGAAAATCCCCTGCCTGAAGGGACGTTCCTCCAGCAAAGGTGGAAACGCATCTTCCGGTGCACATGGCGGTCCGCCACAATGTCCACATTCTGTGTTAAGCAGCACTCGTAGTTCAGTCAGCAGTTCGCCATTGAGCCCATGCCCAACACCTATGCCATTTTTGGTCACCTCGGGCTCGGTTAGGTGAGTTTCAATCTGCCCTATTTATTCACCAAATTTATTTACTTATTTAATCCTCGTAAAAGATTATACTATTCCACCACTTACAGAACAATTTTTATGAAATTCTTCGACTTTGATGTGCGATAGCTCTGAAGAAAGATTAGTAAAAAAAGCGTTATAAATGCGTGAGAAACAAAGACACAGAGCAAAAATTAATTATTCGTCTTCTCATTTCATTGGTGTTTTACCATTTGATTTGACACACGAACGTCACATTCACTTTATCTTATTAATGGACCTTGCTTAATTTATTATCTGTTAATAGACTGTAGATTTTTAATAAATTTGAAGATGCAAAAATCTACAAATTGCATATAACGTACAAGACATGTAAAATATTCAAAGTAGGGTACACTTTATAGGTTTCAGCGAAC
The DNA here is from genome assembly GCF_024516045.1 of Bombus affinis. NCBI lineage: Eukaryota > Metazoa > Arthropoda > Insecta > Hymenoptera > Apidae > Bombus > Bombus affinis. Next base: position 4,518,068 of record NC_066345.1, read on the forward strand.
GAAACAAATTCTTGTGCAGGTTTTGTTCATAAAAATAGAAAATTGTATAAAAATCCGTAGTCTAGTTATCAGTGACTAGATTATAATACACAATCACGTTAACAATAAATTATAACACAACAACAATAATAATAATACACAGGTAAAATAGAGAAGCACAATATACATCTCGCTTGCTTTATGTTAGTTTCGGTTGAAGTAAAAGATTCTAATACTCTGTGTTCGAATATCTAACACTACACGAGATTTCTTCTGCAACTAATTACATTATCTACTGAATTATTCGTTAGCTTGAACTTGTAAATTCGATTACGTGCATTAAAATGTTTGCTGCAAGTGGAATAAAGATATCAGCAGACTCTTTTAATCACCCGCTAATTTGGATCATAATGTCAGTAATGCGCAACAGGCGCGTCATTCTTTTGTTCGGCTCGAGTCATGCTTCAGGGATTGTAGTAACGTTTGAACGAATTCCGACCGAATTATTAGCGTACCGTGTCTAATGATTCCATCGGGGATCTACCAGTTGCTTTGGATAAACACATTACGAAATGTTTGAATTATTTCATGTGTAGCTGGAAACTAAACGTTTTTGATAGTTCAGAGAAGCCGTGAAGTCTTATTTTCTTCTTCATTTTTACGATACCGCAGGAAATTGTTTCCTGCTTACAAATTAGCGTTCAATTATTGTACTAACGTGAGAATTTTGTTGTTAAAAATAATCCACCTGAGAGATATTTTGTTAGCAGAACAGAGCTCTAAGACTTGAAGCTTTGTCCTTTGTTTAATAAAACGTGGACTCCATCGCGACACTCCATTTTTGGCAATGAAATGTTTTTTCTATCACAGTATTCATATGCATCTCGTAGAGGATTTTGTTATTACAAGTTGATTTTATTGCAAATTTATCATAAGAATTTTGACGAATTTTTATCGATATCAGCTTTGCAATAATATTTCTGTTATATATGTTATCTAGCATTAATCATAATCCACCTGAAAATGTTACTAAAAATATCTTCTTAGCAAAACATTAAGCAGACTTCAAATTTTGTTTTTTATTTAAACACAGACTCCATTGCTACATTGTTGTCGATGGAATGTTTTTTCTATAATAATATTCACATACATCTCGTAAAGGATTTTGCTATTATAACTTAATTTTACGGTAAATTAGTCACGAAAATTTTAAAGAAATTTTGCCAATTTCTCCTTGGTAACTTTGAAATAATATTTCTGTTGTACATATTGTTTAACATTAGTTAAAGAGGATAAAATTATTTCTCAAGTATAGCAATTTCTTTTAATAACTGTTTGTAGATTAAAAAGAATTGATTATTGCTTTAATTGTAATTTTACAAACTTAGCACGTAATTAGAGTTCTCATATATTTCTGATTTGTATAATCGACTTTGTGCCACTTGTTTTCTTTCTGTCTTATTTTCCAACTATTATTCTGATCTTACATTCGAGGACTTCAATCGCGTCTCTTAACTTCAAATTTCGTAACTGCTTCCCGCTAAATCATCCCATAAGCATCATCAACAACAACGATTGTTTTTCTATTACAAAATAACATCAAATGTTACATTCATCATTGTTAATATTTAAAACAACTCCCGCTGGTATCGTCACGTACATAATAAAATCTTTTCGTAATAAAACGCAGATTCAGATCTTGTTGTTTGTATCAAAGTATGTCTTAGAATTATAATTGCGATATGTATTATGCATCGACGTATATACAATGAAGCATACGGACACCATTACAGTTCAGAAATAACTAATTTAACAACGTCGAAACAAAGGATGTTCTATAGAATGAAAACTTGATAAATAAGTAAGTTTGCAGAAGGAATATACGAGAGCATGATAAAATTCGTATCAGTAAAAGCATGATTAATTTCTGGTTCAATAATCATACTCAAGTTGTTTAACTGTATACAATATAAAACGACTTGCATTTTCCATAAATGTCACAATTCTTAAACCATTATTTTTATAAGCAGAAATCCCATACATTTAAATACAAATTTATAATTTTATATTAATCGTAACATTTAATTCTACTTTTTTCTGGTGTTTAATACTTAACTTTGCAATTTAATATCGATGAAAGAAATACGTTTACTTCATTATTGAGTGCAAGGTAAGGCGAGACTAAGACAATATTAAACAGTAAATGAAAGTGAAATTAATTGTAGCATTTAATTAAAAGAATTAATCATAACATTTAATTCGATTTTTTTCTAGTATTTAATACTTAACTTCGTGATTTAATATCGATAAAAGAAATAATTACGTTTACTTTATTATCGAATTCAAGGTAAAGCAAGACTAAGAAAATATTAAACAGTAAATGCAAGTGAAATTAAATGCAAGTAGCATTTAATTAAAAGAATTAATCGTAACATTTAATCCTACTTTCTTTTAATATTTAATGCTTAATTTTGCGATTTAACTCATTGCATTCCTGATGTCGAGTGTGATTCGACATCAGTTTTTATCTCAGGAGCTCCTTTATCGAATCCAACTCGACATTCTTTCTGTCTCACCTTTCTTTGTAAAACGTGCGAAAGAAAACCAGGATTGCATCCTGGAAATTGTTTCAAGATAAATCATACATTTAAAAATTACAAAATACAACAATAGTGTGAATAAAACTGGTATTTAAGTGAATTTGTTTCTTCCTTTATTTAAATTGTCTTATTTTTTAGTTAAAGTAAATTTCAAATAAAACACTTGAAGGCGTTGGGAGCTACTGGTAACGAAATTGAAATAAAATTCGGAGTGCAATGGGTTAATATCGATAAAAGAAATACTTACGTTTATTTCATTATCGAATGCAAGATAAGGCGAGGCTAAGAAAATATTAAACAGTAAATGAAACTGAAATTAATTGTAAAATTTAATTAATTAATCGTAACATTTAATTCTACCTTCGATTAGTGTTTAATTGTTAACTTCGCGATTTAATATCGATGAAAGAAATACTTACGTTTACTTCATTATCGAATGCAAGGTAAGGCGAGGCTAAGAAAATATTAAACAGTAAATGAAAGTGAAATTAATTGTAGCATTTAATTAAAAGAATTAATTGGAACATTTAATTGAAAAAATTAATCCTAGCATTTAATTTTATTTTCATTTACTGTTTAATATTTATCTTTGTGATTTAATATCGATAAAAGAAATGCGTACGTTTGCTTCATTATTGAATGCAAAGTAAGAAAATGTTTATTTTCGTGCAAGGAAAACAACAAAACGCAAGCTGTTATAGCCTTAACCGCTTCTGATCGAAGATTATATTCACACAATAAGCATTTCCCTATCTCGCGCACATCGCTGCCAGACTGCATAAACACGCACAAATTGTTTTCTTTTTCGCGATGAACCTCATTAGACGTATTTCACGTGATGCTTAAATCTATTTTAATGGCATTTCTAGCACACAGTGTCATTTATGACGCCGTATTCAACAATTTCAGTCTCCAAGTGCTTGATTGTCATATTGTCGCCTTCGAAGAGCTTGTAATATATTTAATATGCCGTTTAGTAAGCAAATAGATAATCTTACTCGTTCGCGTATATTTGTCTAAATAAAGTACAAATAAGGTAGAAATTATTTCATACTTTTTGGCGCATGCCGAAGTCGATAATTTTTCTTTTGGTAAGAAATGTCCCACTGACGTTGCACGCTCCTCACTTTGTTCTTGAATTATTTTTTGGGTTTGCAAAATTTTTTTGGGTCGGATACGACCAGTTTGGTTTCGAATTTACATTTGGAAAAAAACACGCACACGTAACGGTGATCGAAACGGATATTCCGAATTTTTAGCTTTCACCGACCGAGATAAAGTGTTAAGCAAATTTCTCCTGCGGACTCGTATTAATTTGTTACTTTATCAATAAGAAGCTGTTCGTATTTGGAGCGAGCTTCTACACGCCTTAAAAATTACTGAAAATTGAATATGAAGAAATTATGAGACCAGAGACTTGTAATTTATTTTTGTATACTTGGTTATTCTAAAGAAACGTATTAGACAACTTGTACAAAATAATTGTATTATTAATTTCAAATAATTGTGAATAATTGTAAACGCAAAAGTTGTTACTTCCTTTCTTCTCTCTCAAAGTGAATATTATCGAATTAGTTTTCTTACCTCCTTCAAAGAAAAGAAAGTATAAATGTACCAAAATTTTAACTTCGTAAATAAATACTTTGACTTGCTTTCAAATAAAATTCTTAATTTCCACAGTCTAAAAACGCAGCTGTAGGGGAAGAACTGTTGCAAATATCGTTAAAGTAATAAACAGATCTCTATTTTACATGTCTTAGACATGTAAATGATTGGAATATAATTTGAAAACTACAAGTAGAAACACAACACCTCAATCCTGGTTTCCATTTCTCTTTCCATTTCATCGAATATTGTTGCAGACGTGTAATTCGATTAATGTCTTAGACATGTAAATGATTAGGATATAATTAGACATGTACATGATTGGAATATAATTTGAAAACTACAAGTAGAAACGCAACACCTCAATCCTGGTTTCCATTTCTCTTTCCGTTTCATCGACTATTATTGCAGACGTGTAATTCGATTAATGTCTTAGACATGTAAATGATTAGGATATAATTAGACATGTACATGATTGGAATATAATTTGAAAACTACAAGTAGAAACGCAACACCTCAATCCTGGTTTCCATTTCTCTTTCCATTTCATCGACTATTATTGCAGACGTGTAACTCGACACATACGCAAATCGTAAGTAACATTTCTGTGCATTTACAAAAGTGTTTTATAAATACGAAATTTCGTTTTCTATACAATATCGTAGGAAAGTTTTAGTCGAAGCTCGATAACTTGAAAGTCTCTAGAAATGGAAATAAAACTCGCTTTAACTCGAATTAGTTTCCACGTGTAAAGATGCGTTATTTTACCTGTGCAATTTGAATTTAAAATAGTCAAACCTTTAAAAATTGAACTTGCATCGAGTCTCTGCAACTCGAAATGTGCCTATAACTATGTCGCGTGTCACAAGATATCGTCACCTTTCTGTAACTGTTAGTATTAGGTTGTCCGAAAAGTTTCTTTCGTTTCATAAAGTGATAATAGATGAATAACAATTTCTGTTTTATATTATTTTATTGAATTGGGTATGATCCATTTCGTTATATTTCTATTATTATGTTCGTGCATAATTCAATAAACTAATATAAAACAAAAAACATTGTGCGTCTATTATTTCCTTATCAAACGAAAGAAACTTTTCGGACCACCTAATATTATGTGGAATGACGTCAAACGACACAAACTATGTCCTACTTCTTCGCCCTTCGAACACGTGCATACTCAAGCAAGATAATGAGTTTTTGTCAATCGGCAACGTAATTGCACGCGTAACTTTATGCACATCGAATGAAACAAGTTCCAAGAGAAAGCTTAAAATACTAAACGTTTGCCTGTTATTGAAAAGGAATTTTCGTTCGTTAAACAATAAAAATTTCTCTAACTAGCTGTTTCCTTGAGGTTCCAGTTACCGAGAGTCGACTGTACATGTATCGCTTATTATACTCATAAGTCATGAGACGCTTAGGATAAACATAGATGGATGTTAGTTAATTGCAAAATGAAGTTGATATCTAGTACTCGCACGTACCGTAGGAATATCTGAGTTAGACTCTGATTAAAAAATATTATAATCAACAATGTGCAAAGTTAATTTCATCGAAGCTTATGTTTAAAACTTCTTACGCGTCTTGCAACTTACGCGTGGCAACGTAGGTTTAACCTACGCTTATAGGCGACACCAGGGCCGGTGCACGGCAGGTTCAGCGCGGAACTCGGCCCCGCGTTTTGAGAGGCCCCGCGGTCTACGAAAATTATCTGCGATCATCGATAAGCCAAGAGAGATTTTCATCTCTGGCTATTCTGTCAATAGAAAGTGAAGTAGCAAACTCAATCGATTTTGACGACGTCGATTTGGCGTCGAAAAAAGCGAGAAAAATTATTTAATATTATTATTGGATTGTATTATTATTTAATATTCATCTTATAAAAAATATATAATATGTAACAGCATTTATAAATAAATAATTCCTCGTTGTAAAATTTAAGTGTAGCATTTGAGTGTGTACTCAGGCGCCGCAAAAAGTCACGCCGGCCCTGGGCGTCACCCACGAGATGACCTGTGGGTATGAACGCCGCATATAGGCGGCGACCACGCAACGACTCCCGAGTCCGGCACCCCATATATCCAACATCCAAATGATGTGTATACAAGTGCTATCTGTAGTCAACAATATATTTTTTCGTTATCGGCAGAATATTTTTTGTTGACTTTACTGACATATTGGATTAATCACTTCTTAAAGTTACTCATTGTCGAAACAACATCAAAACATTTCACGCAATATATTTCAAACATCCAAACGATCGTATACTGTTTCATGCTAAAAAATCTATTAAATCCATTGACAGTGAAATGGTATTTCATATATGGTTCTTACAAGAATTAGTTATTTAACGCTTTACTGATCGCTAGCGGTTCAACAGCATACGCATGTCCGACCGGCAGCTCAGGCGCAGATTCTCCCTGGCGCCGGCTCTGTTTCGGTTTAGACTCTCCAATACCATTCCTTTTGTTTATCGCGAATAGTACGTTTTTCAAATTGGTATAAAACTGCGGGGGCTTACAAAGCAACGCAACTGACGTAACTGAGCAAAGTATCTTAGTACTGAATAACAAATTACTGCTCAAATAATGAGAAAAATTGTCGACGACGAAAAGCCGATTAATAGGCTATCGGTCGGCAAGCGTTGGCGACAAAAAAGCGATTAATCGACTCTCGGTCGGTAAGTGTCGGCGACAGAAAACCGATTAATCCGCTATCGGTCGCTAAAATGTTAAGACTTAGGAAAACGTATATACAGCAACCACGCACACTGTGCGTATTTCTGGCACGCATTTTCGTTCAGTGACTGTACTTCGGCGGACTGGACTGCCGAAGCGAAAGGGTAGATACCGCAATAGGATTGTATATGTTCTCTTCTTAACCTTTGCGGGCAGCATGATTTTGCAATGGGATTACGAGTGAACTTGTATCAATTAACTTTGAATCTTGATGTTTTCTTTCAAAGCACAGTGCCTGTTAGCGTTTCGTCTATATTTGATTGAAATGCGAATCGGAATAGCCTCCTGTAAAGGTCGTGTCTGCTAAAAATAAGCCTCCTCTCTCATTTATACTTCATACGGGGTTATATTCAGCAATAGAACGGAGACATAACAGCCATAGAAAGTATACTGACACGTTACGATATCGCGTGTTTCAATTTGAACTCAGACAGAAACAACGTACTGACTTCGTTCAAACGTTTTCATTTATTTACTATCGTTGTTTGTTTTATTATTTAACGTCGCATCACCTGCCACAGTTACTAGCAACTATGTACTTTCTCTGTTTAAAATAACGCGCATATTTATGCCGGACACTCTAGTACTCTAAAACAGTGATTATAAGATTGTAAATTCCGGACACGTAATTAAAAATTAACGTTATATTCGATTAATCGAACGTCTCTTGTTAGTCTTGAAGTTTAAGGGGGTGAATTAGAATGTTCTAAAACAGCGTCATTTTGTGATTTTTTTTAGAAGAGAAAGAAAGAAATGAAGTTATTAAATTTTGAGGTATGGTTTTATACATATTTAACGAATACAAAAAAATTTTGTTTAAAGTAAAAAAGAAATTATAACAGATTTCTAAGCCCACTTCATGGGCTGCAGTTTTCAATCGGCGTGAATGATTCACCTCGTCATTTTTGACCGAAACAAAAAACCAAAAAAGGATTAAATTATTATATATCTTTCTTCTCGATGAACTAAGAAAAAGGCAGAAAATAGTATGAAATTAAAAATTTTGGCGGGTTTAAAGAAAAAATGTGTTTTATAAAAAGAAAAAATGAACTTTAAGGTGCTGTAACAATTATTTAAATAGACTTTTTGTCGAACTTTTTTAGTTCATCGAGAAGAAAAATAAATAATAATTTAATCCTTTTTTGGTTTTTTGTTTCGGTCAAGAATTACGAGGTGGATTTTTCACGCCGATTGAAAACTGCAGTCCATGAAATAGGCTTAGAAACCTGTTATAATTTTTTTTTTTTTACTTTAAACAAAATTTTTTTGTATTCGTTAAATATATATAAAACCATACCTCAAAATTCAATAACTTCATTTCTTTCTTTGCCTTCTAAAAAAAGTCATTAAAAGATGCTGCTTTAGAACATTTTAATTCAGGCACCGCCTTTAATTGTCAGCAAGTTTGCATATTTGTATAATTAACAAAAGCATACATATACCGCAATTCAATGATTAAAATATAGCTGCTTGTACGCATGAAAATATATCACACACGTGCATCTTAATGTAGCATAATAAATAATTGAAACAGTTAGTTTCACTTTCAACTTCACGCCTTTATATTCTCCGTTTAAAACGTTATCTCTCATCACAGAGTTATTTGAGACAAGTAATATGCTTTCATTGATTGTCATTCCATTATGGAAGTTGCGCTATGAAAGTCGGGAAACGAAAGTTGAGCCAAAAATACCGCTTTACAGACTACTGAGTTCCATTGATCCGGAAATAATTCAATCCGATGATAATTCCGAAAACGATTCAACTAAAGATGATCGTGTACCAATTATAAAATTGTATGCCTATCGTTGGAATGACAAGCTTACTCTTTTTTTTTTTGTTTATTTTTTTTTTTTTTTTGTTTATTTTCACGTTGGTCCAGGGGTCTAAATTAAACATTTACATTCGTGCCTTGTAACACGAAAGACCGTTGGCCATTTACACATTTTATTAAACCTCTGGCTATTTTTGTTTGTAAAATGTCCATTTTTCTCTTTGCCTCGCTTCTCTTTTTGCGCTAATAGCATACGGTGACCTGACGTCAGGCCAATATCGTGTCCATAGCCTAACACAGCTTGACATTGCACGTACACCGCTTGTGGATATATATAACGTGCATAGTTTCTGCATGGCTAAAGGCCATTCGCGTATAAAGCCAATTATTACCATTCGTAAATAATTGCTGAGAAATTGGCGGACCGACTGGGATTCAAAGCCAGAATATCTCCCAGTGGCAGATGGCTAGCCACTTCATCAACAATCTGTCTTTATATTGCAGAAACCTACTCGGCGTAATTACTAAATAAATATTCATGGTATCTATGTATAATTGCATATAGATGGTTGTATTAGGTTGTCCGAAAAGTTTCTTTCGTTTGATAAGGAAATAATAGACGCACAATGTTTTTTGTTTTATATTAGTTTATTGAATTATGCACGAACATAATAATAGAAATAGAACGAAATGGATTATACCTAATTCAATAAAATAATATAAAACAGAAATTGTTGTTCAGCTGTTATCACCTTATGAAACGAAAGAAACTTTTCGGGCAAACTAATATTTAGAGTGGAGGAAGATAGATGTTTCGATATAATCATGTAATGATTCCAATAAAAGTCAACGTAATTTTCTCGAAAGTTTTTCTCGAATAAATCTACATTTTCAGCAATTTATTTTTATTTACAATTTACTTTACTAGGATTTGATAGTTTAAGCGAGAGATGAAAGTATGATTTTCAGACGATGCCATTAATTTCCTGAAATGATTGTATCTAATAATAAAGTTGCTTTGTTCTTTTTTTTCTTTTTTTTTCAATAGATTAAAATGCATCGAATAAACTTCATCAATCTGTTAGCCCGTGACGATTCTAACTTTACTCGCGCATAGATCTTATCGATCTTCGATTCTACACTTGCTACGTCGTTCAAACGGTTGTTAAATTATTATAGGATGAAATATTTAAAGCTCGATAAAAAAAGAAAACACGTCATTTATCATACTTTTCGTTATGTGATAAACCATATGGGCTGTTTATTATTCATACTGTATTGCTCTGTTTAACAAAAGGTATCGAAGATTGTTATCGTAATTCATAAGTGAACAGTCCGAGGAACGGTAAAATTTCTTCGTTTGTTATTTTCGCACAATTGTTAAGTATTTTCAAGGCTATTGATTTATAAAATGAGGGCAACGCGGACAGTTATATATTTACATATAAAATATAACATAAGAATAATGCTACGCGTTAGTTATTTATAGTACTCGGGGGAAAAAGCTATGGAAAATTGTAATAAAAAAAGCTTCCAATTTCATCCAGTTTTCTTGCATGCCATATATATATCAAGTAGAAAGTTCCAATTTTGTATTCGATTATAGCAGATTTAGACTGATATTTTTTATTTAACTAAAATTATTCATTTTTCCAGTTGAAATGTCGTATTTGAATTATTGCTACAATGAATAATGAATATTTTAAGCGCAAGTAGTGATGAAAACTTCAAAACGAAGTAGAATTAATGACATGATTATGAATTAAATACTTGTATTATAATTAGTGAATTAAATTACGCATTCAATTCAATTTATTTTATGCAAATTAATATAAAAATAAATTTGTGCTATTTGTAATTAAATGCAAATAGTAATGAAAACTTCAAAACGCAATAGAATTAATGACATGACTGTGAATTAAATATTTGTATTATAATTAGTGAATTAAATTACGCATTCAATTCAATTTATTTTATGCAAATTAATATAAAAATAAATTTGTGCTATTTGTAATTAAACGCAAATAGTAATGAAAACTTCAAAACGCAATAGAATTAATGACATGACTGTGAATTAAATATTTGTATTATAATTAGTGAATTAAATTACGCATTCAATTCAATTTATTTTATGCAAATTAATATAAAAATAAATTTGTGCTATTTGTAATTAAATGCAAATAGTAATGAAAACTTCAATACGCAATAGAATTAATGACATGACTGTGAATTAAATATTTGTATTATAATTAGTGAATTAAATTACGCATTCAATTCAATTTATTTTATGCAAATTAATATAAAAATAAATTTGTGCTATTTGTAATTAAACGCAAATAGTAATGAAAACTTCGAGACATAACAGAATTAATACCGTGATTATGAATAAAATGTTTGTAATATAATTAATTAATTGCAAATTACACAATTAGTTTTTAATTTTGTTTGTGCAAATTAATTTAAAAATAAGCTTGTGATACTAATAATTTTGTCGCATATCTACGAATTATGAGAATGCATATAATTATGTATTAAGTGAGCTGAGAATGGTAATGGTGCGAGTTAAACTTTCTGAGAATTTTAATGAATTCATTTGCATTTACATAAATCGTATATTTCAGCTTCTAAAAATATCGTCCGTTTAATTCCACATTTAATTAAAGCACAGCTTTACTTTCTGACGATATACATTTTTGTAATTTCAAAACGTATATATCCCACGTTTTCTATAATAATATACGCGAACATTATTTTACGAAAAATACCAATGGATCCACTTTCGTCATTATAATAATTAGTGTAATAATAATAATCAGACATCTTATAGTGATAAATAAACGTATATATGAAGTTGAACATTCCAACAACTCCTATAGTAAGATATATAGGAGGCAGAAAACTACTATAGAAAATGAAGAATGTTATAGAAAAGTTGAAAACACAAATAGAATTTTCCATTTCCCATTATACACTTGTCATTGTGTACAAAATGGCAAAACTGTGGCGTTTTCTCTTTTCCTCAAATCCTCCAAAAAGTATTAGAATATAATACACAGAAATACTCCGTCTCAAACAATACAATTGAACTCCGCAAATGTCAACTTCCTGAGTCTCTCGCATAAATGGCGGAAATTTTTCCCAATCAGGTTTCTAACGAGAAACGCTAGGGCTTCGCCATCGTCGCAAAGGATGCGATTCTTTCGCAATTAAAAGTTTCGTTAACGAACTGCCAAATCGATACATCATTACCAGGATGGAACACATCGGCATAACAAGTCTGCGAAGGGTAGTTCTCCATGCGGAAACTTGGCCAATTCGCGGCGAGAAAATGTATCAGCAGGCGCGCGGTTTGTCGGCTACAATGCTACAACATCGACATTCTGCCGTGCCACCGCGTTCTGAATAATTCATAGCGCAGCATCTCGAAATGCCTGGTTTCCCTGTAATATATCGATAACCGTCCTCTTCGACCGACTACTTGCCCCTTCTCGTCGTCTCCTGCAGACGGTAATCGCTATGGGATTCTCCTACCTGTCGCGGGAAGCGTATCGATCCAGTCGCGATGCATTGTTTTTCCAGACTGTTCCGCTGCTTCGGTCATTTTTCACGTTTCGAGAAATATATCGAATTAAAGGGAAGCTTTAAAAGCAGATAGCTGCTTCGTGCGATAATTTAACACGAAACTTCCATTAGATTTTCGTAGATAACAACACGGTCGACCCTCGAACACAGCGGCGGCTTTCAGCAACGCGCACGTTTTTCTCGCTTAATGTTGTAGGAATTTCCGCGGACAGATACACACCGTGTACTTGCTTATGTAATCCGTGTAGGAAACCACCACTTTGTAACAAACTTTACGGACAGCTAACGAGAAGCGTTTGAGAAGAAGACGCGAATCGTCGTTGCTGAAAGACGATTAGCCGACAGACTATGTTCATATTATTTGCAGTTTTCGTGAGATCAGTCGCGTGAAGATCATCACAGTATAAATATAATATACGTATGAGTAATGTGAGTGTATATTAGTTTATAGAGGGTGATCTAACAGTCGGACCAAAACACGTTTCGAACGTAAATTAATCAGCTTTCAATCGTATGAAATATCAAGGTTACTACTATTTTTTAAAACGGAATAATACGTTTTCTTATATTCCATTTGATGCATGTTTTTAATCCTCTGCAGGAAGGTATTAAGGTACTTGAGTCGAGAAAATTTAAGGTAATTGAGTCGGAAAATTTAACGTTGCGAAACGTATCGTATGAAAGACGGGGAAAGATAGCGTAATACCTTTTTGTTTTTGTATTTTACGTGCTACTTTATAGCTTTTATGCTTCCCTTGCCTTTCGTACGATAAGTTTCACAACATCAAAGATAAAACATCTTTTAAACTGATCGTTTCTCCATCCAAGTACCTTAACACCAGTCAAATTATTTGGTTTTACAATTTTATTTTAAAATTCCTACTTCATGTTATATTTTGTTCCGCGATGATATAATGACTTTCGTAACTATAACTAAAACAATAATATAATGAATTTTATTTTGCTTTTTATGTATTCAAACTGAAAATAATTTTGTATCGAGGCTACTTATACCAATACCAATCAAAATGACTGCTACTTGTCGAAGTGTAAAAGGGTCCTGCAATCTATTTATCGAACCCCGATTAACCAGTTTCCTCGTTTTGTACAACTTGCCACACGTTTTTTAAATTTTCACTGCGTATCATTCGATATGACGATATCAGTTATCAGGAAAATTTCGAATTGATCACTAGATGCTAACACTAGAAATACCACAGCAGTCAAAATGACTGGTTCTACAATTTTATAAATGTGTCAATCCTCGTTTAGGAATCCCAGATGGATTAATAATACCAAAAGTGTACTGCATAACATGGAATTCCTTCTGTAAGAAAGTAATATATAATATAAAAATAATATAAAAATATTCTGTTACGTATTTTTTAAAGACATTTTAATCGGTTTTGGTAGAAATAGCTTCGTATTAACTATCGGTAGTTCTAATGTTAATACGTAGCTATAGAGACTTAAAAAATGCATATATAATATAACGATATATACAAAAATGTATCGTTCCATCTAAAAATATAGAAGTGACTTTTTATCGGAGTAACACTTTTTTGAAATTATTATTATATTGCGATTCGTAGCCGATTGGAAGCTGATTAACTTTTGTTCGAAACGTTTTTATTTCTCCTCCGACTGTCGTAAATGCTGAAAAATCGCGGTCACTGATTTTTGAACCACACTTATATATATGTCGGAGATGTAGGGACATCAGGCCTTTCTTTAGGAAGATTCCCCAATACTTGGGCTCGAGGTGACATAACTGGTCGCCGAACGTAGCCACGGTCACGGGATGAACGAAATGTCTTACAGAGGAGGTACCGATGTTGAGGGACACGCTGTATAAACAATCGAGTCTCGATCAGGAGCAATGTTGGTTTACGCGGGACTGCCTAGTTACGGCGCTTGGGAATTTGTTGATATTCCCGATCGATATGTGTTTGACATATGTGACTGTATCTGTCTTTTATTTTGCAATCTCCTTGGAGAGTTTTCTGTCATCGACTTGGAGTCAGTCGGAAAGTATCCCAGCGTCGGAGTTAACGTGTCTGCGTGCTACAAAATGTATTCCATTGTACAAAGAGTTTACCCGTTGACCGTGGATTCGTAATTGAGCGTAGGAACATTGTCAATAGCTTTTGTTATACTTATTAATTATTTCACGCCCGAAATCCTAACGATAACCCGACATATATATATGTACATGTATATGCGTACGTATTTCCTCTTCCTTACACGTGGATAATTTTCTTAAAATCATTTTCTTCTTTCTCTGACTTATTTTCTTAGAAGATTACAATAATAACACATGTATGTACATATGTAGTATGCTTTATATACAAATACACCTTTCATTCGACAACAGGACGTTACATACACACATTTACGTACATGGTTCAGTTTTTCGGGACTGAAAATTTATACGCGAATTTTCCAAGGTTGAACACTTGTCCGAGGTGAACCGTAATTATCGGGTTTTTCGCCACCACAGTAGTCCACTCGCGTGTTTATGTCTGCAATTTGTCTTTGTTTGGTATGCACTCTCATATCAGTTACAAAGCACGGTTTAATTAAATATTTGGAGTATTAAACGGTAGAATCGTAGGTTTAACCCTTTGCACTCCTATGTCGAGTCTCACTCGACATTCTTTCAGTTCCACCTATTTTTTATGAAACATGCGAAAGAAAACCAGGGAAATTGTTTCAAGATATATCGTGCACTTAAAAATTACAAAATACAACAATAGTGTGACTAAAATTGGTATTTATGTGAATTTGTTTCTTCCTTTATTTATTTAAATTGTCTTGTTTTTTAGTTAAAGTAAATTTAGTTAAAATAAATAAAACACTTAAAAGCGTTGGCAGCTGCTGGTAACGAAATTGAAATAAAATTCGGAGTGCAAAGGATTAATTAAATTTCAATTAAACGGGAGAAAACCCATTGGATCGCGATGTGTTACAGAGTGCGTATGCATCATAAAAGTTTAAGCAAAGAATTCTCAAACGCGCCAAGGCGGAGCGAGGAAAAGTCCAGTACGAAAGAAAAATTATTCGCAACTGAGCACATTCTATGAGCCGCATTGCAGTTACTAAATTTAGAAGTAAACCTAACGTGGTAAAAATACATCAACTTTTTCGAACGTTGCCAGACGATGGTCGTAGAGATTTAATAATTGCAAATCTTCAACGATTTCAATAAAACAGTGATGGACGAGATAGATTAGGTAGATAGATTAGATAGAATTAAGAACATGTTGTAATACTTTTTTGATCATAATTTTCTGAAACTGTCAGTTAGAATACAAACGAATCTATAATTATTGCTTAAATATTAGCAGGTATTTTATTCTTCGATTCATCTAATTTTAAAATGAAAGAAACTAATGCAACTAATGAAAGAAATGATAATAACACATACATATATATATTATTATAATTTTATATATAATTATATACATGTAATTATTTTATATATAATGTTTTATATAAATATGTTTTATACATAATTTCATATATGTAAATAGTAAAATCTTTGAAATATCGTCTCTGGAAAATTTTTTATTCGGAGCAAACATGTCTTAAAGGAATAATAAACAGTAAAAGAATAATAAAAAATAAGAATGTAAATATTTAATATGATTCTTAAAATATTCAATTACTGAACGTTCCGAGTGTAATTTTTTAAATATTCAATTATCCAATCGGCTAACCTTGAATCTCGTTATCAATTTATTCATGGACGCGTAAGTATAGACGTACTGGCACTGCAAATTGCCGGACGTTAATAATACATCGGCGCAAACGAACGTAATTAGGCGCTAATAAAATTGTTTCACGTGCCGTTGTCGTCATACAGGTGAAAAACGTGACAAAGAGAATAGATTTTCACGATATGAAAATTATAATGGAACGTGTAAGGCCAGGAAAAATATATACGTGAAATGCTACTACTTTCTCTCGCATAATTCCAGTGTTTCCTATTGTTAATGATGCGCTATGTGTCATGTTTCAGCGTGCATCAAGGAACCAATTACTTAAGAAAAATTGTTCGCGAAAGTGGCAACGAAGAACGGTAAAAATTGTTTCTAGAGCGCGAAATATATGTATGTACTTGCATATTGCGTGCACCTTATAACGGCTACAAATATTTATAAAAACACTTCCGAGAAACGGTAAAAGAATGTGTTAAATTATCGCCTTGCGTTACTTTTTATGTCGAATGGGTTTCAGTTGATTCTGAAGCAAGCAAGTATCTCAGACGTTGTGTATGATATAATACTGTTTATGTAGAGAAGTGAAACGCTATTCTTCGAATAGAGTCAAGATTACACTCTACATTCTAATAATTACTCTCGGTTGATTTTCACATTGCAGATTCGTAACGACAACTGCACGCGATTCGTTTCCGCTTCCTAACGCGAAACTGTTGAAGTATTTACTTCAAGAAAATCTCCACACCTTTTCCTTTTGTATATTCGTGACCTGCAGATCGTTGTTACAGAAAGAATAGAATTTAATGAAAAAAATTCAAAAGAAGGAGAGCTTCGCATTATTGTGCGCTTGAATATAAATTTTGTTTTGCATTGCAAGGTCTAGAAACAAAAGAGTTATAAGTAGATTTCTATTGCTGTTTCTTATAGCCTTCAGCTAGAACTACACACCAGGGTTAACTTTTTGCTAATGTCCTTTGCTATAAATATATGAACCCTGTCATGGATTTTTCCTATTGTATCGTAAGAATGTAAAAGTGAGGATCTGTATCAGCGTACGCTATACTTATACTTATACCTATACTTATTTCAAGATATTTTTCTATTACAAATTCATCCACTCGTTCCTCTATCAGTCAACCTGAGCAGAAACGATGGAACATTCGAACGCAACAAATACGAACGATCAGTCACAAAAGTACTCGTCCGAGAATATAAGAAATTCTTTATTATATAAGACACATTGTTCTTTTTAAAATAATCTAATTTACAAATTACAATTGAAATAATACGGTTTAAGAGTATTTTAGTTAATTATATATTATACATAATTGAATATTACGTCAAACGTATAATTAGTATATGGTTCACATTGTGAAATCTTAAACGTTTTGTATTTGGCATGACCTATAAAAAAACCCTAATGGCTTAGTATACTACAACTATGTAAGTAAATAATTACAAAAATGATATTAACAAATGATGTAACTTATCATTTTATAGTTAAGATTATAGCCATTATGTTATGAATGCTAATGACATCTTTAAAATAAAATTTAGAGAAATTATTTTATCAATTTATAATTTATAAATGTTATATAAAATAGATTAACTTCGACCACACGATCTGAGGTTTTTTGAGAAGCTATTGGGTTGGCAACTAACTAGCATTACCACCTAATGACAAAATCTGCAATCACTTAGTTGCCAAACCAATAGAAGAATTAGTTAACTAGATGAAGTGCAACAGAAATTTGGAGGAAATGGAAATTCATATGAATGGCGATGAAAATAGTAAAGTCCACCTACAAGATTTTTTATTTTTTAAACGTCACCCAGTGAACTAATTCTTCTAGCTTCTCAAAAGAGCTCAAGTCTTTTGGTGCAATTTTGAACAAGTTTTTCTTTTGTAAATGGTGTATGAATGCTTTTGTGACTATATTCTGCATTTTACGTCTCAAATATCTACAAACTATGCCATTTTAATCTATGAATGTGAGACACCGATAAACTATCCGCAGTATTAAAAAAATGCTCAGACAGGAATTGGATGATATCGAGAGGAACATAATCTCGTGCAATTACATTTTCTATAGATAAACGCGTAAAGGTGATTTGCAGATGATTTACGTTCTTTTAAATGGAATCATAGAAGTTTTAATTTACGAATTGATTCGTCTTGGCACTTTCTCTGAAAAAATATCTATTCGTATAATAATCAATTCATATGGAAAAACTATTAATTTGCCAGATACTTTCACTTTTATGTTGCAAAACCTGTCGTATGAAAATACAGGAAAACCAAATACGTTTTCCCTTAAATCGATACCTTTCAGAAGCAAATTATATGTCTAATTTTTGTCCCATATTGAACCTCGTCACACGTATATGAAATACCACATTTTGCCATTGAAACTATGTATATGCATGTGGCATATCGCTTGATATTTCTTTTGCAATTGGCATTATATGATTAATCTCTGGAAACGCAATAAAAACGGCTTATATTATCATCCATATTTGCATAAATACATTTACACGACAAAAGCTTGATTTACATAAATCCTTTACATCATTTTCCCCGTTGTAGTTTTATCGTAAAATGCCAACCGAAGCGCATTCTCCTGAATGAATATAATAATTATTCTTTGTACAATTGAATTCAGTTAGTCTCGCTGCCTGACTCATGCCGATCACGTAAAAGGGAATTGATACTATCGCAATTCCATCGAAACTCTATTCTTACGAGTCTTATAAATAAGATACACATTGATTCGTAGACTTTTCTCTTTGATTCTTCGTAACTTCATTAACTATATATACTATGAATACTATTTACTATACTACACTATAAATAAAAGATACATTGATTGACAGATTACAGGCTTTCTTCTTTGACTTTTCGTAACTTCGTTAACTATATATACCATAAATAAGATACACATTGACCTGTAGACTTTCTTCCTTGATTCTTCATAATTTAATTAAATATATATAGTCACATACAGATACTTTAAACACGACGTATCCAAAATTTATAAAATAAAACTTTAATCGTCGTTTTGTTACTTTTTGCCTATTGCACGACATCAGCGGAATACAAGGCTGCCAACATATAAAAGATCTTTTATTAACCGATACAACCAAGTAAGTTGAGAGGTTCTTATTACGTTACGGGTTTAATTGATGTCAGCGAATCGATCTGTTTCAGTAGCGGGATGGTGCAAAGTGTTGGTGCCAATTTATCTCCGGACCAAACATTCGGATCGATTCGATCGCTGTCGGTGACGAGGGAAGTCGCCAGTTTCCCTCTATCAAGAACGCCTACGCCGCCTCCGCAACGCAGGTAATTTTTCTTCATTTGCTTCGTTCGCCGCCACGGCGCGTTCAATAAATATCGCTTTACTCGAGCGTAACGCTTCCATCACGAGGAATGGCTATGCCCGCAGGATGTGTGAGATAAGCCCAACTTTTAAAAGATATCCAACAAGATACTTAAACATTATGGCTGAGCAGCTATTTTATCAAATGTGGCATTTTTCATCGAATCGTCGTATTTTTCTACCATTTTTCTACGTATACTCGAGGAAAATATGGAAAATAATGGAAAAATTGCGCATGAAGAATTATTGAAGTATCAAAAGTTTTGATATTAATGTCGTAATATTTTGCATATTCTTCAAATGTTAGAAACTTCTTTCCAGTTGAAACTAAAGCGACGTTGTATTATTATTTGATTCGATTGTGAAATGTCTCTAAAAGATTTTTTATCGTAATTATGTGCCATTTATTAACTACGAATCAGATTTTCTAATAAATAGAATGAATCTAATCAGTATAACATCAGCATAAAATATGTAACGTTACATTAATAGTTGGAGATCTATGGGCAAATATACCACGTAGATGCAGTTTATGCGTCGTTAAGACCTACATAAAAAGAAAGTTATTAACCTTCCTACGTTCTTTCGGTTATTTCCGAGCTAATTGTATTTTTCTAACATTATAAAATACCTTCAACTTGGACAAAATATCAACAAAGTTTTATTTGTATGCACGTTTTCTCGTTTCAGTCTTATGCTATCCCTTTTGAACTGCTAATTCTTTTCTAATTTTCTTTTCAATAACTCTCGTTTTAAGTGTTTTATTTAAAATGTACCTCATCAAACAGCTGGCTGATAGCAATTTAAACAATTTTTTTGCTAATGACATTGAATATGTGATATTGCTTATCTAAGTACAAAAAATATTACCATATATAATACATATTTAACCTGGTAATTTAAAAAATTTCTAGTACAACACGGAGTACCTGTGAAAAGAATTAATTTCGAGTTACTCGACGATGAAGTTCAAAGGGTTAAACATCTTCTTACCTCTTAGGTACGACGCGCTACTATGGTGGCTCACTTTACTGACTCATTCACTCTGTTTCAACTAAATGATCTTTTTCATTTGTCTTGCTTCACACTTTTTTCCCCTCACAACATTGTATAACAGTGTTAACGATATACAGACAGAATATATAGTTTTTGTCTTTGATACGCCAGTGTCAGGTATCAATTGTTGCTTCTTGTTAAAATAAATATACCATTGTTAGATGCTCTTTTTAACATGCCGATCCGTATCTTTATAATTTTTTAGAATCTTCTACCTCAAAATGTAGCTTCAAAATGGAAAATGAAGAGCAATTTAAAAAACATTATCGCGCTATGAGTGTAAAAATTGTGACAAATTCTATGTATCATACAGTGCTTTAAAATATATCAACTCAATTGTAATATTAATTATTAAAGTAAATTATTTAAGTTAAATTATATGCATCATATGCAAGAAAAATTATAATTTAATTATTAAAAACTTCCTTCCAAACTTCCTTCCTATTGCAGTGCTGTATCGTTTACACGTAATTCTCGTCAAACTCTGCCGTACAGAGAAACAACCAGCAAGACAACAGCGAGAAACTACAAACAAAATTCAACCGTACCTAAGAGGTTAACAATATTCCAAATTCTTTTCCTTCGATAAGATGGGAGAAAGATTAAAAATGTAAAAATTCGTAGGACGTGGTAGACTTAAAATACTGACAACACGATTTATCAGTGGACATGTTTCCCACTTAACTTTACAGTACCAGAGGACGTAGATTTATCGGTAATTTGTTATATTGAAGTCTACTTACATCGTACACACAGTCGTTAACGTTGATTGTACTTGGTTATTCGATAGCTTGGCCGCATTCCACGTGCTAGAATATTAGCCACGTGCAAACTCGAAGCTCGACTTGTGGCCAGTGAAGTGTACGTACTCTTAACGGTATATCAAGATTACTTACCTCCATGAATTAGACGTTCGTGCTATGTTCCTTCTACTTACATTGCAATCTACTCCACCTTAAGTGTTTATTTAATAATTATTACGGATCAAGAGTTTCTGCGTGTTAACGATCAAATGAAATTGTACACGTGACGGAATTTGAAATTGCTCAGTGTCAAATTATGAAATTAAGATCAACTGACTTAAAATTACGCGAGTATTAATTATAATCAAATTCGGCTTAAGCATTTATCTAACTATCTATTATGCGTAAAGAGCTTTCATGCTTTAACGATAAAGTGGAGTTGTACATCTGACGCGATTCGAAATTGGAAATCAATCAGCTTAAAATTACGCAGATATTAATTATAATCAATGTGCATTAATCGTAATCAACTTCGCCTTAAGTGTTTATTTAGTAATCACCAGGGATCAAGAGTTTCTGCGTTTTAACGATCAAATGAAATTGTACGTGCGACGCTATTTGAAATTGACCAATGCGAAATTGAAATTGAGATCGATTGACTTCAAATTACACGGGTATTAATTAATAATCAACTTCGTCTTAAGCATTTATCTAATAATTATTACGAACAAAGTGCTTTCATTGAATTTCAATTTCAAGATCAATTTGAGATTGGAAATCAACTAGCTTAAAATTACGCAGATATTAATTATAATCAACGTGCATTAATCGTAATCAACTTCGTCTTAAGCGTTTATTTAGTAATCACCAGGGATCAAGAGTTTTTGCGTTTAAACGATCAAATGAAATTGTACGTGCGACGCTATTTGAAATTGACCAATGCGAAATTGAAATTGAGATCGATTGACTTCAAATTACACGGGTATTAATTAATAATCAACTTCGTCTTAAGCCTTTATCTAATAATTATTACGAACAAAGTGCTTTCATTGAATTTCAATTTCAAGATTAATTTGAGATTGGAAATCAACTGGCTTAAAATCACGCAGGTATTAATTATAATCAACGTGCATTAATCGTAATCAACTTCGCCTTAAGTGTTCATCCAATAATTGCAACAAATAGAAAACTTCTATGTTTTAACAATAAAATGAAATTATACACGCGACTCAGTTTGAAATTGGAGATCAACTGACTTAAAATTACGTGGATATTAATCATAGCATTTCATTCGTGCCACGTCATTAAATGATATATTAGTATTCTTTCAACAGTTGTTCTCCTATTTTGTCGTACTTAATTTTCTACAGGGACGTTAAAGACATTGGTACAATTGTTTGTTTCTTTTATACGAATTGCTCGACTGTCGCAAGTGTTGGAGAAATCGTGAGGATTGATTTTTAGACGACCCTGTATAACTAAATGCAATTTATTCGCTAGAGATCCTAATATGGAAACCTGTCATTGGTGCGATCACTATGTTTTTACGTATGCAATATGCATATGTGAGAAGTGAAAACAAGAGCGTGATCGATACAACGATATCAAAGGAATCATACGTCCACAATGCAGGCGGTATCATATTTTATATCGCAACAATGTGTCAGATCAGCTGATCTTTCTTTTCTAATCTGAGAATCGTCGTCCTGTGTTAGCTACATCAGATATAGTAATTTGTTGGCAAATTTATCAGAGATTTCTCTGCATGAAAGTTATCGAGTTATTCGAATTTCGACACTTTTTGATATCATCAAGTAGAACGTAAAGTTCTATGAAAAGATTATAGTACTTGTCCAAGTGACGAATTGAAAGGAAAAACAACATAATAAATAAAAGTGGAATAACTCGTCTGGAATTTATATATAATCTACACCTAGAGTTTATCGAAAAAAATATCACTAAAGCAAAAAATAAGATGTTTATAGGGAAAATAGTAGACAAGCGATTTACTTTAGATGTAGGAAATTTATTTTTATTTCACTTCGCTTTTACGAGCAGAGTAAACGAGATTTTTATTTTATCGCGTTTATTTACTTTTTAAATAGTTCGAAGTAGAGAGTGACGTAGCAAAGAAAAATATTCGTGTCTTCTGAAAGAAACTTCTTATTTATACTTGATGGGCACTTTCTTATAAACGATATAAATCCTAGGAAAGCTTTCCCTTTGAGTAAAGTTAGGAGCTAGAAGTAAAAGTTCATCCGTTCCAACTTTAAAGCGTAAGACGCAACGTGAAAGCTTTCCTGTACCCTCGCAACATTGGTAAAACTATTTTTAAAACGAAGTTACACGATTCTAACTTTCCGAAAGAAGGTATTACATTTCGCCATGTATATTTCACACCGTAAAAATACCAGAAAATCTATATTTAGCAGACTTCTCAAGGCATTCAATCAATTTGCCATGAATAATTCTCTCACGTATCTCTGCTGTGATATATTCCCATTTGTAACTTTTACATTCTGAAATTACAAACTTCTTTTTCGTTTATAATTTGCCTGTGAAAGATAAATTCTAATTTTCTTTGAAATATCGTGACTCGCGAAATTGTTTGATTACTTATTACACAAGACAATTTTTATGAATGTATGACGTGTGTTATTATAGTGTTGCGTTAGTACTGCAATGGGACACGAATCTCGAAATTACGTTAATACTGTTGAGGTTTTTTATATCTCAAAATAGAGAGTTTCTACCACTGGTTTCTATTCTGTATGATAATGTATTGATGGATGGATTTATTACAGTAGATTAAACAGAAAACGATGATTATTTAACTTGAACTTAATGCAGTAACGTGATATCACAACTCTCGATTAACGACTCTTCGCTCTTCACTCTCCGGTGACTAACTGAACGATCAACGACTGCGATACCGAAATATATTGATAGCCTTAGGCTTATTGAAGTTTTCCGACCCTTTCGGCTTGTCGGATTTGCGCTTTATCATCCACATTGTCTGTATGCCGGTGATCTTTTCGCGATACTATTGGATTGGCAACTAAGTAATTGCGGATTTTGTCAGTACCACCTAATGACAAAATCCGCAATCACTTAGTTGTCAACATATAATAGAGATGAAAGAAGCCGCTGTAAAGAGAATCGTTGTGCCAAAAATTAAACACCTATATTAAAACCTGTTTGGATCTATGGGATCCAACTATGGGGAAGAACGAGTAATTGCAACATAAGATCCTTAATAGCACCTTAATGCACCTTGGTATGTTACCAACGAAACAATACATCGCGACCTTAAGATACCTACAGTTAAAGAAGAAATATGCAAATTTAGTAATAGATATAACATAAGAATTAACAACCATCAAAACCCAAGTTACTCAATTACTTGACACGACGGATCAGATCCGCAGGCTAAAAACACATTACCATCTAGATTTAAACATTAGATTCAGCTAGAACCAAACATACGATAATCATCTATTATTCACGTTATAATACCATGTCAGAATAATTTACTTACAATTCTCAATGAGAATTGATTGTAAACTACTTCCAAAGGAAAAAAAACTAAACACTAGAGAAGATGTAGAGTTTTCCTAGAAGTGAGACCCACTTCAACAAATACCTCAATCAATTCGGAAATATACATAAAAATTGCAGAATGTTCGCTACAAGTAAATATATCTTATATATATACACATGTATATTTATGTATATATTTCAATATTTTAACGTTTCTGCCTTGTTTCAAACTATAGTAATAAAATCATGATACTCGTGTCTTCAATCCGATATTGACGTGGTTGTAAAATGTTTTATAGAAATAAATTCAAATACGTACATTCTCGTGGTACGAGGTATAAAGCAATTCATTGAAAAATTCAGTCACGTATTGATGCTTCAACAAATACAAATTTGTATGTAGGTAGGTTTATGTGCGCAACTCGCTGTAGAATACGGATTGTTTCTTCAATGATATGCACTAGTATACTTGTAATTTTTTACGTGACCGATACGGCTTGTGCTGCATGAGAATCCACGAGGCAATAAAAAGGTAACATCTGTTATCGTTGTTTCTATTGCGTATTTGTGCATATAACAGGCATTTATTATTGGCAGGTAGTACAACTGTAGCGATACATCTGCAAGATTGTTGCATTTCCATCGTGTTTCCTTCAATTTTCTCACTCCTATATAATCAACAAAGTCACACGATAAAAGTATTATTTTCCTCGATTATTTTTTCCATTTAGTTTTTGATAATATTGGAAGATATTTCATTTCTCGTATTTATACATTTAAGATTGATGTGTGATCACTGGTAACTATATTACTATCTTGTTGTATTTTTACCGTTTTATTACTTCTTTTATTTTTTCTCTTATATATAATCAACAAAATCACACGATAAAAATATTATTTTCCTCGATTATTTTTTCCATTTAGTTTTTGATAATATTGGAAGATATTTCATTTCTCGTATTTATACATTTAAGATTGATGTGTGATCACTGGTAACTATATTACTATCTTGTCGTATTTTTACCGTATTTCCTTTTATTTTTTCTCTTATATATAATCAACAAAGTCACGCGATAAAACTATCTTTTTCTTTGACAGATTCGTTTATTTTTCAATGATATTCGAAAATATACAGATATATAAAGTGTGTTCGCTGTTCAAGATTGATTAGTTCCCAATGTTTTTCTCGTAAGCGATAAGTGAAGTTGAAAGGAAAAATGAAAGAGGAAAAGGATGAATGGTTCAAGGTGAACTACATATTCGCGATAATATCTTTGTGTCTTACGCAGTTGCATTATTATTTTTTTTTTTTTTTAAATAGAAACCTTCTCTTATGGAAACCTTAAAAAAGATATTAGAGCAACAGAGTTGAAAACTGATCGGTTTAATTTTGATATTTTAACTGTAGAATTTTCTCTTTCTCTTTTTTTGTATCTTTAATTTTGTAAAATTTATTGTATGTAAGACAAAGGAAACATAAATACAAAAGTACTTCGTCTTTCCTTCTTTTTCATATGGTATGCCACAAAATTGGAGTGAAAACATCTTCCAAACTAATCGATCGCAGTCAATGTTTCCCTAATATATACAGTGTCGTGAGCAATTATAAACTCAAGCCCATTTTTAGATTTTTCACGATAGCGAGACTGAATCTTTGGCCATGAAAAAGTGCAAACTCAGTGTTAATTTTCTTATAAGTTCCCACTTTGTCTCTTATTTCTTCTATCAGTTTTGAAGCAACAACGCGGAAAATGTGTTTCAGTCTACAAATATCCACAGCACTGTAGCTTTTTTAATTAAAATGACGAGAGGATTCGACGTAAGCAAAACGCACACAGATCTTTAAGCTTGCGAACAAAATACCGTGAATACGTTATTCGTGTTGAACCACTCACTCATTCCTCTTATCTTTTACGAGAAAGATGATCTAACAACGTGAACAATGAACACCCTGTATATAAATTAAAATTCTGTACCAGTGAAACGAACGCCGACGAAAACATTATCGGTGAATAAACAATGTGGGTGAAACTGGTGTCAATCAAACTGGTGTTGATGTAAATTTTGTCGGCGAAATGATTGTCGGTAATCACGCACCAAGCCGTCCATCTACATGTGCTAAAAAGGAAGATGTCGGTTTTTTAGATAGAATACTTTACATATGATATTTACTTACTTTACATCGTAAAACTGTCTGCTTTCTGAACTTGAATTTCTAGGAATGGTTACTAAAAAATGAATCCTATCAGTGAAAGTAAATCGTGTAATTTTATACGTTTTTATCGTATCAGCTTTGATTCTATCGTGGTGGTAAAACAATCGGTACTTCGTAGTCTAACTTTACTATAAATTATATCTACCATAAAATAGTAACGCAAATGTTTGAGAAATTACGTACATCGATAATAAGATCAAACAAATTACGTGAGATATCTGCTGTAAATGTGATAGAATCATGTTGAGGTTATTATATGTATAAAGAGAGAAAACGCGTGGATAAAGTGTAAGGTACAAAATATATATATTTAATTTAATAGAGAAGTGTAATAATAAGTAGGAATACAATTTGAGCTGATCCAGATCCGCACGCTAGCAGTGTTACCTTATAACTGAAAAACCCCGAAGCCAACGCCGCCTGTCTATTGTTTATGGTCTGCCTTCATGCTAGTCTTTTGTCTATATACTGTCGATGGCTTCAGCGCTTGAGAAAACTAAAAAGACCAGATGTAGTTTTCGTAGAAGTGGTGATCGCTTAAACAAATCATTTAACAATAACAAAACTCTCAATTTGTTCATGCTTCTTGTTAAGATAAATTCAAATCTTACCAGCCATTAGATATTTCGTACAATTTCTTGTCACAGGGATAGCAAAAGAAATTCTTCTAAATTCTACCTGCATAGAATCCTTACGATTCGTGTACTTTTAACAAGCAGAGCAGAATCCACATCAATTTACGAGGCAACCTGACGCATAAATACGTACATAGCATATTCATATTCGTCTGTGAACTATAGCCATATCTACTCTTTGAAACGATCTGTACAATATTCCATTCCATGCTGTTATTAAATAGGTTTTAAGTAGGTAATAGGTTCGATATTTAATTGATTCACACAGATTCAGTTTTTATATTCTGTATTTCACCACCAGCCATATAAACACACCGGATACACTCAGATAATTAACACGTGGCGGACGCCAAAACAAAAGAGCGTCGTTAAAAGTCGTACCAACTTTGCATGTAGGAACTAGTGATCATACCAACCTAATATTTTACTCAATACATGCATCATGTTCTGCACCCACGGTTTTATATTCCGCGTATTGTTCGCTACGAAATAAGGCTTCGATTAGAGCGAGGTGGTCCGTAATAACAGAGGAAAAATACGAAAGCCATCGAAGCGAAGCGAGACGCACGCTCGCTCCTATATATTCGCCTGATGTTCCTTTTTCCAGCATTATCGATGCACCGGTACAGCCATGATATAAATCACTATACCATAAACGGATACTAGAAAACGGTATATAAAAAGGGTATGAGATAAATGAAAAATCACTGACCTAGGATCGGAAATTTTAACGAATCTGATACGCGCACGTTCGAAAAAAGAAAAAAGTAGCAGCGAATCGAAAGAAAGTACGAAGAAACGAGATCGATGTCTGGTATACCGACGATTATGTATTTTGAAAATGAACCAAAGCGAAGACTATTGTTATCGAAGTAAGGTAGAAGGAAATTAGGATGCATCGAATGTTCATGATTGTAGAATTAATTTGCATACGTTAACCTTACAGCCATCTGCATTGACTTTTGGTTGCAGTTGAAACGTCGAATATTTGGATCTCGAATATTGTCGGTTCGAATAAGAACAATTTCTCCGAATTTGACGCTGAATTTATTTTTCTAACAGCCCAGTAACAGTATTGATTTATTTATCTTGTTATTGCTATTGGTATTATTTCATATAGAATTATTACTGTTTGTTATTTACTTATAACAGTATTTTTCTCGGCAATGTAATAGCGCTCCAGTAAATTATTAATGAAAGGTAGGAAATGTTAAGAGAAGAAATAAAATCGTTAAAGCCATACTATATAAAATTATTAAATTTTCAATTTAAAAGATATAATTTCAAACTTTTACATTGTTCATGTTATTATTGCTTAATGAAATAAATGGTTATTAAGGCTTTTGAGGTCACTACATAATTTATTTTAGTTACAATCGATATATTTTGCAATGAAAATTCAGTCTGCTCAACTTACGCTGTTCCGTAAAAAATATGCAGCCCACGGCGCACGCTTAACGTCGAACAAAGGATTAAACAGAATACAATCGACAGCGTATTGACAAAGCAAAACGTTCTGTGAAATTGCTGCGTGACAACTTCTTCCGAGTGCTTCTGCCACAAAAGACATCACGACGAATCTTGGGTGGAAAACGTTGCAGCAGCCAGTTTGTTCGCTAGACATTTTCCTCCTTTGGATTATTAGATTATTTCTGATCGATGCAATACGCGTTATCTAATATCCACTTCCAATTAGTAGATGAAACACAAATATGACTTGACGACGATTGGCACTTGTAGACGCGACATTTCTCCACCATGGACTCCATTAAAATGGTAACATGACTTGAAATTATAGAAAACGACGGCGTATATTTTAAACTGGCTGTATTTCCTTTTAATAAATTTTCAATTTCACTGAAGAATTTAGATTATTCATTTTTTTATCTAGTAGATAATTCTTAGACACGCGATGTACGTTTTGCTTATATCCTTCGCGTTTTTACTATGAAAAATTCATCTTTTATGTATGATGATTCCTTATAGGTTCCTGTGGATCTGGCAGGTTTGCAATGAACGATTTATTTGTAATCTTGTGGATGAGGAACGCATTTGTGTTCGATGTACAGCGACTGATTATAAACTCACCCCTACTTTGAAGTTTGTCGTAATATTAAAACAAAAATCGGTGAAATCGCTTATATAATTTCATATTACAATATGAAAGAAAACAGAAGATACAGCAAACAGTTAAATTTTCTCCTAAAATTGTGTTTCTCGTTCTGAACACATATAAACTCAATGTTAATTTCGTTACCTTCTCATTCGATATTTAGTGAATTTTCCTTTATCTTTAATTACTTCTACTAATCTGCCAAGCACGCTATCCGCTAACTTATTTAAAGTTCCGTTTCGAATATCCACCCACGCGGGAATTTACCTTTTTTCCAAGTTGTGCGATATTTTCCACAGGTAGCTTCCTCTGATTATAAACTTTCGTATTCTATCCGGAAATTTTGAAAGCTTCAAAGTCGCTTCAGTCTCGCTGAAAAATTGTCTTTTGTCTTTTATTTCGCCTATGAAAGACAATAATTCGCCATGTAACATTGCTTCGTATCCCATAGCGTTCAATCTACCCTCTACAAACACAATTTCACTGAACAATACTCAGACATGAACAATGGTTTCTTGGAAATATCGAAGAAATAATGCGGAAAATACGTTTGAGTCTGCAATTATTCACAGCAATGTACGCGTAGTACATGTTCAGCGTACGAATCGATAAACTTCGCCAGCGTCCAGAATCTTATTTCGAGCGTTCATTCCCAAGATATAATGATTTCCGTGTATATAACAAACACAAAAGCTGCATCGATGGTACAGTGAAAGCAGCGGTACAAGTGCTCGTACTTCGTTATTTATTCAGAATTGTATTCCACGCTGATATAGTACACGCATACTGTTCAAAATCTACTAATATACCTCTTGTGCTTTATCGTGCACGCAAGCGAAGCTGCATCCATTCACTGCATCCCTTGGCTATCGACATGATCGTGGCTAATAGTAACTGCGGCTTCGTTAACGTTTATTGCCAACTACTCGCGTGTGTTAAACTTTCTATTTCAATGTACCCTCGATCCCATACAGCTTCGTAAAAAGAATGAAAAGGGGGTAGGTGAACGAGAGGAGCATGTTACCAACAACAGTACCAGTTTCTCTTCGACATTGTGAACGCGTAGAAATGTTGGGTATTGTTATCCTGTTTTCCAGCTGCTATTTTTCTACACCAGTATGACCAATCTCCTTGCAAAAGGAATCTCGTAATTCGAGCACGCGTATGTTAACGTGTTTTTCGAATAAAATTTTTGCAGATATTTTATGGAATGATCAATTGTCTATGGTGCACATTTGGGAAACATCAAGACATATCATTGAAATATAGACAGTATCAATATGACATGACTGTGTGTGTTTCAGTGCTAATGTTTTACTGCTATTAATGCTAAATGTAAATATTGTAGAGAAGAATAATTCATCTCAACCGGGATATACACACCCGTCCTTCAATTTACGCGAATGAAAGTGAAAATGCGAATAAAGTTTGTCAATATAAAAGAAAAAATACGTACACGTACAATGACTTGCTAGTAATGTCATTAAACGTAATGCGATTGAGTGTACCAGTTGAGGGATCAGTGTACAAATACAGATTTATATTAGAAATATATTACATATCGTATATTAAATATTATAACATAAATTCTTAACGTTAATTTTATTCCTACAAATTCGATTTTTCAAAATACTTTATCCTGATTTCAAATATTTATCACGTATTGTCGCTTATTATTTATGACGATATCGCGGATGCTTTTGTATTTGCAAAAGGAAAAGGTAGACAGAATGTACGTAGTGACCTAATGATTTCCTATATGTATAACGTGATAACTATATTTTAGTGGCGTCTTACCTATATTGATAAAGTTGATCAGTCGCTGCTTCTTTTTTGAAAATATTTTCCTAGAACTGAGGACTCGGAGGCCTCGGAACTGAGAACTGATTTTACATATTTCTTAGCATCTCACAATTTTGCTAGCGATTTATCAATCTTACAATATCAAATTTCAAGAGCTAAATTACTCATCAATTGCACATGCACCAGCTTCCCTAGAAAAATATAAGCGATAATTTCGTGTATAAAATATTACTATCAATAATATAAATCAATAATATAAAAAATATAAATCATAAGGAAACGAATAAGTATATATTCTTTTTCTGCGAGAAAGGTTTCGTCAGCGAGAACAAACGTAATCTACCAAGGCAATTATCGCGTTTCCACGATATTCTCGTTCCACTATCTCTCAATTATCTCTGAAGCGCCAAAGAAACCGCAACGAAAGCAAACAACAAAGGACCGACGACTTTACGTTTTACGTTTCAACGATACTTCGATAGACCGCGATGAAATTTCCTTTTCGCCCAGCCGACGATGATTATTTCGATGGGAAGGTGAAGACGACGGCCCAGTCACATCGTCGTCGAGGACGAGGGATGAGAAATTGAAATCGATAGGCGAAATTGAATACTTAATTGGACTGGGGGAACTCGTCAAATGCATCTACGTAACCTAATGCGCTGCATTACACGCCCCTGACGATATTATACGTGAAAATCAACAGCGCCATCCTAAACGACGCAGCAACACGATAAAAATGTGATAACAACATTATCGCGATTAATTGTATAGCTGCGTAAACGATATTCTCGTTAACCGCCAAAGCTGCTCGATTTTCGACTGTCAAATTTGTTTCGAATAAAAAAAAATTTTCCAATATCCTGGCAGCAAAATCTCACGTGTCGCTCGACAGAAATTAATCGCATTTTTACGGATGTTACGCACAGTGGCTACTATACGGAAAACTTAGAAAATCGCCACTTAGGAAACTTTTATACACGGTATGTTGTTTTTAAGTACACACACGCGATTATTTCTCTTAGTATCGAAAATACGAGAAGATGTTACGAACAGAGGTTGTATGGTATCGGAGCAGACATAATCCGGTGTAATTAGCTTTTTTGTAGACAGCCAAGTAGAGGTCATACGAAGGTGACACGCTTTTCTTTTTTTTAATGGAGTCGTATAGTTCATATAGGTATTTCCTACAAAAAAAGAAATTAACTCATTTGCGTGGAAAAGTTATTTTAGTTTAAAAGATATTTTAACTTGAATTTGTGAAATTTAACGTTTGAATATGTAATACAAAGTGTTCCGAAAATTGTGGACATTTGTGGGCAGGAGATGCGTACGTTCTTAATGAATATTCAAATTTGGCTTTTTTTTAGATGGAGATAATCTTCGGAGTCTTCTTTCCGTTTGTACTAAAATTTTGCAAACAGCTTGTATATTTAGTAAAAAATTAGTGTACTGAAGAATTAGCATATTAAATAGGCGTTGAAAACTTTTCCACCAAATGTTGAGACTTGTTCATATAATGGATAATTGGACTCTTTTGTGCAGAACCCTACCTACCTATAATGATCTAAAACCGAGAAAAGTTAATTTAAACATTTTAATTTCCAACACAATTCAGCTTCGCCTATATCGAGTGTATTTTATTTCTGCTCTTGTTTCGCAATATTTTTTTCTTCTTCCGTGGCTTATTAAATAGCGTGTAACGTAGTTAATATTATTTTAAATATTGTTTATTATTTGTGGATTGGTATTATTCAGATTATATACTCTAACAATCCTACTGTCGCTAATTGAAATTATCATAGAAATGTACACAATCTGCTGGAACGAGATGCATCGCTTCTCGTAAATTTTTAACCCTTTGCACATGAGAGGCGGTGTTCCGTGCTGCAACTCAGTGGTGAGCGAGAGGCGACAGTCCCTGTTAATCTCATATCCCTCTGAAATTACGGTTTTAACAATGTCTCCAACGTTAGTGCGGATTCGACGAACATGGCGAAAGTATTACAGTTTAGAAATCCTAAAAAAATGGTTTTCAGAAGTGAAATTAGCTCAAATAAAAGTGAACTTGATTTTGAACTGTTGAAAAATGAGATCAATTATATTCAAGAATGCATCTTGGTGAATGCTTCATAAATTATCGTACAAAAAATAAAATACAGAAATTAATATTATAAGATCATATTCTCAAAGATGTAAATACAGATAAACTATTAGAATATGATATTTTTGTAAGTTAATTTGTATATAAAATAATTTTACGTTAGCTGTGATACACGCGTCACGTACACGCTAAATCATCCAAAGTAGCTGCTACGCTCGACCAAAGAAGTCCTCAAGTGCAAAAGGTTAAGTTTCTCCTTTGACACGAATTTGCCATTCGTCAATAATATCTGTTGAGAATTGCGGATTTTAGTCGCTGAAATAAATGTATAGGAACACTCACATTACATGTAGAAATGATATTAAAATAGTTTCATATTTATATAATATGTGTTTTACAAGATACTCATGAATAAACATTGTACGCGTCTCAGCACTCTTTCTCACGCCATCTTTTTTGCCACCATATGTACGAAACATTGCATTCTTCTGTTTTACGAGATGCTGCGCACGCACATACTTCACACACTCATACTCATATACGTGTGTCACTACACGCGGTTAATCCAGTGTAGCACACAAAATTACACATATCTCAATAATATCGCTAAATAGAAGCGTTCATAATGTTAGAGCATTTGTCACGAGTAACTTTCTTTAGATTTGTTAGAAAATAGATGTGTGTAAATCTGTATTGTACGAGCGAGGAATGAAAGAGAAGAAGACAAAAGGAAAACGCCATGAGACGAACGCATCGCGTATGTATTGAACGAATGAATGTGCAATATAACAAATTCATTCCTGTTTGAAATGTATAAGAGTATAGAGCGGTGTTCGTTAATGCTTCAATTTATTATGTTACATATAAAATAGTTATTCTGTTCTATATAAATTGTGTATTTAATAAAACGTTATATATTGTTACTTTAACAATATTTACCATTTCAAGAACATTGGACGATTATTATGGGCGATCACGTGGTTCCCAAGCTTCCTGCAAAATAACTACGTAACTAAAAAGGAACTATGGCTCGGTACTTTTAATAATTTTACAATGTAGGGGTCGTTGTATATATTGGAAATTTTTAAACGATAAATATAACAGGTGTGTTTAACTAATCTTTCGTAATTTTGAAGATTGGTTCTACATAACAGAGTTCAACTGTCTGTTTAAATTCTTTTCCAAGAATGATGAACCATATGGAAATAATAGTTATTAATAATAGTTATCCAGCTTCGCAAACATATTCGCACGCTCCATTAACGCTAAACAATTGCAAACGATAAATCATCGATCTTTCTTATATCTATGAGATAGCTATCGCAAGTATGCAACAAGGTTGTTATCCGATTTCTCGTTCTATGCGATAAATCATTGGGAAAAAATAGTAACCAGGTTGCCAGTATCGATATCCCGCGGTACGCGTCGCCGATGATTAATATTCATCGTTCTGTGGATGCTTAGAGCGCGATGCCATACGCTACAAGATAAACGATCAGCGAAAAGCGCGCCGCACAAAGCGCTTGCAAGAATATTGACCTATCTATAATAGAATGCGAACTGCAAGGCGTCGCCGTTGCATATTCAACCGAGCTATCGAACTCGAATGCGTGTGATAGGCCACGTGCTTCCTGCATCGGCCTCTGTCACGTGAATCTCACAGTCGCGTCGCGTTATCCGTCGTCGTGAGATCGATGACGCCTGTCTGGTCGAGCAAGCCCGTGTTCATCCAGATCAATGTATTAGGGTGTCCGAAAAGTTTCTTTCGTTTTATAAGGAAATAATAGACACACAATGTTTTTTTGTTTTATATTAGTTTATTGAATTATGCACGAACATAATAATAGAAATAGAACGAAATGGATCATACCTAATTCAATAAAATAATATAAAACAGAAATTGTCGTTGATTTATTATCACCTTATGGAACGAAAGAAACTTTTCGGACAACCTAATATCATAATCTGGAATACGTACGTGTAACAGCACAGTATAATATTTATAATATTATAAATATATATTAAAAAATCGTTTTTAATATAAACCATTCGAGGTATTGAAGTTCCATCACCTTTTAATAATACTTTTATCGATACAATCGCGTGATGTAATCATCAACAAGTCGTCTTTTCGTTACTTCGTCATCGAAATTGTTTCGTTTCGGCCTCTACCTGTTTCAGAAGTTACATATATCAGGGTTTCTTCTAATTTCATTTAGGGTTTTCATAGGTCGATTTTATACGTCGATTTTATACTCTTGGCCTTCGCGATCTTTATACGGACATGCAATTACCGATCGAATCTATTTTCAAACTCCTACATTTTTCATAATCCGGTGGAATATCTTTGTCTCGAAAGCACAATTGTTCGTGAACGACTTTCAGTTGTTAATGGTTTTCTTCTGCGGCCATTGTCGTCTCGCTTTTAAAGAAAACAGATTTTCATAGAGCGCCAGAGCAATTCTTGTCGTAGCTATAAGACTAAGGAAGACAGAGAACCGCGTTAAAGCGATGCAGTCATTTAGAAGCGAACGAAGAAAGCCTGGGAAATTGCTTGCAAATCTCGGAATAAAATGCGATACAGGCTCTACAAATTTGCAATTATCTAGAAGGTTTAAAGGATTTAGGCAATTAAATTATCGAATCCAATACTATTAGAATACAGAGTGTCTTTCGCGAAGCAATGCGACGTTAAACACACACACACACACACACAAAAAGAAAAGATTAAATTGTATAATAAATACTGTATTTCTGTATTTATAGAAGAATTATAGCTGTATATACAGGGTGGTTGATAACTGGTGGTACAAGCGGAAAGGAAGTGATTCTACGCGAAAAAAGAAGTCGAAAATATAGAATAAAAATTTTTCGTTTGAGGCTTTGTTTTCGAGAAAATCGATTTTGAATTTTCGTTCGGTACGCGTGCACTTTATCACGTCTCGTTATAACGGATCTCACTGTAGATCGTTGTCTCGATGGATATTATCGCAGTTTAAGTTTGTTTTTGCCGTAACGGAAAATTAGGAATACATAATGAAATAATATGAAGCAATCATAAAGTTTATTATTACAAAAATTGCTGAAAATGTTGCCCATTCTGCCGAACACATACTTTTGCTCTTCTAATTAAATTTCTATGAACACTTTCTAATATATTCGATTGTTTTAAAGTATGAAAGGCTACGATAATCTTTTCTTTCAATTGCTCGCAACTTGCGATTTCTTCAGAATAGACAATTGATTTAATATGGCTCTATAAATAAAAGTCAAGCGGAGTTAAGTCAGGAGAGCGTGGTGGCCAAGCTATTGTTCCAGCACGACCAATCCAGCCTTGGTAGTGTTGATTTAAAAAATCTCTCACATGACGACTAAAATGTGGCGGTGCACCGTCTTGTTGCACAATTAAACTTCCGTTATAACGAGACGTGATAAAGTGCACGCGTACCGAGCGAAAATTCAAAGTCAACTTTCTCGAAAACAAAGCCTCAAACGAAAAATTTTTATTCTATATTTTCAACTTCTTTTTTCGCGTAGAATCACCCCCTTTCCGCTTGTACCACCAGTTACCAACCACCCTGTATATATGATCTAAAGATCTCGAAGATTCTTTAACACATTTTACACTTCCCTTTCAATCTTAACATTATTTAAGATGGATATAATCTATTTAGGTATTTCAGCTATATTTTTGTTTACTTATTTTGCCTATTTCTTACCATTTATTAATTCTTCGAATTATAATACAAATGTAAAAGAAATTAATTTTCACTTGTACATACTGTAGATACTAATTGAGTTTTTATTATTCTTCATTATTTTCTAGTTATTCTCGTTATCTGATAGTATCATGAAGCGTTATGATAGTTTTCCAAAAATAATTACAAGAAACGTTTAATTTAACACATTGTATAATTAACAAATTATAGTTATATAATTAATAGAGAATTATAGAAATATTCGTGAGAAGTTGCAGTTATTATTTAGAAATTTAATAAAATCTGTAAAATAATACATATATCTATATTTAACAATTAATATATAAATTCAATGTACTATATTTCCTTCGTTTATTACGCGGTTCCGATCACATTTCGTACAGAATCTACGTGTCAGCGGAAACGCGGTTCAATTCCTCTTTTACGACGGCTGTTCATCTATCTTCAAATTGAAATCTTCGTAGGGTAGAATTCTTATCATCCACGATAAATAAAATGTTTCAATATTCCTCTGAATCTGATATTTCGTCCAAATATTGAAAGTCATACATATTTCGTACGACAAAATATCTTCAATGTCCGTGATTTTACTATTTGCAAAATATATGTCCCTGTAAATTCGCAAATATCTTTTAACAATGTAATAATGTGAAGAAATTTTATGTGCTAAGATATGTTCGTGCCTGTAATATTTTAAATTATTCATGCTTACAGAAACATAACTAAAACTTAAAAAATAAAGAAATCGATATTTCGAAAGTTAATTGAATTAACAAAAAGTGAAAATTATCTTCATATTGGGTCAAGAAATGTTTACCGATAATTTCGTTATTGATAGAATTATCATTAACAAAATAATTAGAAACATTGAATCTTCTCCCATCTATTAGGCATTTTCGTCGAGATGTTCGAGAAGCGGGAAAATGGGTTAATGTTCGAGATACAGAATATATTTACATACAGCTAAAAGTTACCTTTCATCAACTATTAACAATATAATATATAATATAATATAATATTAACTATTAACTATATAATAATAAAAGTACATAAACTGATTGACTTGTACACTTCCATTTTTGATTTTTCAAACTTCATTATCTATATACATATTATACATGTCATGTATAATATAAATGAGATATACATTCACTTGTAGACATTTCTATTAACTATTAACTGTATAATACTAAAAACACATTATATTAACTATTAACTGTATAATAATAAAACTGCATAAACCGATCGACTTGTACACTTCGATTTTTGTTTCTTCGTAATTTCATTATCTATATAAATATTATACATGTTATTTATACTATAAATGAGATATCCATTCACTTGTAGACTTTTCTATTAACTATTAACTGTATAATACTAAAAATACATTATATTAACTATTATCTGTATAATAATAAAACTGCATAAACCGATCGACTTGTAGACTTCGATTTTTTATTCTTCGTAATTCCATTATCTATATGAATATTATACATGTTATATATACTACAAGTGAGATATGTATTCAGTTGTAGACTTTTCCCTATCTTCGATAATTACATATAGTATAAATATTATAAATACTATTTACTATATATATACTACAAATAAGACATACATTAACCTCGAGAATTCTTTCTTGACTCTTCATAGTTTCCTTAAATATATATACTATAAACGACATATACATTGATTTCTACTCTTTCTTCTTCGACTCCTCATGACTTCATTAATCAAGATTATTGTTTATCGCAGAACGGCCACGCTGACGAGCGCAGAGGATCTAGCGAGTGTAGGAAGCCCGCTGAGGGAAGCTTCGCCGCGGCCGGAAGTGCGAGTGGTCGCTCCATCGCATCGACCGCCGCCTGCCCTCGCCACGGTCAACAACACGAACAACGCCAGTAACGGATCTGCGAATCGCAAATCGGTCAGCATACTGCTGCCCGAGCAGTCGAGTGGATGACCCGAGCAGCAGCACGGCTTTGTGCATCGTTGCGACAAGGAGCCGCCATCGATTTAGGAATCCAGCAAAAGAAAAGCGGCCGCTACGGCAACGAAGAGAAAGGCGGAAGCAACGATGACGAGGCTCGATTGCGCGACGAACACCCGACATCCGAGATTTGTCGGACGATCGTGGTGCTCGAGTTTCGAAAGCGGCAAGCATCGGTCACGGCGTGGTGCCCGCTTCCAGCCAGATCTGGCTGCCACGCCGTGACGATGATCGCGCGCAATTACCACGGCCATTCGTTCTTGGCAGTCAGATCTCTGTCGCGAGCAAGGGGTTCGGCGATATCAGACTCCGCGGCTGTGTGAATTAAAACGGAGTAGACGGCCGGACGAGCTAAGTTAATTCGCCTTATTGACAAACGTTCGATCATCGGCATCGCCCCGCCAGCCCAAATTGCTGGATAATTCACGCTGCCGGCGTGATAGCCGAGACAACGACAATTTGTCCAACCGTAGTCGCTTTCAAACTGCTACTAGTTCGTTCGTTTTATGTCTCGTAAATCGGCCCGTCTTCCTTCTTTTTCTTTCTTCTCCCTTTCGTTTCTTTCGGTTCGAGCCAGCACAGCGCTGCTATTTCTGTCTCATCGTGAAGACCACGCGGGGAAACATGATGAGTCGATTCGAACAGCGCTTGTAAGTGGCAAAGATTCGAGAATCTTGACTTTCTAGTGGAATACGTTACGCGGACTAATGAAAACACTGCAGTGTGCAGTTTAAGCGCAAATTGATTCATTGTTTCTTGGTGTATGCCAGTTATTCAATCGATGAGATTGAGTTTGCTTTATAACTGAGAGGAGAAACACGTAAAATTTCGATTAAATTGGTGCATAAAGTTTCTTTTCCTCTTTGAAAAACTTGTGTCTTGCCACTCGCAATGTCTTCTACAAGCGCTCTTCGATTTTTCTTACTTTCCTGTTACGTTGCTTGACCATACGAAACAGTTGAAAAACAGGTAGCCTGTGAGATTCGAAGATGCAAGACTTCCGAAGATAGGAAACAAATCTTAGTTTGACTTGTTTGATAGCAGTCTGCGTAACCGAGGTTATTTTTTAAATGCTCAGGAAGATAAGAAAAAGTCGTATTTAATTCTAAAATCAAATATGAAACTGATGGACAACCTATTGAATTAAAAATTTCTCTTCTATAACAGACTTATCATGTTTCTCACCTGTGGCCTTACGCGTATACGTGCTACGAAGGAGAAGCGTATCGATTTACGAGGATTCTTATCAAAATCTGACCCACAAGACGCGTCTACCTTCTTTGAAAAAGCGAGACGATTAACAATTTGCGGAGGCGTAACGCGTTAAATGCTACGTCGTTGCCAACATCTCTGTAGCTGGAACGCTTTGTAGCGTCGTGTCTCTTGGCGAGACGTAATTTGTTAACATCGCGCGATTGGACACCGTATAAATTTAAGAAACACGATCATGTCATACAAGATACTAACGCGGACCTCTTTGCCTCTTGTTCCCTTGGAAAAGTAATTTTTTCTTCGAGTTACCTCGCTGGCTCTTCGAATGTGGAAGGTAGACGAATAGATGGGACAAACAAGAATTTCCGACTACTCGACAGCGCGACACGCAAAAGTCAGATTCCCTGTATTTAGAGTAATCTGCGTTCATCGATCGTTCAAGTTTAATTCTTTCACAGTGTAAGAACACGACAAAGAATCCCAAATTCCAAACCTAGACAGCTTTTTCATTAGATAATTAACGTTAAGCAAAGCGCGTGTTCGGCCTCTGGCCGATGTTAATAACGCGTTCCGAGGATTTTTCATTTTTACGCTTTTACAGCGAAGCTTTTTGAACTAAAGATTTTACCAAAAAAAAAAAAAAAAAAACCGATCGCACCTAAAGATTTGTAAATTTATTTACGTAGCGTACTGTATCGATGCAAACGATACGACAAGCAATTTTCACATTTCTGTCTTCGATATCGTCAAAGTACACAGAGTTAAGATACGAAACTGTATCTCGTATGCCGAAAACTGTATCTGCCAGCTTGTCCACGTTTACATTGTGAAAGGGTTAAGCTGGCCCTATCGATCGAAAGAAACTCGCGCGATATTTCGAAAGATTCCTCTCTCGGAAGACTCTCGTTTCAAGCCAAGCGAGAAACCGAGTCGGCCATTCTCTGCGCGAAAGTCTGCGGAAGCTTCGAAACGGCGGTCTTCAAGAACAGGAATTGAGATCGCGGTCGAATGGATAGGATTTCGTCGAGATCGATCGCCTGTCGTTAGCCGAGACGAAATGCAAAAGATCGACGCGTTGATCCTTCGGCTGCGTGTTCGCTGAAGCAACGACGAGGACCTGTCGATCTATGTTTGTGGAAGATGTGGCGCTCGTTGTCCAATGTCTCTGACAGTAACGAAAGTTGCTGCTTGTTGCCCATTTCCAATCGCGACGGTAAAGATCAAATGAAAAATAAGAAACGCGTAACGACGAAAGCGAACATTTCTTTGGTATGGACAACGTGATTCTACCAGTTGACGTTCATTGGCGATTACTTGGAACGCGCAGCAACAACAGGCAACGGGAGGTTCC
Source organism: Bombus affinis (assembly GCF_024516045.1). Classification (NCBI taxonomy): domain Eukaryota; kingdom Metazoa; phylum Arthropoda; class Insecta; order Hymenoptera; family Apidae; genus Bombus; species Bombus affinis. The sequence continues at coordinate 4,559,932 of NC_066345.1, forward strand.
TCGTTGTGTCGCTTAGGCGAAGACGCGGCTTTTGGCTTTGGACCTCAGCGTACAAGGCATAAACCTTGCTTTCGTTCTGTTTGTAATTTTTAACGAACAATTGCACGATGTTGCGTAACGCTGTACGTAGAATCGCTTCGGATATCCCTCGCTTTCCTCGTTGAATTTCACGGCGATGATTCGGATAATCGGCTGATCCGATCAGTGCGAAACCTTTGATTTGTAATCGCTTGTAACGCTTCTCGAAGACGACGGCGAATAAGAATTCAACCGTGTAGTTTAAGTTTCTAAAGCCAGTATTAATGGATCGTTGGTAAATTTCCACGTCGCTACGAAGACGAAGAATCGAGCAGTTTAATTGTTCAAGCTCACTGACAATCTACCGGACGAGTATCTGAATCAGTTTGTTTTCGTGTTCGATTGCACGCCGAGAGAAGAATACGGGAAACTGGGATATGTTTGCAGAAAGATCGCAAAATTGTCGAGAAGCCAGACACAATGTCGAAACGAATTACTCTTCTGTTCGAGTCGAACGATTTTAACACTAGAATTCCCAGAATGGCGAAAATGACCAATTTACGATCCTTTAGAAATAATTCTGTAGATTGGCGAAGCAGTTTCAGAATTTCCAGTGATTCTTTGTAAAATATATGGACAAAGTGGCCTTTTGCCTCCAATTATGTACAATTTTCTATATCTGTTACTTTCGCTCCTTTGGTACAGGTTTCATATTTGATCGTGGGTTGTTCTAGTGTTAAAGAATTCGAAGTACGATGGACGTGATACTGTCGAATGTACTCAACGTTTCCCCATCAGAACTTTAGATACGACAATCAATGGACCCCGAGGAATTATTCGCAACGAATTGATCCGTTCTTCGTTGCGGCCACTAGACTGGCCATGTGCTTTCGAAAAAGAGCGGCGGGAAAGTTGCGCGAGATTAGGGAAAAAAAGAGATTTCGAGAAATCGAAGGAAATCCATGCTTATACATTCGCAAAGAAACATCGACTGCTATTCGACTGTATGTAAACTTATAAATGTCATTCCACTGTTGCTGCAGCAAGTTGTGTCGAAGATGAGAAATCGATTTTACACGGTGCATTCGTGATTTACTTAGAATAGTTGAACGTTTCACGACGATAGAAGAACATTGTTCCCCGTTTGTTTCAGCATCGGTACAATAAACCTTCTTACGCGTGTAAGAATAATAATCGAGTCGTTGCGCCGATATGACTCGCGCGTCATCGTCGAACATGCGTCTACGAAAAAGCATGACGCGAACGAAACGTGCTCAGAAATTAGATTAAAAGGCAGTTTTCTCCGATGAAAAAAAAGCAAAGGAGGGGAAAAGAAGAATGAACATCAGCAAAGGTCTATAAAGATAGTCGAACGATGGAGAAAGAACGTTTCAAACTCTTTTGTTTGTCACATTTTAGATAAATTAACGAATTTCACCATCTTGATAAGATCTAGCGCTATCTTTGCCCACGATAATACACCACGCATACACACACACATACAAATAACGCTTAGGTGAAATTAATCGAGAAAAAGAGACTCCTAGGATTCGTTGAAAAATCCTTTCGATGGTGCTTCGTGGATTAGTGCTTTGATGAAAGATTAAATCGAGGACACATGGTTGGACGACTACTTCGAGTAGGAAATTATCGTGGGCCCTAATTACACGTATAGTCTTTAAGATTCTAGACTTAAGATAACGCATACGAGTCACTCACGATTCGCCTGTCTGCTCGGTGGCCGCGATCAGCCGCGAGCTGCTAAGAAATTAGCTCGACCGATCGCCTAAGTTTTAGCTTCGTTCGCATCGCCAGACCAGCAGCACGTTCTCTCGATTCGCCGAAACTTACGATCGGAACCATCGTTCGACTCGATATTCGGCTTTTGATCGCCAAAGGACAATTGGAACCGCGACCGAGCAGACACCAGCAGATTTTAAATAAGACTCTAGTCCTGTAAATACGTAGCTAGACGAAACGTGAAACGAGAAAACGATCGGCGGAACTGTTGGCCTGAGAACATAATCTTGAGACACGAAGTGTAAAATGTTTGTGGTTCGCATGGAGATTAAGCCGTCACTTTGTATCTTGAATTTTGCAAAACAAGCTATTCCATTCCGACGACTGATCGCAACCGTTTCGTCGAATGACGAGGTTCGTAAGCGAGGAAGGCAATTTCGAAGACCGAAATTTCGCTCGATCAACCAAACGAAATATAAATATAAACTGGAAGAATCATAATTTGAGAATGCTTGCAACTGCAGAGGAGCGGGTAATATTTAAAATCTAAAATCGACTTTCTGCAGTAAAATCTGTAATTTCGTATTTTCTAATATAATTTCATTATTTTTGTCGGGTCCCACTTTGTGCGAGCATGTACGTCATCTACTGATTCTTCTAATTCAACTACGTTGGTTACTACGTGCAAGCGAATTAAGTTTATCGACTCTGCAACCGCGGGCGATTTTCCGAATTTCCCTTACAGAACCGCGAACGAATTTTTCGTCTATGCTGTATTTTAGTCCATATCTTCTCTAGTTTATCGTATGAAAATTTTCAGTAGCATACAAAAATAATGTCTTTTGCTTTTTCTTCCATTCTGCGTATCAAAGATCCCGCCACGAGATCTAAATGCCCCGAACGAGAGTTTATCTCCTGCACCAGAAGCGTTATTCCATAAAATACGACATAATAATCTAATTCATAAAGACACAGTCGATGAGATGTAACGACCCGTACGTTCAAATACGAAACACGATTGAACCCAGGAGAAGTATCGTTTAGCATTGCTCGGATGTTGCACAAACTCGAAGCAAAACGATGATCGCGCAAATGAGCGAAACACGTGGAGCGCGATTTCCACGTGGCCCGCGGTTGGACGGTCGAACACGCTCGTAAACAGATACATTTTCCACCAAAAATACATCTCCATGCTGTCGTACATATATCGTTGCTCAAGAACAAAAGAAAAAAAAAGAAAGAAAGAAAAAACAAGCTGAAACATTCGAATGGGCCGAGAAGATCAGAGCTGCTTTACCAACTGCATTTAATCCCGCGCGATCGTGCAGAATCCGGCCGCTAGCCGCAAACATGTTACGGAAGAGGAAGAACACTGGTTTCTGATATATCCGACAATATATTTACATTAATCGTAACGGTCTAGTACACGTTCTCGTATGTAGCTCGCTGTATGGCGATTGTTCATGCACCCGTAGGGAAAACTGGCGAGAGGAAGAGACGATCGTGCGCAAAGTGGCGCAAAGCGGAGACGATTCGGCGCGAAGGAGCCGCGTACCAAACGGATGATATCGGTGATCGACCTAAAATTGATCTGCGAGCGGATAGGAAGAGACGAACGAGAGAAAGAAGGAATGGAAGAGAGAAAGGAAAGAGGTCGAGGTTCATCGTGTTACATTCAGCGAGGCAAGCGCGCTTGCTCGTGCGAAATAGCGTGTGCCAAAAGATGCGTCGAATTCTTGTTTAGCGATACGCAAAGCTCGCGAGACGTTCTCGGTCTCCGGTGCGCTTTCGATCATCCAACGACACGAATTGCGACCGAAATGATGATGAACAATGTGATTCGAAAGAACGGAAGAGAACACCTTGTTGCTAATTATTTAAGAATTATTCCTCGTCGAAGATATGTTACACACACACACACACACACACACATACACACACATGTATAGACGCGTGGCGTATTTGGAAACGCGCGACACGGCCATCCTCGTTATCATCGAATCGAAGAAGCTTCGCTGATGAAACGTATGCTCAATACGCGAATCGAATCGATGCATTCCTTTCTTCCGGGGCCGAGACGAAGCATACGGCGCGCGCTCGTGAAACGGAAGATCACGACGCGCCTTCACGCGTCTACCTAACGTAACTTAGGCGAATGGATTTCGTTCTTTGCGGATTTAAAAGAACTAAACGACGAGACGAGACGTTCTCATTTCCCCCGCCCCCTTCTTTTTTGTTTTTGTTTCTAGAGAGAGAGAGAGAGAGAGAGAAAGCGAAAGAGAGTGAGAGAGAGAGAGAGAGAGAGAGAAAAGAAAAATAAAAAAAGAAAGAAAAAGAAATATTGTGATAGAAAAAAAAGCGTAGCAACTTAAGGCGTTATTAGTTATGATTTTAAGCGATTAATTAAATTACCATTTAAGGACGCGAAGAGAGCGAAGCAACGCAGGAAACATCGGCCAAAAACATCGGCGATCCGCGTGAGGATCGCGATCGATAAGCTGGACGCTCTTATCGCGCCTCCAGATGTCCGTGGCAGCGATCACCCAATCTGAACTTGTTAACGATCCTATATTAGTCGCATGCAGGCGATATTCGCGCGACGCTAATTATTAACTGCGATCTCTGTTCAAATATCGGTTTTATAGCTGTCGATGAAAGAGGCTGATTAAACGATACGATGGAATTACATATACAATGTACGTATTCATATATACGGTAGATGTACGATTATACTTTACATGTAACGCCGGTGGAAACTGTCCCTTTTAACCCGACCCCAAACCCGGTTTTCCGCATGCGTCATTCCGATTGTTCTTCGTGCAAGCCGTTTCTTCTATTCTTTTTCTTTCGAAATTCAGCGCGACCGCGATGTTACTTCAATCCCGATCGTCCAATGTTTCAAGCGACTGGTGGACAAAGCGATTTCAAAAGATCTGTCCGTCGTTCGGCGTCAGCTTCCCAAGCTCCGTGAAACAGCGAGGTGAAATCTCCTAACTTCGAGATCGAGGAGCGCTCGTAGAAAACACCGTAGGTAGCAGAACAGTGCAAGAATTTTCATTTCTTATTCGAACGTGTTCTACGTTCCGATGAAGACACTGCGGTATGACATTTGAATGCAATTTCGCGCTCTAAATAGTCATCGACGGTGCTGGAACGCTACAGAGGGAAATGTCAATGCCGATGGACGTCAGTTAATTGTTTTTCAGCTTCTGCCTGTGGCATTCAGCTTTCTTCGCACCGAAGAGGCTTTTTTTGCAGATACGTTTCCCTTTTTCATAAATTTGCATAAATTAAAATTGCATTTTTGATAAATTGCACGGATGCATAGCTTCTGTTTGTTCTCCAAAATACTCGTTTCAGCCTCGCTCATGGTATTTTTTACGGACACTCTTCGATCAATTGGAAGTGAAATCGCGTGACGTTTGTTACGGTGGGAGGTTGTCAAACATTTCGAAGAACGTTTTACAATTTCAACGCTGTTACGCCTTTTCAGAGTGGCTTTTCCACTCCACTCGATCATCCTATAGTTAACGTATTTCCTAGCTTTAAGGAAGATATTAGAAAATTATCGTTAACGTGTGTAATTTCCCGTTTTAGTGCTACGTGAAAGGTTTTCGTAAAACGTTCGAAGCGAACTTGCTACGCGAGAGTTCGTTCAGAAACTTTTCACTTTTTTATTCGTCAACGTGGATCCGTTCGAAGTGTTCAAGCTTCGAAACCGAGGTCTTCGATGAATTTTAATTAGGATAAAAAGTAACTCGAGATACGAGCGGTAGCCTAATGAGACGAGTAAGATTTCACGAGAATTATAATTGCAAAATATATTTATATGGACAGATGAATAAACTGTTCGTTAATAGCGTGACAAAATGAAACTTCAATTTATTAATTGGGGGCTACAGATGGTTAAAAAATGTTGTATCGTACGTTCAAAGTGTCCCATTGTACATTTATCGACGATATTCTATTCCGTACTTGTTAGAAAATATCGTGAAATTCTAGGAATCTCGATCGTCGTTGTAATTTCAAGATATTCGAGGTGAACGAGTTCGAGCAAAGAGATCGTGGTATTCGTAAAAGTAATTTCTTAATAGCCTTTCCTCGTAATTTATCGCGGGAGCATTGACCAATAATCAGTTCGGAGAAATTACGTCTCTAATGACTTCAATTATGGCCATTTATCAGACGTATGCAATCTTTCGCGTTCGCCACTTAAACAAGAATATCAAAGGAACGTTTGACTTGAGAATGTCGGGAAATTTATTTGATTTCGAATTCGCTAACGGTCATTTCCAATTAGAATCTTCGTTCTTCCGCGATGTTAACGGGCAAACGTCGTTTTTTGAATCGTTAACAACACTATGAAAATTTTACACGTGAATCGGTGTCGATAGATAATTGGCTGAAATAATATTTCGTTTAAACTAACTACCGGTTACACTACGAAAACAAGCGACTGTCTCCAATGATTGCAAAGGTAATTTATCTTGATAGTTCCCTAAGAAGTATACAGATATCATACAATTTTTTACACATTCTATTCCAATAAGCGGATAAAAATAAAAAAGATCATCGAATATTTTAGAAGACCTAGACTAAGAACATCAAAGTACCAAAAAAAGAAAAAGAAAAAAAAGGAAACAACACAAAGCAAACACAGTCAAAGTGATCGTATCCGAGGACCTATCGTTGTATCACTCTGCCCATTCGTGGCACACGATACTAAGCAGAAATTTCGAAATGGCGAACGACGCGTTGTCATCGTTCCAAAAAAAAAAAAAAAAAAGAAATAGTCCAAGATAAATATTAAACGGGTAACAAAACACAATGAAAATAACCAACGCTAAATTATTCGTAAAGAAGGTGCTGCCGAAAAATGCTTGCGTATCGAGTATACATGTATAGTTTGCGAATCGATCTTTTGAAATCTATTTGTATGGAAATCAGTAGTGGCGATTTTCGTGGCCAGAGTCGATCGATCGTTGTCGAGGAACCGAGGACTTCCGTTTGGATCGAAGATACGACGAAACGATCCCCCGTTCTCCACAAATCCACCCCCGTTTCTAGTGTACGTAAATAATGTTACAACGGCCGTACGTAGACTCTCTCTCGACGATCGCGTAATCAATAACCGATATAGAGAGCGCTATAACGATTTTTTATATCGACAGCGGTTACTACTGTTTTCCACGGTTCTTTTTTATACCAAGTAGATGGAAGTAGCGGTGTAATACGATACGGCCTACTTTTCCACGAGCGTACAGTTGCTAAGGTGAACTGAGCATCGCGAAAAAGGGATACCTTTCTGATTGTGAATTCGGTCGTAAACGGAGGCATCTCCAACCGGGGCACCTCTATTTCCTCTTCCTTTTATCGATCGTCAATCCTCGACTACGGACCATCCACCTGCCATCCGAATCTGAATTTTCTCTTTCGTTATCGCGATCCGCAGCGCAGACTTTTAGAATCTCGTTTGATAATTTGATCTATAATTTGAGCTACGTTCGATCGTAGAAATATTGACAAATTTACATATAAAGCAATTACACATGTGCTAGGTTCGTTTTTATATTTAAATTTGATAATTAAATAAGTAACATTGCCGAATAATCTACATTTTGTGCTTGAGGTTTGTTTGCGAAAAGCGCGGACGAGGTTTGTAGTCGATGATCGATGATTGATCGATCCAGCGAACGTTTTGTAAATCCAAGACGCATGATCTTACGTTATAATTCTCCCTAAATGTATGGATCAGTTATGAAAGTCCACCTAGCCTAGTTTGTACGCCTGTTGCAATTATTATTATTATTCTTATACTTATTATTATTATTATATGATTATCGTTAACGTTAATAATCAGTGTCGTTCTACTGCTATTATTCTTATCATTACGTTTAATTACTTCTATTGCTACGATTATTGTTACTCGTCGTTATTACCACTGTCATCGCCACGATCGAATTAAAAGGAAAAAATAAATAAATAAATAAATAAATAAAAGTAAAAAATAGTATGCCCTATACTCGGTATCTGTGTCGAAAAGACCTATGCATATATTAATGGTTATCGCTATATATGACTAAAAGCTCCAGTACAGTAAGGAACATAAACAGTACACTCCTCCCTCGCCCCCCCCCCCCCACATTGATAATAAAGAAAATTGACGTCGTTCGATGAATCCATAGTAAAACGAGTAAAATAAGCGTCCACGGCAATTTGATCGTTCGAATATCGTGAAAAACATTTGAACAAAAAAAAAAAAAAAGAGAAAAGAAGAGAAAAGGGAAAACAGAAAGAAAAGAACATCCGACGAATTCTTTACACCTTGGCTCGACGACGAATCGTCGTTTATCGAGTCTCTCGCGTAATACTATGGACGACGTCGTTCTCACAGAAATTTTGTACGTATATTATAGCCTCCACTTTCGTTTTCAACGAGAAATAAAGAAGAAATAAATGAATAAAACGAAACACCGATGCGAGTATGTACTTGAGAAAACCTGAGAGACAGAGAAACAGAGCGAGAGAGCGAGAGTGTGAGAAAGCGAACGAGCGAAGAGAACAGACACGATAATCGATTCTTGCGAGACTCATTAAAGCATAGAGAACGTGTATACTGCACGTTCGGATATGCGATGGTGAGGAAGATCGATGAAAAGCATTGTATTCATCCCCGACACACAACTATTTATTTGTACATTATTTTACCGAATAAACGTGCATCTTTTGCATCCTTAAATTAACAGCTGTGTCATTTGTCCTTGATAACCCTTTGAGTGCTGTGGGCGCATATAGGTGTCTGGCGAAAGCTATCGGTGTGGACTAAGGACGTATATATGCGTTTTCTGTAAGTGCCCGGCATGGACTAAGGACGCATGTATGGGTTTTTCAATTTTTCCGAACACCTACGCAGAAGTAATACTATTACGTTTGTGTGAAATAAATATAAATGCATTCCTTACGGCAGTAAACAAATGCCAATAGTGCCTCGTTATTGTTGAAGTGGTCACCACTTGTAAGAAAACTCTACATCTGGTTTTTTTAGTTTTCTCAAGCACTGAATTTTTCACACACAACTAAATTATTAACTTGTGTTATATTTACTGAATTTAGTTTTCTAGTTTATTGTTTTCTAGTTTATCACCCAAATTCTAGTTAACTGTAAATTTCAATGTTTATAATAAATAATTAAAAATAACTAAAAAATAACGCTCTTGAATCGTTTAATCTCGTGCAAAAGAATTACTATAACTTATTACGATTTGCGCTTTGAATAGTCAATCAACAGAGTTCAATCTAACGAAAAAGTATTCCGTCCACAGCGATCGTCAGCGCTAGACGCGCGCCGTCCGTACGGACGGCATAGGCCGCGAGTATCCAGCACTCAAAGGGTTTTAAAACTTCCCGAGCTGTCTGACAGGCAGCTCAGGCGCAGATTCTCCCTGGCGCCGATTCTGTTTCGGTTTAGACTCTACAATAACATTCTTCTTGTTCATCGCGAACGGTACGTTTCTCAAATTGGTATAAAACTGTGAGAGCTCAGAAAGCAACGCAACTGACGCAACTGAGCAAGGTAACTTAGTACTAAATAACAAATTACTGCTCAAATAATGAGGAAGATTGTCACTAAACCTACCGTCAAATTCGCCGCTCTCGGAACTTCTACACAAATTTAACCGTAACTAAACTTTATCATATCGCTTAATTTCTGACTTTTCCTAAAACATGCATACAATGTGTTTTTCAGTATTTAATTTTAGTTCGCTCTTTTGTTTTCTGAGAAAACTTTGTACTCTGCCTTGCGTACCGTGAACGGTCATTTCGGCCTTCCGACAAAATATTTTCGTTATTCCTAAAATAAATATAATCAGTATAAATAAAAGGATATCTCAAGATCAGATGACAAACAAAATCAGTAATAACAAATATTAATATCTGCTACACCTGTAATCTTCTCATAAAACAATTCATCCGTCGATCAAGATAGCCACCAGCTGTCAAGACATATCAACTCTGGCATAATTCTAAAGAACCGTCACAAATTTTAATATTTTTTACAGTCCATTGTTACAAACATTTTAAAAGTCGAGAAGTTTCTTAGGGTTATTGCTCATTGCTACAAAACACGGGAAGAGCTTGCTTAAGTCCACCCTCGAGTAACCGTCGATGGAGAACGGTCAATACTCATCAATATTTTCGTATAAATATCGCCGTCACAGATCATATTTTTACATGCTATTGTCTTTTGGACTAAAATACATCTCGGTTTGTTAGTCGATTAGTCGATATCTAAACTTGTTGTCTCTAAAACTCAGACAGAAAGCATCTCAAAGCGTTTTGTGTAAAGTTGTTATGAAAGGAAAAGTAAAGCATATCAAATTTAGCATATCAGTAATTTTGTATTTCGTACATAGTGTTATTCTGTGATAAATATTTACCCTAGAAATGTCAAGACGTCATAGAACGACGTCATAGAAGAAGACTGTTCAGCGTGCGATAAGCAAGAAACTTCAGCAACTGAAAACGGCATGGAAACACATGAGAAGCTATTTACAACCGAATCAGAGGTGAATATTATAAATAAGCGTTTACGTAAGGGCAAAAAGGAAAGAAATTATCGTTAACAGCAGAGAGTGAAACTGGGCCCGATGGAACAGTTTGAAAAGAAATAGATGCAAGTCCCAAACCTGGCATTGTTTGACATCAGTTCATAATATTTTTAGGGATATGCTAAACGGCATATAATGAAAGAACAAGTAAAAACGGCATTTTATTTTCTCATTGATCACCGTATAAGGGATCATATAATAAAATGTACGGAAGAAGAAGCATTTAGAGTATCGGGGACTATGAGGGAGCTAGATGCAACAAAACTAGATGCATTTATTGCTATGCTATATGCCCGCAGTGCATATCAGGCAAAATATTTAGATGTCTCATATTTGTGGAATAAAATTTGGAGACCTGCGTTTCTTTCAAAAACAATGAACAGGAATGACTTTGCCGAAATTATGAGATTTATACGATTTGATAAGAAAGGCGAAAGAAGCCAACGTTTACGAAGCAATAAATTTGCAATGGTATCTACAGTATGGTCCAATTTATAGAGAATTCAGAAAATTGTTATAAACCTGGTGCATACATTACTTTTATATAAATATAATTTAAATAAAAAAACCATGCGATAAAACTATCAACAAGTTCAGATTCATTACTACAAAAAATTTGTCAAGTAAAAAATTGTAAAGGCTACAAAATTACGAAAATTTGTTTAAAACGCGGGAAATATTTATGCGGCAAGTGTATATTTGTTAATAAGATAATTCGTAAAAAATGCAGCGAGTTGAATAAGATATATCTCTATATAAACAAAGGTGTAATTCTATTTAAAACTAGAATTGAAATTAAACAAAAGTAAATTTGGACGAAATTTTATGAAAGTTTATCATTTTATATACATTTAGTTATAAATTAACCATTATCTAAGTTAAACCATAAAAACTATTACTTCTTTAATCACCGGTCATTTTGACCGCACACGGTAGAGATAGGCATACACGAAGTGTCGATAGGTTTAGTGTTAATCACGTTTTAAATGTAACAAATAGTCTTTCTTTTACAATTTCTAACGTGATTGACTCATCTATGATAACATTGAGCATGAAGCTGTTCGTATTAAATATTTCTTATTTAACATGTAATATTCTGATGTAATAAACTAATAAAGAAGTTTTAGTATGTTTTTTTTTATTATTTAATTTGTTCATATGGTACATTTTTCTAGCTTCATTGCTAAATAACATGTGCATGACAAACTGGAAGATGCAATCTTGTTGGGGGTAGTCTTCCACATGTTAGTTAGCAATAAAGCTAGAAAAATTTACCGTATGTCCAGTTGGACATATTGTCAAGTATAAATTAAAGAAAAAAAAAAAAAAAAAGAACGTGGTGGCTCGTGTGGAGCGCGAATAGTGACATTCAGCAATTCGTAAATTTTCGAAAATACTAGTAATAATTATTATTAGTTACTATCGTCATTTACATTCTTTAACATATTTCAAAGTCATTTACATCGACGAGATTGCCATCCTCAATTACTTAGTTAATTACTTACAATTACAATTTCATTTTCGTTTTATATGACAAATTGTAAAGAATGAGAGAAAGATGATATATCATTTTATATCGATATTTGTTTCTATATCATATAATTTTATCAATATAAATTTAGGTCAAATGCAAGTTTTACGCTGATTAGTCACGTATCTATCGGCTTTAGTAGGTACTCGCATGTCGGAGATGTAGGGACACCGGGCCTTTCTTTAGGAAGATCCCCAATACTTGGGCTCGAAGTGACATAACTGGTCGCCGAACGTAGCCACGGTCACGGAATGAACGAAATGTCTTACAGAGGAAGTACCGATGTTGAGGGACACGCTGTATAAACAATCGAGTCTCGATCAGGAGCAATGTTGGTTTACGCGGGACTGCCTAGTTACGGCGCTTGCGAATTTGTTGATATTCCCGATCGATATGTATTTGACATATGTGACTGTATCTGTCTTTTATTTTGCAATCACCTTGGAGAGTTTTCTGTCATCATCTTGGCAGTCAGTCTGAAAGTAACCCAGCGTCTGAATTAACGTGTCTGCGCGCTACAAAATGTATTCCATTGCACAAAGAGTTTACCCGTTGACCGTGGATTCGTTATTGAGCCCAGGAACATTGTCAATAGCTTTTGTTATACTTATTAATTATTTCACGCCTAAAATTTCTAACGATAACCTGACACGCATTAATAAATATCCACTGATGTACAGAATGGGATACATAAATCGGAACACCTAAATTATGAAATAATTTATGTTACATCTTATTTGCCCCTAATTATTACACCTAAGTTATGAACGCAAGGCAAGGTTATGCTATTTGTAGCAGCACACGCAATGGTAGATAATGTTTCTTTTGAAAATCATTATTTAAATAAGATTTTATGTTCATCATCATCATTTTTTTGTGGGACCATATATTTGTTTAATACATTCATCGATCCATCTCGATATTCCCTGTAAACATTTAATTTAACAATTACTTTAAATCTAATTTGTCAAATTGAAAGTATAAAGTTCAAAGAGAACGTAAGTAAGTCCATCCTCTTCTCATAGCGAATAATTTCTGCTTTGTAATTTAAACGTGTGTAATTTAAATATATAGGGTCTTCATACTAGCCAGCTTTTTCTCTTATAAATGATAGATATGTGTGGAAAATAAAAGGATACACAATTTTATCATTTTTTATAATCAACGTAATAAAGTACATCATTGAGAAGGAGTACTAGAATCCCAATTTCTCGCTCTGAAGACGTTTTTCAATAAATATAACGTATTGGCGTAGTAATACAATTGTAATCTGTGGTATACGTTAATTTTTTCGCTTGCAGTCCTGAAAGTCACTATCTTATTTCCTAACGTCTAAATCCGTTTATTTGAAATTTAAACACGTTGTTTAGGAATTTGCTCATTGTTTTGTAATTATAAGAGTGGAACTTATTCACTTGACAATATACATATTTATCTATATCTGGAATAGTAGATAGTAATAATCGTATTGAACATGCTCCTTAAACTTGTTGGATAAGAAATACTGGTAAATGTAAAACTGTAGGCAAAAATTAAACATTTCTTTTATTTTCAGTTTTGTATAATCTTGAGATCTTGAAAGAAACTATATATTGTATATCATACATGATTAAAATTATATTAATGTACGAAATAATACTGTATAATGCAAAAAAATATGTCACATTCTGTTTGAAAAATTAGAAATCATCATTTTCAAGAAAATACTGTAAGCATGAAAAATTAAAATATATGCCATCATGCTGGCCGCAAAATGTGCTAAAAATGTCCCCACGTTAATTTTTTTCGTATACTTAGTATTTACGATAAAAGCATTGATCAGTAACTGTGTGAGCACCCTGCGTAAAACGACTAAGCACTAAGTACACTTTGACTTTAGCTATTTTCAACCCTTTTCAACAATAACCCTTTACAACAAGATAAACTGAGAATATTTGCACCTCATGTTACTATAAGTAATTAACATCGTTGCAAGTTTAAGTATTTAAAGTAAGTAAGTAAGGTTAAGTAAGTAAGGTTAAGTATTTACATTGTGTTCAAAATGTACGTAAAATTGCATCAGCAAACCGTGGGATCAACAATTCTAGCATCAAGTTTTTGCATTTTCAAATCCTCTTTTGGTATTGGATGTGCACATCCTAAAGCGATACTAACCTCTTCGGCGATCATCCATACAGTGACTCGCCGATTTGATAACACAAGTTTTCGAACCCATAGAATGTTCTCATCGGTTTGCAAGGTAAAGGGTCAATTCTCATGAGCTTCATCTTCCATTCGTTTTCTGTTCCTTCCTGAAACCTTTTCAGCCTATTGTAAATGACTAGTGGCTTCATAGTATTTACTCCATATGCTTCTTTTAGCTTATCAGCCGTTTCAATTACTATTCTCTCGCGTTTTAGGACAATTGACGTAACTGAGCAAAGTACCTTAGTACTGAATAACAAATTACTGCTCAAATAATGAGAAAGATTGTTGACGACAAAAAGCCGATAAATAGGCTATCGGTTGGTAAGCATCAATGATAAAAAGCCAACTAATAAACTATCGGTCGGTAAGCGTCGGCGACAAAAAACCGATTAATCGACTATCGGTCGGTAAAGTGTTAATATAGCAGAGTTGATCATTAGTTAGAGCAAGATCATTATTGGAATAAATTTCATAAGTTTATCCGTGGAATTATCGTTTGTTATTCGTAACGAATTATTTTAATTTAATCTTACAAATTTATTTTTATTATCTGTTTGAATAACGATTGCAGAATCGTTTTTACTATTAACCTTTTGCACTCGGAATTTTATTTCAATTTCGTTACCAGAAGCTGCCAACGCTTTTAATTGTTTTATTTGAAATTTACTTCAACTAAAAGACAAGACAATTTAAACAAATAAAGGAAGAAACAAATTCACTTAAATACCAGTTTTATTCACACTATTGTTGTATTTTGTAATTTTTAAGTGTATAATATATGTTGAAACAATTCCAGGATGCAATCCTGCTTTTCTTTCGCACGTTGCACAAAAAAAGTGGGACTGAAAAATGCAGTGTTGGACTCGACAAAGGAGCTCCTGAGATAAAAACTGATGTCGAGTCACACTCGACATAGGAGTGCAAAGGGTTAATTTACCAAACGAGTAATTTACCACAGAACGATAAACTTTCTAATGTGGAATTTGAAAAAAGTTAGTTACAAAAGCCAATGTTACTACCTAGTAACATAGTAACAGTTACTATCCTCTATATGACATATAAATATCTATACATAATACATAATTGTATTCGAATAAATTGTACAATTACATTTTTGTCTGTAATAAATTTTCGCAAGAATAACTTCTTACTCTAATAAACACTTGTTCGATTGAATATTTTCTGGTTAGTGGCGAATAAAATTTGACTGCTTATTTTTATTCATTATCTTTTTTGTTCGCATAGAATCTTGCGCAACACGTACGTAGCAAGCTTGCACATAATTCTAATAAAATATTTAGTTAGATATTTTCAAATACTTATACATTAATTTACATGAATGATCTTCTTTCTTATCATACTTTTTTATTGCTCAACTATCAAATGAAATAATTTCCTATTTTATTCGATACTTTGTATTTGAATAAATGTTTCCTGATAATATTTTTGTATTTCCGGTTCTACATATTACGTCATTATCGACATCACAACAGTATCGTTAGGAATATGATGACGTATTATTTACGAGTAATTGAAATTAATAATACGATGAATTTCAAAATTTACGTTAATTTCCGCAAAGAGCTGCTCGTTAACTGTCGTTCCTCGGATGTAAATGCTGCAATCTGGTTCTTGCTTCAGCGAGCAAAAGGTCTTAAATCTTCTAAGAAAGACTTTATCACAAAACTGAAACGAAAAATTACGTATATCAGTAAAGATCCTCACTGGTGTTTCCCTTGATAAACAGACACGATCAGATGAAAAAATAATTCAAAGGACGCAGCAGGATTAAAGAATCGATTTTACATCGTCGATGGACAGGCGTTTGTAAAACAATTCTCGTTCAATGTAGTACTAAAGACATTTACATTCTTTTCACTTGCTTATAAGGTATACAAAAAAAAAGAAGAAGATAAAACAACTTTGGCTAAGTTCTTGTACTTTTCAAAAGACACGCTCCTTGATTTTGTTAATCCAATTAAAATGAAAATTGCGCTTACAGATATCTTTTAGATTTGAAATAATAACTTGAGAATTAAGACTCTATGAAAGACACTGCATGGTATTAATTCCTTTTTTATTGTCCTTTTATAACATAGTGCACAATAAATAATGTTATGTATATATATATATGTATATATATACATTATATATACATATGTATTATATATACATTATATATACATATGTATTATATATACATTATATATATAATTCATCTGTCAGAGTAATTGATCTCTAAAAAAAGAAGACAGATTAGTTATATCATAAATAGTGTTGCATATAAATAAATACGTTCACAGTGAAAGGACAGCGATAGCTGAATAATATTAATGAACTTACGCTAAACACCTTTCTCGTCGATGTTGCATCGATTAAGTAGTAATTTGATAATGTTAAAAGATACCGATATAACAGTGAAGAATTTCTCACGAAATGGTAGTACTATTTCTCATGAAATAGTAGGATATTAATAAATAGACAATAAGTATCGACAATACGTCATAGGCATGTGTATACGACTGAGAAAAGTCATTTTTCAAGTTGAATACGTGTATGTATAATAACATTTGGTACTCCTCGTAATACTTCTCATTAATTTCTTAATACGCATCACAGATATGTCGTTGTTTATAGAAAACAAAAACATACAAGTAATAGTGTAAACTCAACTTATTCCCATTAACCTCTAATGTAGGCAACTCGAGATACCATAGTTTCGAAATATATTCAATCAATCCAATTTTAGATTTTAAGCTTTCACGATGGTTCACGATGCACGTCGTGCCTCTCGCTTTACAGAGTCGATCGCGTTATCCCTTGGAAAAGCGAACCATAATATTCGCGAAACGTCAACACGAAACTGCGACAGATAACGCGGTTAATCCCTGAAAAGCCAAAAGACGATCGGATCTGTTCGTGTTACAGAACTGCAAGTAATCGACTGGACATCGTTATAAAAAATGCTTACGTACGCGTGCACGCGTGAAACGAGGAAGAAAATGCGTGTCCGCTTTTGTAAAAGTCACTTGGTTCGCTACTATCGAACAAAAAGGATAATTTCAACTCTGTAAGATCTATTTTCCTATATTATGTATCTGTATATAGTTTAGGCTGTTGGCAGAACATTGAAATCGATTCAAGACACTTCATACATCGATTGATAAATTTTGTCTACGTGGATTTCGATATTTTTCTTGTAAATCATTAATCGCGCTAAGGTTAGTCAGCGTCAACGCTCATCGCTATTTGATTACGCGGGCGATCGAACAGGAATAAACGCGTTGAAACAAATTCGATTTCAAGTTCTGTCGCTTATTCTCCACGAATTTAATATTACGGAGATCATTTTTTACATTCGGCGCTCAACAACGTTAATGAAGGTATATCGTATAATTATATAACATTGCTAGCTACGATATAGTAAATACGATACAACATGGGAATCGGTAATCACAAAAATATAATTAACATACCGAAGCACCGCCGTGTGCAACTTCGAGGCTGAACTATAATCGTAACACCAACAATTTTTATTTAACAATTACGACGAACTCTTATGCAAAGTTATACAATAAACATTAAACAGGCAATTGTGCGTACCGTGTGATACAATGTTACAAGTGCTAATGCGTTAGTTTCTTTTCCTCAATCAGCGAACATTAACGTTCGATCGTTTGAACGATGCCAATCTAGTTCAAAAGTAGTATAAAAAGAAAATTTAAATCTTTTTCAAATTTTTATGGCTTTAAAATACATAGTTTGCTGCAACAGTAATTAAATAAAAAACAAAATTAGTTTTACTACAACCATAAATTTATAAAAGAACGAACATCATGAACAATACATTTATTAGTTGATATAATCTACTTGACATGATTTACTTAAAATTCGGTACATTTAGCGCGTGGTAGTGTTTTCGCATAAAAAATTCATCCAACTCTTCATGATGTCAAAAGTTTAGAAAAAACTAAACTTTTGTCAAACATTTACAAGAAATGTAAAGTTTGTCCGTTCCAAAAATGTTTTTCGTTGAACACATTTAGAGAATCCAGATTTCATGAGAACGCAGACTAAAAATTTTTGAATATTTCCTATTCATTATTCCATCACTTCAAAAAACCTAAAATAGTTGCCATTATATTTTATTTCCATTAACAAAATATTTAGTACGTATGAAAGCAATAAAAACTTTTATGATACTACTAAAGCCTAATACTAAACTCTTGTTTCCAGAAAATAAATAAGATATTTTACGTTTATAGTAAACCTTTAAAAATCATCGTTACAATAGTATATAATAATGCAGTGATTAATTACTTTTAGACGTTTCAGAGATATCTAGTTTAATTTGCCGACTTCTTACTTTTATTCCAAAACAAGAGTCGACATATCCTTCAATCAACAAATTTATATTAATACAAAAACACATACACACCTTAAAAATATATATATAACATGGAATTCTTGCGATTATAGCTACTAATTAAAAACGTTAACTACATTTATTTTTCTATTTAAACTTTTTACGGAGTCTCCGTGGCTGCCTTTTTCTTGCGTTGAGATAATCGTAACTGGTCTGTGACCAACTATTTTAACGTGTTTATTAGTCATAGAACCTCAACTAGTTATAACGTTGAAACAGGATTAAGAATTTTATTAAAATAAATTATTTTTCAAATGTATCGTTTGGCACTAGGAAGTAAAGTTCCAAAGTATAAAGCGAAAATAATAACAGAAATTTTGTTACTATATCTGTTTCTTTTTATTTTTGAATTCTTAATCCAGTCTCGATTGAATCTTGAATGCCGAGATTGTTTTTATATATACGCCCATAATATATGGTATACATATATATAAAAGAACCTCAATCGCATCACAAACATCAGCTGAACGAAAGCATGCTTTTATTTAACTATGTGGAATGTGCTGCTAGATTTCTAATCAACTACTAATACACAGAATCTTAACATTATCGAGTAAGATATTTCATACGTCCTTAAAACATAGCTAAAGGAATTTGCAGTTTCGTATTTAATCAATTTCATAATTAATAAAACTGCGAGCACCACAGGACTACAATAAACCATTCATAGATCCGTTGTAGAACTTCAGCACATCGTGTACAAAATTTTTCAAGATTTACATGATATTTTCGTAATTAAAACGTAAAGCTCTCTTGGTCGATAAATGTTAAACTTCTTCATATGTCTTCGCATATAATTATAATCGCAGTCTGAAATAAAACTTTCAGAAAATACACGGACAATAGATATGTGGCCAAGTGTGGTCATTACGAACGTACATGATGTACTTTGGTAATTATTTTTTTTAATACCTTGCTGCTTTGTACTTGGATCACAGCACTATAATGTGCAGCGAAACTGATGAGGTTTGTGACTTTTTGAGCTTTTCCTTTGTAACTATCGTGAAACTTAAGCGGAACTTACAAATTTTACATTAAATACTACAACGACACATAGGTACGCAGTGTTGGAAACTTAAAAAAAGATGTAATACCAAAGAAACACAGTAAGAAACTTTCTACGACGCTGAAGTAACAGCGTAATATGTGAAATAACAGTTCGTTTTATATATCAAATTTCATTAATAACACGACATTGATAATTAAATACACAAGATTTACGAAAGTATGTTTACAACGTGTGTGGTAATCGAGATTTTACTTTTCTATGTAAACTCTTTCCAAGAAATACTTTGTACGTAAAACCTACACACAAAAAATAATTAAATAATAGTTTAATTTATAAAAAAATAAGAAGGAACATCTTTCTTTCGTTTTTTCCTTACTAACAATAATATTTGTGACTTGAATGTATATAAAGAAGTGAAACGACGCCCGATCAATAAGCTAATCGTTTGTAGAATCAACTAATGCGTGCTTTTTCATTGTATTTTAACAGTACATTCATCTGTTAACAGACTCCATAACAGATTTTCGTGGCAATTCCTTTAGTCTCGGGCCGTCTCGAATTTAATCGTAGTTTTCAGATTCCTGTTGCACCAGTTTGAACCGGCGCGGGCTTTTCACATACACTGATCCGTGGCCATCTAAGGAGAGGCGGCCTTTTCGTTGAAGATATCTCGTTATATAGCGTGCGACTAATTGTTGCGGTCTTATTTGCCATTCATTCAGGACTTCTTTCGGTGCCAGCACCTACATAGACAATGGTCAAATTTAGCACAAACGATCAATAACAGATCCTAACGCTGAAACTACCAGCGTATGTATATCACGTCGACCAATTCATAATTTTTCATGGAAATTTTATAAATCTCCAGGTACATTCTAAGTATAAAAATTATGAAAATCTACCTGATCGCCTTTGAATCGATCTAGCAATGTTACGCAGACGACAGCAGACTTAATGCCCGCCAGATGTGTGAGTGCTCCAAACGATAGACTCTCCATCTCTATATTCACTACGCCAGCTTTGTGCAACTTGTTTAAGTAATCCATCTTATCGTTTTCCGTGAATTCACAGAATGCACCGTCCATGCGCCCCTGTCCTTCGTAGAAGTCGTCGGTACACATAGTTTTACCGATTACGGTGTCATAAGGATCATCACGGTGTGCTAGAGCCTTTAGATCGCGAGCTAGTTGTCGGTCTAACTTGGCAGGCCTCCTCACCATTTTGCCGAGCACAGGCTAAAAACAAAAATAAAAACGAGCAATCAGAGGTGGGCGCGACTTTATAAAAAAATAGATTTCCTACTCGTTTGAACAATCTACGATCAAGGAACTTTTAATGTAATCGTTAATGAAATTAGTTGCTATTTTGCTGTCAGTTGTTAATTAGTCGTTGATGGAACTATAGATCATTTTTTACAGCCATCTATTTTTTGGAAAAGACTGGAAGTTTGAACAACGCGTTTCACCCAAGACACGGCGAGTCATTCACTTGATCGAAGCGTGAGGATTGCAGAGCTAAGAACAGGGAAAAAGAAAGCAAGAACTATCGGAATGGTCATATGCCGGATTCCACAAGAACTTCTTACCACTTCCAAGTACGACTTCAGCATTCCATCGACTGCTTCCTCGGAAATTACCACGGTACCGCCTTCAAGGCCGATCCCACCACAAGTACCAATCCTGAAGAATATCGGATCCTTCACCTTCGCGTGGTACATCAGCTTGATCATTTCGTGAAGCAAAATTCCAACCGACGGCATGCCCATTCCATGCTAAACAGAAAATTTTCTATATTCCTCCCATCCACGATATTTTTTTCTCTTATATTTATGTTTATATTTTTAAGAATCGTCGATGCCACATGGCATTACTCAGAGTTGCAACAATTTATGGCAGGTACTTAGACCGCGTATGGTCGGCGATATTCCATTGATTTTCGTTGATTTTTTTATTTTAGCGACAGGGAGATTTTAATACGACGCGATTGAGGACGACTGTACGATGTTTTGTAGCATCTGATGGAGCAAATTTCTGTGTGTTCCCTAGATCCTCTTTTAGACGGTCTTCTAAATTTAAAACGCTGAAAAGAATGAAAAAGTTCTGAACTTTGCCGTCCAGTCATCGTAACGCGATAAAGTGGCGCAACTTCTTTTCGCACCACTTGCGAGGATGAACTTCTCTATGACTACGCAACTTCTTTTGTGTTTCTCGCGTCGTTTGACGTGTTGTCGCGTCACACGGATGATTTGCACAAAGCGTCGATAAAAAATAGTTTGCTCCACCAGCCGAGTAACTGGTGCATGGAGAAACCCATGGGAGAAGAGAAGCGTGCATGATTATCGTGGAAAACTCGACTAGACGTTCTCCCTTCTACTGGAATCTCGATGTTGCTTTATGCTCGAACGTGTGACTTGTTGCTGACCAATGATTCCTATTACGACTTACGCACATGTCGTATCTAGTTTGGAATCGTTAGCTTTGAAATTTCTAACCAGTCGTTTTTTATTCGTGTCAATAATTAGAAAGCTTTCCTGAGAAAAGCACACTTAAGATAAAGCTGTGAACCGAGTAAACTACGTTGATGTTTTAGTTCTAGTTTTTTAATATTAGCTACGTTTGTATCGATAATCGTAATCAGTCTTAGAGAATTTTCTTCTTTTTCTTATTTACAAGATGGATAAAAATTTCATAACAATTTAACCATTTGACTAGGATGTATAATACTCAGGCAACTATTATTTGGCAAAGGCTGTTTTTCAGCAAACTCCTTACAGACTTTCGACAGAGTGAGTTAATTAAGGAGTCAATTAGCTCAGCTACGATCTCGGAATTATCACGCTCTGACGTTTACTTTGTTTTAACAAGTAAGGATACTTTTATGTTCTAAGGAAAACTTTGATATGAAGCCAGAACAAGAAATCAGACATATTAAAATCTTCTTTGTTCTGTTAAGGATAACAGAAAGCACAATTAGCTTGAGAGTAACTGAAATAACGTACCCGGATAAAGCTTATAAAGTTCACAAAGTATCAAATTTAATTATAAATTATTGCAGTGTTCTTTCTTATTTTGCGTTAAACAGGAAAGAGGCTTGTTCTCTTCAAGCAATTTATTTCAAAATTAAAACTATCCGATTTCGATTAATTCGCTTTTAAAGCATCGTTGAAACCAGAAACTGTTATCGCAATTATGCAAAGCTTATGCCTCGTTTATAATTAGAATGTGATTTAAAGCTAAAACTGTACATTTTCTCTAATATAAAACCTGAGAAGAAATGGCTCCTTTGAAGAAAGTAATTGGATGGAGCAGATAAAACGAAGTAAAAAATGTTGTATCGATTATTATCGAAGATTTATATCTAATTAAGCAGAAATACTGCTTATGAATTTATTTAAACACGCACAATTAAGGATTCAGAGGAATCGTGGTATTGCAGAAAAGTAAAAAGAGTAGCATCGTAGATGCGTTACAATAACTGAGTTCATTGGGATAAGAAATTTAATTAATGAAATATTTCTTTATATTACCAAGATCATAGAAAAAATATTTTGTTTTATCTCGTTTATAACATATCGATGAAGAAGACCATCTCTTTTCAACGATACATACATATATACATACACATCAATCGTGTAACATCTGAATATATTAACATCAGACAATTAAATTGAAATAAAATATTCTGCATTATTCTCAGAATAATTTTGAACACGTCACTGGTTAAATTATTAATTGTGCAACTATATTAATATCGTAAACTTAAGCAAATGCACAGAATTCTGTACTATTTGGAAAATAATTTTGAATACTTTTATGTACTTCATTTAATTTTGTTATGTCCCAATTATCTTTTGAAAAGTGATTTAATTTGTATTTTCCACAAAGTGAGATATATTCCAGGTAATCTAAATTAAGGCGATTCTAGCATTTATCTCACGATAAATGTTGCTATTTACTGCATCAATTGGATAAATTTGTTCGAAAGTAGCTACCTTCCAGCCTATAGAAAATAATCTTCAACATTCGTTGCTCAACGTTCTCTCATTATTACACAAACTGGTCGTATGCATATTCTATCTAATCTTGGAAATACAATTCTGATTAAATCGAATCCAAGTTAACCGCGAGCAAATACGGTGAAGGCATATTTCATTCAGTTTCAATAAGCTTTTCAATTTCACCTACGTCCTGTTCTGCCCTCGAGAGAGGCTGAAGCGTTCCAATTTAATTAAATTCGGATCGCACGATTGTGTAAATACCCGATCTTAACAGATCTTAAAAATTCTTGATTTACGTTGTTTACTGTAACACATGATGCAAAGACGAAATTCAAATCTGAAAACACGTGATTTGAAGTAAGAACAAAAAATAACGTACGATAAAGCGTGACGTATTTCCAGCGATTTGCTATCTTCATTAATTATTCATAAATTACTTGTAAGCGAATATTTGCTGCGCCTAATAAATATTATAACAAATATTCTACCTTGGATATTTTATGTATCTGTTATTATGTATTATTTTATAATGTATATTAATGCATATTTGCAACTTAAAATTCCCCACAAATACATGAAAATCCGTAGTCTCGTGAATATGAAAAATTCAACGTAATTAAACGTAATGTCAAGTATACTCACGCTAATAGAAAGGACTGGTCCGACTTTATACATAGAGTAACGATATGAATACTGGCTAATATCAAGAAGTGTGGTGCCTGCCGGAAGCTTGTGACCTATTTCCTTCATTATAAAGTGAGCAAAATCTTCCATACGCTTTGGTGTTCCTCCCATGCACACGAACTGTAAACAGAGTTATAGAATTAATTACATAATTGAAGAACGCTTGTGGAAAACATTGCAAGAGGCAGGAGACAAGCTTTTCAGAAGGAAAAGAAATCTTCTGCATTAACACGATCCAATTTCACGAAGAAGAAAAGTGTATCTGTAGAAAAGCCTGTATGAGCCACTTCTTAGTTGTAAAGAAACCTCGATGTTCCATTATAAAAGTAAAAAGGCCATTAACCAATGTCTATTAGCAGCTATATTATTTTCAATAGAGGTGAAGCTGTTACACTATCTTTCAGCGTTGTTAATAATTATTTAGAAAGGGAAATTGCACTGAAATTATTTAAAAAATAAAATTTAAGTTAAATACTACGGCATTCTCATTGGTACGTCAATTTTGCCACTTACAGTGCTTTCTACGAACATTCTTTAATCGCATCTATCTAGTTTAATATTTTAAGTACGTTATCCACAGATAAATCTCTTGGAGTGGTTCCAATTCTCTCCGTCCATTTATCTAAACTGTATTTATTGGAACATAGTTAATGCCCGTTTAACTGAATCCACTAATCCAAATGAATCCATTAATTTGAATATTAATTCATATTATTCGAATGGGAAGTGATATCAATGAACTTTTACTATGTCTGCTTCCTATCAAGTTCAAATAAATGGAATTCTATTGTACTGTATTTTGTTCTATAGCCGTGAGGTATGGAGAAATATTTCCCTCTTATAGTGTCCCACAATAATGCTCTTGCTCGTGTTATATTCAATTAAAATTATGTAGCATTTCTGATTATTTAACATACTCTGTGCCACGATGCTTTCATCTGACCTTCAGGCTATGTGTAGTCAGTTCTAGAGAGTTTTATTTTTAATGAAAGAGACTTCGGTGCTTCATGTAGATTATGGACTTCAAATATCCTATACAAACGTTCATTTTATACCATAAATTTTAACACGTTAACGTATCAGGTATTACAAGTAACAAAAATTAATCTTTTAACGATTAATTTACTTTGTTCAGTTTTGCAGCAAATTAACAAGTACCGAAATACTTCCGTGAATCACTGTACGCCTGTATCGCGCAATTGCCACATCCGGTACAGGTGCAAGAGTTGGAAAGGACAGGTACTTTAAGAAAGATGATGGAAAATATTTTTCCATGCGTAGCTCACAAGCTGCCATAGGTGTAGCTGGCAGACGTAGCTCGCAAAAATCTAAAAGAATTACATTTTATTATTATGGAGAAAAATAGATAATTTTCAATCAAATATACAAATATAATCATAACGAATATAATCAAATATATAAAACAGAATGGAGCATCGAAGAGTTAAAAAATGATTTCCAACGTCGAATTACTTGAACAAAACCAACGGACCACGTTCCTCCGATGCTGTTTGTAATTTGCAACAGTGGAATTGCTCTTTTCTCTAAATGGAACATAGAATTCGACAGTGTACAACAGTTGCCGAGCAACGTACGAAATAATACCTCGAGGATTACCGCCGCTGTCTGTGTAGCCGAAGCACGCGCATGGAAGTTTCGCCTATTGTTCTATTTAGGTCACGAAACATTGTACTTTCTTTTAATGGCACATCCTTCGATGAATGTGAATACGTTGTGTAAACGCGGCTTCACTGATAGCGTAAAAGAGATCGCGATAAAAAGAATGCGTGCTCGTGGCTTGTACGAACTGCGAACGTTAAATGGCGTAATGATATACGCGACGTAAATGTTGCGTCCATAGCTCAAACGTGATTCATTTGGAAGCTACTAGAGGAAAGCTGGAAAAGAAATTCGACGTTTATTTAAACGGCGATAAACGAGACAAATCTCTTTGGGTTCTCTCACAAATAACGAGTTCTTCAGTGACCTGTTAACACATCACGAGTCACCTCTTAACCAGAAATATTTGGGATTGTGAAATAACAGATTAGGAGAAATAAGTTAATTTCGTCATTCACGTTCATTCTTCTAATCATTAACATCGTATGACTTATTTTTTCAGTAGAAAACATTCGCAAATGAAGAAATTCTTACGTCCAAGAAATTGAGATTTGATGGACGAGATAATTTGCTTTTGGTTTTAATAATAATTAAAAAATCTTCTATCTCTTATGTTTTGCTTCATTTACCTTAAAAATTAACTATTACAGAATCTGGATTATCAAGAAAATCGATGAACGAAACGATCGACAGAAAATTTGTATCCCTTGCAAGGAAATTTGGGCAAAAGAAGAGTAGAAATCGAAGTCTGAAAGAAATCCTTAGTTTCTTACTTAAAAATTACTCTTCTCGTTAACGCTAGGTTTAAGAACATTTCGATTGCGTCAAATTAACGCGTATACCACGTAGAAAACTTTGAAGAAAATGAATTTCGACATATATTTGTCTCGTTAAATGGCCAAAATTCAGTATAAATGTTAGAAGAAAAATGTGAAAGGCTCGTGTAATTTTCCTCGTGAAATTCGAAATGCGTCAGATCGACGCGTATCCGTAGAGACAGGTACACCACATAGAAAACTTTAAAATTAGAAAACTTTGAAGAAAATGAATTTCGACATACATTTGTCTCGTTAAATGGCCAAAATTCAGTACAAATGTTAGAAGAAAAATGTGAAAGGCTCGTGTAATTTCCCTCGTGAAATTCGAAATGCGTCAGATTGACACGTAAATCGATATTTATTAATATCAATATTTACAATGCAGCTCAAAAGAACAGATAATCTTTTCTTCAATGAAAAATTATTGTCTGATTATCTAAACAGCGAATGCCATGATCAGCTGTGTACGAGTGTTATATTTAATTTACATTCGCTAGAACTAAAACCGATCTAAAATTGATTTGTCTGTGGATTAATGTAGAATTCTATGATTTTAGCTGTAGTAAACAGGTGGGATTAATAATTATTAATTATTTTCTGTCCTATATACGAAATGTACATACATAAGTGTGTTACAACTACATGCTAAAAGTACACTATTGCCATTTATTGCATCATTCTAATATTACACACATCACTGTTTATGTCTATCAATATTAGGGAAATATACCAGGTACTTGAAATCAGAGAGATGCGAGTAAGGCTTTCATCATTTCCAAGTTAAAACTCTAATCCTAGCAACGGGACGATTAAAAACGTTTAAAAATTTCTCAGATACAAATTTTCAAACTTAGCCTTCTTCGTTTCTTTTATGTAAAATACAGTGACTACGAAAAGTATTGGCACATATCCATTTTCCAACGACACGTTTTTCATTGGAATTTCTACAGAATTTCATTCTGGTATTTTTGAATGTTTAGGGTCACTCGGAAATAGTGGCACTAAATGATGTGAAATTTAGTACACCTAGTCCTAATTAGTTAGTATGTAAATACTAAAATAAATACGATAGTGTGCCAAAATATTTTGTGGCCAATGTAAACATATGGTAAGTATATCTATTACGAGCCACGACTCTTGGCTCTCTTTATTATTGCTAACAAGTTCACCTGATAAGACAAGTATGATAAAAACCTGGTGCTCGGTTACATGATGTAATTGTTTTTTGATCGTAATAGCAATGCGAAATAAAAATCAATAGATTAACTGCAACTGCGTAAGCTCGAACAATACGTATATACAATACGTGACAGAAACAATAGATGACAAGATGACAAGTGTCTGCCGCAGAAGCATTTGCCATTTATGAAACTGAATTGTTTCTGAAAATCCAAGCAAACAAAAAGTTAGAATAACATGCGAAAGGGCACGCAGAAGACATTGATGAAAATTATATGAAATAAATTTTAAACGAACCTGTTTAAATTTGTTTCTGGAAACGGACGTAAAATAGTGATTCATAATAATTTATAATAATGTTTTACAAATATTGCTTTATACATATTTATTGCTATCATAATTGTTTTGCTGCACTTGCACGTTGTACGTACCTTGTTTCCCAATTTCATCGTAAATATATTTTTTGGTAAAATTTTACAATTACAATGTTTTTCATTATCATTTTCAATATCTTGCGATAAATATAAATTTAATTAACTCTGTTTGCTTCATCCTTAATAAAACGAATATAATTAATATCTAACGTTAACATTCACTGAAAATTACAAAATTCATCGTGGATAAGATAGTCCGATAATTAACGATCGATGGAGCAGAAATTTATAAATAGATAATAGAGATAGTAATACATCGACAATATCGTGTACAACACACATATTGTAGTTTCGAACGTTATGCTAAATTTACACTTGGAAATACACATTGTAGCACTTCTACATACATAGCTGATTGTTATCGGTAGTATTCCATGTTAATCCACTATCAGAAATTAGTCATACTTCCTCTGTGAAGATTCGACTGATAGAGATTACTATACTGCACACAGAACCCAAACATAAACATTGCAATTAGCCAAGAAAGAGTTCGCACAAGTATAGAGAAAGGAATTGGTGAGATTAATTGAGTTCGCAAACATATTCGAGGCTGTATGTGGTACGAGAATCGAAATATGTTTTAAATAAAGTAATAAAAAAGGTTTTTGAGGTCGTTGTGACACAATAAAACTACTTCTTTGCGAGAGAAATAAGCCTCGATGTATTTATAGATAAGTTCAATATGTTTTAGAAAGCACCGATGTTCTGGCATTGTTTCAACTATATGCGTCAGGAGTTTAAAGGTGCACTGACATTAAAGTACGTTTCTGGGAATAGCGTGCGTAATACGTAATTAGTATGTAACGATCTTTGAGGCAATTAATAACGTAACATTTTTTTAAGTTACGCGACAATATGCGAAAAATTACTTGTGCACATCTTTTATAGGAATTATGGAAACTTTTTCGGAGAAATCAAAATAGAGCACGAATATGAAAACTTCACGTAACGAGTTTTGGGAAATTTCTCGCGTTTATTTTTCATTAGAAAAATTGTTACGCAAGGGACATCCACTATTACATGGTAAAGCACTTAAAGGAAGAAAGACAGAAAGAACACAGTTAATGGAGTGCTAACTAAAATTCTGTTTCTACAAATGTAGTTCATATAAAATAAATTCTACTGTATATAAAAAAAACTTTTTTTCTAAAAGAAAAACGTTCTATTATATTACATTATACGTTCTATGGTAACTTAAACGTTCTATTATATTACAGAGCCCTTCTTATAAAAAGAGAAGTCTCACTATACGTCAAAGAGTTTTCTACAAGAAAAGGAGATCTACTATACATAAAACAAAGGTCTTTTTACAAAAAAAAAAAAAAAAAAAAAAAAAAAAAAAAAAAGGAGTGCCACTAAAGATAAAAGTTCTTTCCACA
The DNA here is from genome assembly GCF_024516045.1 of Bombus affinis. Classification (NCBI taxonomy): domain Eukaryota; kingdom Metazoa; phylum Arthropoda; class Insecta; order Hymenoptera; family Apidae; genus Bombus; species Bombus affinis. Next base: position 4,589,563 of record NC_066345.1, read on the forward strand.
GAAAAAGGAGCTCTACTACTTTGATTTACCTTAACGTCGCCAAACATTTCAACGAGATCGTGGGAGCCGCTACCCAGAGCAAGATGATACAGTATATCCTGATCCATGAGCTCGATGTTTGGATTTCGAAGTCGCACAGATCCATCTGTATATCTAAAAAAATGCGAAACGCGAACAGCGTGTTAAAAACATATAGAACTTTATGCGTCGTATATCAAAATTTTTATTTATTTGAGTCTTGTAAATAGAAATGTATTTTTGTCGTCTGCAAAATATGTACCTTCGTTACTGTTTACCGAGTTAATCGATTGATTGTTTACGAGTACACCAACATGTTCTATATAACTATACTGTCTTTTATTCGCAAGACAATTACGTATTTGTTTATTTATACTGTAATAGAATAAGTTCTGTCTATTATACTATGCATTAATTACGTATTATTATAATATAGTACAAATAAACAAATACGTTTTTCTTCAGAATAAACGATTGATTTAATATGGCTTCATAAATAAAAGTCAAGCGGAGTTAAGTGAGGAGAGCGTGGTGGCCAAGCTATTGTTCCAGCACGACCAATCCAGCCTTGGTAATGTTGGTTTAAAAAATCTCTCACATGACGACTAAAATGTGGCGGTGCACCGTCTTGTTGAAAAATTAAACTTCCTCTAGTTCTCAGCGGTACATTTTCTAATAATTCCGGTAGTTTGTTTTGTAAGAAATCGAAATATGCTGCTGACGTTACATTTCCTTCGAAAAAATATGGCCCAATCGAGACAACGATCTACAGTGAGATCTATTATAACGAGACGTGATAAAGTGCACGCGTACCGAGCGAAAATTCAAAGTCGATTTTCTCGAAAACAAAGCCTCAAACGAAAAATTTTTATTCTATATTTTCGACTTCTTTTTTCGCGTAGAATCACCCCCTTTCCGCTTGTACCACCAGTTACCAACCACCCTGTATAATTCGGTTCTGCAATGTTACACAATATTATTATAATTGTATTATTTGCTATACTATATCTATTAATCCACTGGGGAAGGTATAATTTTATGATATTAACGTTAGTTATTATGCATCGTAAATAAAAACTTATTCATTGAAAAATAAATTATTGATAAATAGAATCGATGTTGTTCTATCATTTTATACGATAGGATAAATAATTTAAAATACTGAATCGATTATAGCTGGTAAAAGCAGAGAAAATAAAATTCCATCGATTTTCTTTTTTCAAGTACATTCAACATAATCCTGCCAGCTTCTCTTTGCAACCAGAATATCCACCCTCACATCCCCTGACAATGAGGGCGAAGAGGAAACCGATGACTGAGTGTGGCAGAATTTTATTCAGTTCTCATGATATGAAACGCGTCATGCCAATTTGTGCATGAGCAGTACAAAAACGAGTGCGATGATTGTACGTTGCAAAAACGACAAGAAATGTTTTATTATCATTAAACGAGTCAATTCAATGAGTATTTATGATATACGAGAACAATTAATATTTTGATAATTATAAGACATCTACACTTCCTATGATTCATAATCCTATGACGGATTCCTATGATGGTTCCATATTCCTATGACGCATAAATGAATTTAATAATCATAATTCATAGATGAACTTTGAACATAGATGATCTAACTTATTTATATTGTCTCGTCAACGTCATAAAGGAGGATACTTGCACAATTTATGCGTAGTCTTCTAAAAAGAAAGGAAATATCCACTACCATATTTATCTTCATAGGCATTAAAATCTGAAGAACTTTCTTCAGTTACATCAGAACTTACAATATTTTTAAGATAATGTAAAATCATGTACGTACGTATATTGAAACAGGTCACAAGAGCTTTGAATCAGGTTCTCGGGAACTTTAAAAAACTCGAAGAACTGTTTCAGAAGATGAGTCGTATGCAAGCAAAATCCGATAAGTAACTTACATACTTCTTCTAAGGCAAAGCTTCGCAAACTTCTATGCCCCGGAACCCAGTTCCGACACCGGTAATTTTTCGCGACCTACTCGAAGATTAGCCAAAACTTAATTGTGCCGAGAGTTGATTGATAAGCAATTTAAAATTAACTTGATACGGATCTACGAGCCGAGAGAAACTAGACAGAAATAAGGATTCTCATCTTTCTCGTTATTCTGGTTTTTAACTAAATAGAATTTGAACTGTTCGTTCGACGACTAGCGATGAATACAACTCTCCTAACGAATCTGTAATAGTAGAATATTTAACGCGACCCGCACTTCAGAAATCTATGTTCTAGAGTACCATATAAAGTAGAACTGAAAATACACCATACACTAGATACACGATGATTTCATCTTTTATTTGAGAAGAAGGAATCTCGAAGCAAGAATAAAAATCAGCTTCCATTATATATATATATATATATATATATTTATGTCATGTACTTGACTGGATGAAGTTTTAATTTATACATTCATTTCAATGTACAATTCTTATATGTTTATTTTAGACCTTTAACATTTTCATATGTTATACTGCGATGCGTATATTAAATCTTGTGTTACGAATATAAGGTAACAATGCTGATTAATACAAGAACGTACAAACCTCCTTAAAACAATCATAGCGTCATTCAGTGCGATTATCAACAGCATTGTTCTACGAGATACTGTCTGCAAGCGATAATACATGAACCTTTGAGATATCTAACAATCTATTCTCCAAAGTAACTTAAGCTTTTTTTTCATTCTCAGATTGTTCGTCTAAGTGTGTGTGTGTTCATAATCTTTGTTGAAGATTGAAATTATAAATAACATATTATACACGCTCTTCATGTATATTATTTAATCCTAAAAATTACAATGAAATTTAAATATTATCAAACATGTAGCTTTATTTTTTTGGTATAATTTGCTTCTTAGTTAATGTATATTAAATTAAATTAAGTATAAGAGAAATGTTTATTGTGAAAAATTTGCTAACATAAGATGTGCTCATAGTTTTACATTAATGCTTGTTCAATGTTTTATTTCAATTAAGCTAACATGCAAATATGCTAAATATGCAAATTGTCCCATTTTAATTTTTAGAAACTGAAATATTATACATTTAATCCCAATACAATATTCTTAATATTTTATGTAATTTTATACTGAGGGTAGTTTTAATGAGCCATTTATATCGTTTACAGCATTGACCAAATATAGTTGGTTCCTACTTATGGATCGCCATTCAATTGAACACACATTTGATAACATCCATAAGTTAAAATGTTATATAGTAAATATTCAATACAACAAATACCACGATAACAAAGTTCGTCAGAATTATATAAATATGTATGGTAAAACAATGTCATATTTGTTTGTATGCAACAAACATGTTTGTATTTGTATATATATTTGTATAACATATATATAGTTGAAAAAATTTACATAAATACAAATTATACCACTCAAAATGGGACTTTTAAATTTTTAATTTCTACAATTTGTGTTAAAACATTAAGCATCTTTAGAAATAATAAATTTATTATGTAATGTTACATAATAAACTTTTTCGGATGCTTAATAAAGAAATTGCAAGATATTATTCATTCCTATCAACATAACAGTTCATTTTTCTAATAATATTTGACTTTTTGTGCGTCTTTTGATTAAGCCACTTATGTGGATGGAAGCAACAAGTAAGTATGTTGTCAATCAATTATCGAAAAAATAGCAAACAAATTGATCATCCAAAAAAATAAAAGCTTCTATTCTCATATTTACTTGTTGCTTTTCTTACAAGACTCCTCTTGACTGTCTATTATTCTTCCTCTATCTCTTCATTATCTAATTCTAATTCTGTCTCATCTTCCGTATCATCAATTACTACTCCATTATTAAGCTTCATCTCCCTCTCTTGTTCAGCTGAATTTGACTTTACATATTGCATAACTAAAAAATATATCTCTGTTTCTCTGTCATTAAGATGTATGTTATATTTTGTTTCAATCATTAGCCTTACTTTTTTAAGAGTCATGGTACGATAATCTGCATCCTTAAGGATATTAATAATTTCTTCATAAAGCACTTGATGTGAAATACTAAGTGTGATGGTCTGTGTTATGAGTTTTGTTGCAGTTCCTGAATATGTAGAGACTTCTATTGCATACCCAATTTGACTACCGCTATAATAGGTGTTGTTTTCATACTGCTGGTTCTGTCTTCTTTTGGACTCTTCTTTGAGTAGTTTTATTTTCAGTGCTTCAAAGGATGGAAATTTTTCCTCAGTTTGAATAGCAATCCTGAAATCTTCTTAGCTGTTTGGAATATTACATAATAACAAAATTGTTCTAATGTTATCATGGATGAATTCATGCATTTCTCTCAATTTATCAATAAGTCAGAAAAGTTTCTTATATGACTATTTATATTCCCATCTTCTTGCATCTTATAGTTAATTAACTGTTTTATTAGCATTGTCTTGTAAGCGGGATAAGTTAAGCAATATATTTCATTTAATTTATCCCATACCTCCTTTGATGTGTTGTAATCATTTACTTGCATTAATGCTTCAGGACTTATTGCTAATATACAGACATTTCTGATCTTGCCTTTTTGTCTGCTACATCCCATTCTGTAGCATTCTCTGTAGTTTGAATCTTTTTACCAGAAACATATTACTATGTGTTGTTTTTTATTAATAACGTTTGAATCTGAGTTCTCCACTTATGAAAATTTTCCTTAGTCAGCAGCTCTATATTTCCTGACGCGCAATTCATCGTTCTGTTGTCACTTTACGCTATATACACGTGGTTAAAACGATTACTGATGTAGATATTTTCTAAATCTTATATTTATATTTTTCTTATGTTTTTCTTCGCACACGATCGAAGAGTCAACTGTATAGACAATTCTATAAAGTCGATTCTATAAACGATAATACTTTTTCAATAAAAAACTATGGACGGACTAAGAAAATGCCGGTCAGAACCGGAAGGAAGAGGAATCGTCCAAATGAACATATCGATTAGAATCGGATGGCACGTAAATCAAATTTGACAATGACCCCTTGACAGGATTAGAGCTTCCTTCTTAGGTTCCTTCTTAATCCTATACTATACAATTTATTCATTGCGTTAATATCTATGTTTCAGATCTATTTTATTTATATGATAATAAAATAATAATATATGATAAAATAACTAGCTCGTTTGTAAAATATCTCTTATTCCAAGTATCTTTCATCTTTCAAAAGTATAATCCATTTAGGTAAAGCTACATATAAACATAAAATATTATTTTTAAATTTTTAATAAATTTTAATTTTTCGTAACCCGGTTTTAAATTTTATTGTTCCCTCTTTCGTCATATATTATAATATGAACTTTTGAATATATATCGACCCGGTTGTATATTTATTGATAATACTAAATAAAAGATAATCCAACTAATACATAAAAGAACTTGTTCATCCTGTCAGTTGCGAGCTTATCGTTCATATTAACACGAAAATAAAAAAGATATAATTGTAGTATTTATCCTTACAGTTTAAATTAATTGCATTTCATTTACGATTATAGAGATCCATTCATAATTTCTTTGGAAATACTGCATCAGTTAAATGAAAGTATCGAAAAATAGGAACTACATACTCCTTACGCAATTTCTTATCGTTATTAAAATACTTCAAATCATATACGAAAGAATAAGAGACGCTCGAAACTAGCCTTCGCTTTCAAATGGAAGAATTTAATTAAAGACGTCACCGAAAATCAATATAATCCTTACAGAGCTATCGATTTTCAATTATTACTATGCAATGAACGAATACCGATCGGAATACGGATTTTCTACGGATTTCCATCTATGTGACTTGTAGAATTAAATTATAAACGGTACACATGAAATATCTCATATAAATGAATGAAAAAACTGTTGAAAAATATTAAATCAATTTTAGTAAAATGTATATATTTAATATATTTAATTGCTAAAATTCGTTTACGGATCAAAACTGAAACCAATTTTTTATTTAACATTTTGTTCATATCGGGTAAATTGAAATATAATTAAATTCAAATAGATAAAGGATTAACGAAAGGTAAAACTATGTATACAAGAATTTTACCTCGTATAATTTAACCGATATGTATTGATTTGTACTGACGTTAATTCTATAGACAAAATTAAAGCCAACGCATAATAGAATTTAATTTTGTTAAGGTTTTCAGGCTCGAATTCGATTATGGTATATGAGGATGCATCTATTATTTATTAAAATATAAAGTGATACACTATGAAACATAGATAGGGTAGGGATTTAATCAAGTCAATCAATATTGGATATGTAACATATTACAATATTGAATTGCACCAATTCGAATGTCTTTGATACCTTAACAATTATATACTTACGCGACTGATACATAAGTGATAGCAGTGTAAATTGTAATTATCTATCTGTAGATTTATATTTTGCGACTATTTCCTGTTGATTCCTTTAACTATATTCTGCATAATTAGAATTCCGTTTGCGCGCTGAGATTATTAGCTTCGCGTTTGATTGCAATAAATACATTAATTAAGTATAATTTTGAAGGATATAATTAATTTTAATGACGTTGGTATCGTCGTAAATTTTCTAAAATTATATTATGACACATGTTACTTGTGATATCGGATATTCTATTGTCAAGAGTAATTTGATAAGCTTCATTTCGATTCTCACATTGTATATAAAGCGCACTTCCATTCGTAATATTTTTTGAAATTTTAAATAATTTCCAATTTCATAAGAGTTATTACAGATTCAATATTAGATTGCAAGTAATATGAAATCGCTGTATTATATAAATCCTCCATATATGAAACTACGAAATATTAAATTTATGCCCAAGCGAATGTGAATTTCTTTCAACCGATTCCACTTAACTCAGCTTGGATATACTATACTATGGAGATACTATAAATATACATGTTTCCTTACATTTTTTACTAAACTTATTCTACTTATATCATATACTATATTTTCAATTATTTATTAACACGTAAAATCTGTTCTCGAATAGCAACATTGATATTTGAGCGAACATAAATATTTTGAGTTTGAATTGGATCTTCTTGAATTGAAGTACTGAATGCAAGCTAAAAATAAGATCTAACTTTTTATGTAATTGATACCAGTTTCACGCTTATTTATTATGAGTAAAATATCGTAAAGTTGCCAGTCTCGTATTTAGGAAACATTTTTCATTACAATTTCATAGTTCAACGTACGTTGATGCATGTAAAGTGTAATTACAAAACGCTGTATTTATAAACCTTGTAAATACATAATCATTACGATAAGTATTAGCGTTTAAAATTTCGTAATTTCTGATTTTTTACAATAGTAACCTTGTAACATAACAAAGCGCGAAGACTAGATAATATTCATGTAAACACGCATGTACAAGTATGTCTTTGCACTAAAATATTTCGATCAGCATTCAACGATACGTCGAATACTGTATCGATTATAATCTACCACCGCGTAAATATGCCTTGAAAAATGATATATATTGTTGATATATAAACATGTTAAATTTTGCAAAATATACAATACAAATTCTTTCAGAATAAATGTTTTATATCTCAACATTATATTAATTGGCTGTTGGAAACTGTAATCACGGTCCAAAATCACTGAAACAATTGAATTAAAATAGATATTACCCACCTTATAGTACAAAAATATAAAATTTAACACAATTTATGTGATTCATAATTCGTCAAGCTGCAATTTATATTTTTGCGATTTATAAAGTTTAGAAAGTATTAATTTGAAGAGTTCGATGTCATTTCTAATATCCACGATTTATGAAGAGAAATGAAGTGCAAGATAATATAGTTCCTTTATTTTTAATAAGTATATGATAAATAAATTCCTATAATATATATAATTAATATATATATTCCTTTATTTTATTATAATTTATTATTTATTTATTATAATATATTCCTTTATTTTTAATAAGTTCATTAGAGATTTTACGTTTGGTCGATTGCTTGTCTAATTCGCTCGAATTTTTGGTTTTACAAATTATGGGACTGCACGGATAAAAATTTTAATGCGTCATAGTACTACATCTCCGTATTAACTAATCTTCCAGAATATTCACACTTCCTCGCCTGTAAGATTAATTGATTATAACGTTATTACGTCAAGAAATGGTTGAACGAACGTAACGTAATAACTTAACCTTAATAATCGCACGTACTAATTTAATACATATAAAAACGTATCTATCTCATACTTTTCCAGCGAAAAGTCGAAGTTCCTTTTTTAACGAAATAACCTCAAATTTCCTCGAGTGAGCGCTAGTTAGGTGACATAAATTCCTCCGATCTATTCTTTCGACACGCTTTCGTAAAATATCCTACAAATACAGAATGAAGTAGAAAATAAAATACAAAGAAAAACCAAACGTACCTAACTGCGGGATCATACTCGGTATTCCACTCATGCTCGATATCCTCATGCTCGTCCGAAGGATTCATCTGACACACGTGGCTCTCGTCCAGAGCGCGATCTTTGCACGTACAAATGGGCATCTCGATCGCAAGATCAACACTCTTCGTCGCTCGCGTGGGACAATTTCGCGGGATCTAGCACGATCGCGACGGACGTTCGATCGAACGAAACGGCGGGAGGTCGAAGAAATATCGACTAACCGATCACGACTGTTTCGCGGCTGTGCTTTGGAATCTCCAAGGTTAGAGCAAGAGCCAGATTCCTGTGAACGATGTCGATCAAGTGCCGGTCTCCGAATAGAATCTTTGTGATGCTTCGAGGGAGCTTTATATCCCGATTCGAGTCTCCGCCATTTGCGTTCCCACCACTTCGTCGTTCGCTGCCAAATGACAGCTAAGGTGACGCACACTGACGCCGACAGCATACGTGCGTACATACGTCTAGCTGCATAACTGGTCGCGGTTATTTGTGTACGTGTGCCCACTGCAAATGTATGTGGAGCGCGAGTGAATTGAGATATTACAACAGTCATCGAATCATTTTTAACGCGTGATTCTTCGAAAACTCATCGATAACCGACAGTTCTATTACGTTTCTGCATTTTTCTTGTTTTCGTAGGCGCACCGTTGTGTGCGATGCTTTACAACACGTGTGTGGTATCGACTTACAATGGCTGCGGCAAGTATTTGCACACTATTGGCTCTATCGTCATATTAATTATTTGACCGCGAAAGATATTAAATTTCATATCATTTAGTAGCGTTTTCACACATCTACAAAAATTTAATATCGCGGATATCATGACGTAGGATCTGGTAAAAAATACTTTATTGGCAAATAAATATGTGCTGATACTTTTCGTAGCTACTGTAAATGGTGGAACATTTTACGGAACGTTCGCTATGATTTATACGTATCATCTACGTAAAACTTTATGACATAGAAAAAAGCTTTGTTGGTGTTGGTGAAGATCAATTGTTAACAATCGTAGACAAATGTTAATGAAAAGCTCTCGACAGTGTTAATGAATGTAATAATGAGTGTGAATTTTCTTCTACCATTCGGTTAATAATAGTGTAGAACGATTATCGAATAAAAATCGGTTGAAATTACAGGGGTAAGAGAAAGTAGAAAAGATTGATGAGAATCCAGAAGAAGATATGCGATTGGAATGTAAAAGAATACAAAATTTCTCTGTCCATTATAGCAATAACTACGCCTGCTACGTTTTTGCAATAAAACAGCAATTATAAGTCAACTATAAATGATTTATTTCATCGTCCAAGTGGAAATAACAGAAGACAAACTGGATTTAAAAGACAGCTAAGTTTCTTCATTTTTGTATTATAAGACATTAAAATACAGAAATAATATGACAATTATTGTAGTTGCCAGCGTATGAAGATGAGGGGAATCCATTTTACTTCTCTTCAAATCCATATTACAGATTACAAATTTTGTACACTTGCAAAAATACATCGCATTGAGTTTGAAGAAGATAAAATTAGATAATTTCTCCGATAAAATCAACTGGTTCGTGCTATCGATTCTAAGAACAGCGGATAATTCGTAAAAAAAAAACGAACTGAATTCTTTAGAATTCTGTATAAGAGTAAATAGATAGCCGAGTGAACTCACTTACATGCTTCAAAAAAATGTGAGTAAATGTTTTTTTCTATTTTTCTGTATTTTTAGATCTCATCCATTCACTGATATACCAGTTTCGGTCGAGCCTGGTTTACGTTTTTTTATTCTATGATAATTGTATCTGTATTTTTATCAATAATCTTTATTCTTTGACGTAAACTACTGAAATTGAGATTAAACAAAATTAACTCAAATTATTCTAGTCACTTTTAATTTAACAGTACTAGAGTCAAGGATTAGTATAGTATGAATATTTATCATAAAACGTTAGACATTTTATTCGATATTGTATCGTTCAAATAACCATTAATTTTAAGAGTTCGTGGAAATTTGTAAAAAACCATTCTAAATATTCTAAAGCAGTCAAATAATTCTGTAGTGTTATTACATATGCATCTACCCTGAAAAAATTATACCATAATTTTATACTGTGCGAAATGATCACATTTTCAACTTCTCTTTCGATAATTTATTTTTCAACAAGCATAATAAATGTAGAAATATTTTCTCGCTTAAACGATATTTACCATTTCTTCATTTTTATATTTAAAAATCAAAGAATTTCTGTTATATCTCCAAGTAATTTGTCTATAAATAAAAATTGTGACTATAAATTATAGTTATAAATTAGTCGGATGACTCCACGCAGAAATTGATAAATAGATGAACCGTCGTTCCAACAGCAAGTGCATTTAAATACAAAGTAGAAGTAATCATAGAACTCTTGATGACACAATTACTTGGACAAGAAAAATAATATTTTCATCTCATCTCGCGTACTAAATAATATTTGGGTAAGTGTTGAAATCATTTTTTATTTATCTGCAGTAGATATTACACAGCGCGCAATAACATGAATCACATTTTATCGAATTTATCATATTATTATTATCCAATTTCATAATGTATGTAAAAAAAGATAAGGAAACGGAAGCGGCTCACTTTTAGATCATATCTCTATATTTTCTATTTGCCAATGTTAATATCAAATATCTAACTTTAATAAAAATATTTGGCAAAATATATCCTGAAATACATGCAAAATCATATACAGTAAATAACGGCATTTTGAATAAAAAAATTTTCTTTGTAACAAATTAATTAATCTTCCATCGATAATCAAGCAAATTCCATTGATAATATTGAGATAACGTCCAATTAATTTGTATTATTCAAAATTCCCTGTTTTCGTCCGTGTTGCAAATTTCGATACAGTATCGATACAATTTGAAGGAAAAAAACCAAACTCAAACGTGATATGAAGTATTAATTTCGCGTCAGAGTTTCATAGTTTGGAACAACACAAAAATTTTACAATATTTCAGCGCTGGCGTATAAATTTAATTTTCGTGCTCTGTATTTTAATTAAATATACAAAGAGCAAAAGTAACGTACTACGCCATGCAAAAGTATCGTTTCTAAATACAAGGGCTATGCAAGTCTTTTATTTATAGACGAAAAAATAGCTAATTTCTGTATCATAGAAATATTCCCACATCTAACTAAAGAAACAATTTTCCAATTTCAGACTCGTGCGTTTCCACAAAATCATAAGGCTCAAAGTATAACGAGATCGAGCTGAAGTTCCCTGTCGGATAAATTGTTAACACGACAAAATTTACTAGTCGGTATAAATCCTTTTCGACTTGTATTTATAAATCTTGTAATTAATTTGAAGCTGTCTTAATTCTCGCATTGCTAGCGCGTAAAAATCCACCCGCCTAAATACAAAACAATAATACGCATCATGCTCATTTATCCACAACGCATACGCACTTGTAACAATTTTTTAACTATGTAAGTGTGAGTGTAAGTGTTCAAATTTTATCATTTAAGCCAGCAATCGTTTACAGCGTAATTAAACGAATCCACTCGATTCAGCGCTCGAATCGTATCGACTCTTTTGGTAATCGATGTTTCAAGACCCATATTAATATATATTGCTATCGTATTCCCTGAAATATATTCGTTTGTAACGGCGAAATTGAATAACAAATTTTAGTTTGCACTGTATTAATTTCTTTCAGCCTGATGGCCTAGAAATTGGATTTTTTCTTTACGCGATTTACAAATATAAAACAAAACTAAAACTAAACTTGTAAGTTTTAGTTAAGTACCCACGTTTGTAACAATCAGAATAACACTATTTGAATAACAAATTTTAGTTCGTATTGTATTAATTGTCTTCACTCTGCTGGCCTAAAGATTGGACTTGGTTTTACATGGTTTATAAACATAAAACAAAACTAGAACTAAGCCTACAGATTTTTAGTTTGAAAACTAAAACTAAACTTCTAAGTTTCAGTTAAGTACCCTCGTTTGTAACAATCAGATTGAATAACAAATTTTAGTTCCTATTGTTTTAATTCGTTTTACTCTGCTGGCCTAAAGATTGGACTTGGATTTACATGGTTTATAAACATAAAACAAAACTAGAACTAAGCCTACAGATTTTTAGTTTGAAAACTAAAACTAAACTTCTAAGTTTCAGTTAAGTACCCTCGTTTGTAACAATCAAGTTGAATAACAAATTTTATTTCGTATTGCATTGATTCGTTTCACTCTGCTGACATTGTTTTATATGATTTATAAACATAATAAACATAATAAAGATAGGACTTGGTTTTACATGGTTTATAAACATAAAACAAAACTAGAACTAAGCCTACAGATTTTTAGTTTGAAAAATCACTCGCAAACCTCCGACAATTACCTCCACCAAAGATCCTGCACCACAGTTCGTGAATTGCTATTGTAAACAATTTTATAGAAATGTTTATAGATATATAGTATTCGATTCGTTCTTCATGCATCTCAATCCTGCGTCATCTGTTTCGGTTCGTGAATAACTTGGAAAATAAGTTTCGAACTGTATCTTTATACATCGTTTTCATTTTCGTTTTGACGTCTGTTTCGTCCTACGTCTTTATAAAACCAAGAAAATATGTACCAAAGAAAGTAGACACATGCTTTTACATTTATCAATACATATACATGTATGTTTATTCAGCCTCATTGGCAAGAACATACCTATATTACCTTTAATATTTACGTACATACCATTATTTACATACATACAGATACCTTTATTTACCTCTCTCTCTATATCTTCCATTCTGACTCTCTATTCTGACTTCCATTAAGACACTCTGACATACTCTGACTAATAATTGAAGATCCTGGCGCAAAAATGAGGCGAGTCCATCTGTTACAAAAATTGTACTTGTTCGAGTTTCATATATTTTTATACATCGTCGATCGATCGATACAAAGATCAGACAAGTTCAATGCGTTTATAAGAATCTTTGCAGCTATGCGTTGTGATCTTTGGGAAGAAGCGCTGACTTGTCAGCCAAAGTATGTCGAATTCGATTAATCGCGTGTCTTTTTTCTTGCAGATTCGAAATGTGTTCGGACGAAGAAGAATCGTATCAGTCATGGAGAAGTAAATATGTGCAAACGAGAGACGACAGCCGGATGTCAGTGGTTTATCTAAGGAACTGTTTGCGGAGCACGGAAGAAAGTCAAGGAAAAATAAAGACGTGAAAGAAGAAAATATTTCATTTCAAATTCCGAGTATTTTCGTGCAAGAGCCATTCTTCAGAAATATAAGAGGCATCATTTCTCATATCATTCGTCACACGAATGCCTTTCTAAGTCCAAAATATTAATCGCTTAAACGAGTCATAATTAATTCAGTTTTATTCAATTCCACACAACTTGTAAAATCTGCGTTTGCCCGGTTTTCGTACCAAGGTCTGCAAATTGTGCCATTTATTCCACTGTCTTCGCTAAAACTCTCTTCAGCCTGCTTGCACCTTGCCTTCTTCTATTCTTTTCTATTCTTTTCTTTTCCAGCTTCTCCACTCATTCCACGATCCTTCTATCCTGTCTTTTACCCGTCTTTTACTACGTCTTCCGACCTGACACGTCATTTGGTTTCCTTATAATTGCCTGTTAAGTGAATTAGATCCTCGAATTTATCCTCCTCCTCCTCCTCCTCCTCCTCCTCCCAGTGCCTATTTCAATTTTCCAACTCTCCAGACTATGCTCGTGCTATTATCTTTTGACCTTCTCCTTATTTTCTTAGGTATTCTGGCAGCCCTATTGTTCACACGTATTGGTATCTATCATCGCATTGCTCTGACATTTATAATACCTGAGTCTTAGACTTTAGTCGCTTTATTACGTATCGCAGAATTTCCTTTATAATATAGACGCATAAGGGGTAACTGAAGAAGAAAAGAGGCGCATGAGGCACTTTACTGTGAACACGATACGGGGTGTCTTAAGATAGTTGATAAGCTCAGACAAGAAGTTATTTGTATACGTACGTATGCTACATGAAAAGAACATTTCTGTCGATTTAGGCCTGAGTTTTGAGAAAATCGAGCTCGTGCAATTAGCACAATAAGCGAAGTGCCGGTGATAGCTACCTCGAGCTCGACTTTCTCGAAAACGACATGTCAAAGGGAGAAATTTATTCGACTTATTTTTGTATACACGTAGAGTGACGCCCTGTTTGTATTCCAAGGCACCCTATATACAGTGCTCCTACGTTAAAACATTGAAACCCTGAATACGGTCACTTTAACCGCTCCTGCTTCCTTCTTTCTCATTTCGATTATTCATCAATTTATTCGACCTATTTTTGTATACACGTAGAGTGACACCCTGTTTGTATTCCAAGACACCCTATATACAGTGCTCCTATGTTAAAACATTGAAACCCTGAATACGGTCACTTTAACCGCTCCTACTTCCTTCTTTCTCATTATTCCACACAGTGGCTCCAAGGAATACTTTATACATATTCTTATTTTCCAAGCAGCTGTTTTCTCTTAATCAGGTTATACATTCCAGTTTCGTAGCGTTCACTTTTTCCAGTCATTTACATTTGTCCTTTACTGTCGTCACTTCAATGATATTCCCTCCAAGTTCTAAAGTACGAAATAGCTATCTTCGATCAAATTCTTGCACAAATTCAGATGCTAAAGATTCCACCGTATTTTCAATCTTCCTTGTTGGATGAAAAATTATTAATATTAAATGTATGTTAGAAGAAACATCACGTTAAGGTGAGCTTCTTAAAAATCTATATCTGTTATCTATCTGTTATTTGTTTTGTTTTGTTTTTCAGACGCTAACGCTATGTTAGCTCGTTTACTGACACTAACCTGAATTCGAGTTTGTTTAACTTTTTTCCCTAATGTACAGTCATCCACATTTTGTTATTTCGAAAGGCTCGAGATTATATAGGGTGGGACAGATAAAGCGTCACAAGCAGTTTTCTTAGAAGGCATCGCAGATATTAAGTGGAATTTCTCAGTTGTTAAATGGTGCAGAGGGGCTAGCATTTTAGACTGCAAGATATTGCGGGGGTGAGTTTCTTAAGGGTAGGAAGGATGCTTTGAATTTTAAGCTGATATCTGTATGTGGCTATGTACAAAACTCTTTTATCATTCTTCTTCACAAATAGTATTTTATACTAATAAATATAATAAACAGTCACATATTTACTTAACACAAGCTATTCTTAATGTAAACAAATTTTTAGTTTAATATAGGGGCAACATACTGCATGTAGCCTTTTTGAAGAAATACAATACAAAAGATTTCTTATGTCTTTAAATTAAGACATTTTTATGAAAATAATTTATACAAAATATTGTATATTTAACATTGCTATTTTGAAAAATAAATTTTCACTTTTAAGAAACAAATTTAAATAAAGAACAGAATTGTTTCTAAGAAAATAATAATATCCATAGTAAACAATAACACAATAGAGATAACACAACGTAATGGACTGTTTTCTCTGCGATAAATAGAAAATTAAAAATTCCTATTGTATGAAGTAAGATCTCCGCACAATAAATTGGAAGAAGATAATGTTCTTGGTTTTAATTTCAATCGATAACTTATCATCCAGAGAAATATCATGTGTGGTCATAATCATATAACGATAATTTGTGATTGAAAAGTATTTTTCACTGATAATTAATGTCAATAAATATCAGCTTTCACTGGCTAGATTGATTTCTTCGTATTTCTCAGGAACGCAATAACTGCAATCGATTACTTGCATTTCTTTGTATTAATTGCAGTTCTTTGTATTAATCAACGTCAGAAATCTCTAACAAATCACGATTACTGATACTGTTAACTATTTAACAATGCAGTAACTTTCTATAAATCCTATCATCCATCTTATGCTTTATAAAATAAATGCTTATATAGTGTTTATTTAATTAACTTTTTCAAGCTGTCTGATAAACATTTTCCATATGTACAAATGACACTGTCAGAGAATCTGATTTACACAATGAATCTTGAATTACACTTTTACGTTCACGTTTTGTTTCATTAATAGCATGTGCTTATTTTATGTGTTCTTAACTATAGAGATCACGATCATCAAATATACTGACTTCGTATTTACAGTTTCTTGAAAACTTAGTTTAAAAAGTTAATTTTTTAATTTATATATAAGGAATGTAAATTTAATTATGAAAAGTATAAATTAAAAAATTTAAAACATTGTTGGAAAAATTTATGTTATTCTATGTCTATAGAATTATCGTAGATGCTTCTATAACTGAAAAAATACGAGGTTTTAAACATTTAATAAAAAAGAGAAAATAAATACTTATTTAAATAATCTTTGAGTTCTCCAAAATACAGATTTTCATTTT
Source organism: Bombus affinis (assembly GCF_024516045.1). Lineage (NCBI taxonomy): Eukaryota > Metazoa > Arthropoda > Insecta > Hymenoptera > Apidae > Bombus > Bombus affinis. The sequence goes on from NC_066345.1 coordinate 4,606,391, forward strand.
TCAACTGTTTAATAGAAAAGAGTAAGAGGATGTCTATCTAAATTAAATAAATTTTTGTGTTTTTCAAATTGAATGTGCTGTTATTTTTATTTGAGCATGATCAGACTCTGATAAACAATTACAAAGTAACTAGCTTTGAGGTACACGTTGGTTTACGCCAACTTCTTCGTCATACAACATGTAAATAAATGAGAACATTAAAATCCGGTTCATATAACTTCGATATAGGAAAAGTAAAAAAACCCTTTACTGGAGAACCAAAAAATAAACTTTTTTACTTGATGAAACATACGATTCAAAGTTTGACTCAATGGGATCTTACAAAGAATGCAGAGCAGAGGCAGTCGAATTATATTCATCTTTGGAGAAAGTATTTTTCAAATATAGATTTTTCTTACTTAAAATGCTCAAACATTAATACCAAATTATATTATATTTTTTGCAATTTAATTCGTTTTATCTGGCAGGAATACAAATAATGTGTATCATTTACTTTATATATTTTTTACCATATATCATTTACTATATGTATTATCTGGTATACTACAATTTTATGTCAATTTTGTAGGTTGCCTATTTCCGTTTAAAAGCAAAGCAAAATTTCCAGATGATAAAAAAAGAAGGTAATATTGAAAATAAATACGAAACTACGGTTTCAATGAGATCTCTTTCTGTTGCGAATATGCAAAAGGCGGTGAACACTTCCAATTTAATTTCAGCGAATGCTGGCGAGTTTTACACGTGGCAGTGCTTCCGCTACGTTTCACGCAACAAATCGTTCACAGAGAAATAAAGAATCGTGTGGAACTGGTCATCGAAATTTGCAACATGTTTCCACTTCATGCGTCGTATTAGAAACGATACTTATGAGATAAGTTCTGCATTATCGTTTGATAGATTCGTCTGAAACATCAAATAGTTTTAACTAGATTGACAATCGCTCATTATACTTTGCACGTGGTTACTTGTAAAACAAACAATTTACGTTACGTTTGCAATATAATTAACTTTGTAAAGAAGCGACTAGGACTATGAAATCGTGTTCGAATGTATTATAGTTTTTGAAACGTATCAATACTTTTCAATTTAACTTAATTATATTAATAATACGAGAATATTTATTTCTTCGTTATTGATACGACCCAAGCTGTAACCTTTTGTTTTTAATGTCACGTAAGCGACGTGGTCGCTAATGATCCAAGTGGGTTGATGTAATTTAAACAAATAAGTAAAAATAAAACAAGAATATTTATTTTGTTAAAATTCAGCGAATACGTGTGAAAATAAAGAACGCGAAAATATATCTATTCGTTTAAATTTAAATTTAGAAATTAATGAAAATATTATTGCTAAAAATGAAGGAATACATTATGCATATTGTAACAAATTAAAAACATGATCAATGTGATTGTAAACAGGATCAATATATATTCATATACAGGGTGGTTGGTAACTGGTGATACAAGCGGAAAGGGGGTGATTCTATGCGAAAAAAGAAGTCGAAAATATAGAATAAAAATTTTTCGTTTGAGGCTTTGTTTTCGAGAAAATCGACTTTGAATTTTCGCTCGGTACGCGTGCACTTTATCAGGTCTCGTTATAACGGAAGTTTAATTTTTCAACAAGACGGCGCACCGGCACATTTTAGTCGTCATGTGAGAGATTTTTTAAACCAACATTACCAAGGCTGGATTGGTCGTGCTGGAACAATAGCTTGGCCACCACGCTCTCCTGACTTAACTCCGCTTGACTTTTATTTATGGAGCCATATTAAATCAATTGTCTATTCTGAAGAAATCGCAAGTTGCGAGCAATTGAAAGAAAAGATTATTGTAGCCTTTCATATTTAAAAAGAATCGGTTACGTTAGAAAGTGTTCATAGAAGTTTAATTAGAAGAGCAGAAGTATGTGTTCGACAGAATGGGCAACATTTTCAGCAATTTTTGTAATAATAAACTTTATGATTACTTCATATTATTTCATTATGTATTCCTAATTTTCCGTTACGGCAAAAACAAACTTAAACTGCGATAATATCCATCGAGACAACGATCTACAGTGAGATCCGTTATAACGAGACGTGATAAAGTACAAGCGTACCGAATGAAAATTCAAAGTCGATTTTCTCGAAAACAAAGCCTCAAATGAAAAATTTTTATTCTATATTTTCGACTTCTTTTTTCGCGTAGAATCGTCCCCTTTCCGCTTGTACCACCAGTTACCAACCACCCTGTATATTATATTTATCCATGTTTGATACTGCATATTAGTAAAACTGGTGCGTTTTTTCCATTGCCTTCAATTACTATCTTACCTAAAGAACTATACTTTCTCTCTCAAACAGACGTGCATGTGTACACATATGCGTTTTGTGGCATAACTTCTATTATTCTTTCATCATGCCAACCACTTTTTCCATACAAATACAAGAAATAATAATATATAATATATAATAATAATAATATGCATAGATAAAATAAATAAAAGGGGAAAATGTATAGTTATAGCGTGGTTTTCTCATATATTTGGGAGTTGTTAAAAATAGAATCTAAGTGAAACGAAGACTCTACAAGATAAACGTTAACAAATATTTTATAACGAGAATTTGATTAACGTATCGTTCATAGCGCATTATAACACTTATAACGGAAATACAATTTGGAAAGAGACTGTTGCCAGCCACTCTGTATGCTGAGTAGATGTGCAACGGTATTTCATGTTAAACTGCCTGGCAGTTGCACCATAATACGTTCAATTTCCTTCCCTTTCATTTTTAAATGTATTCAGTGCTCCTGCTCTTAGCATAAAACGCACGTTTATCGTTCTTAGAATTCGCAGTTTTAAACGCACCTGAGTAGATTAAAGAGACACTTGTGTCAAAAGATCTATCTAAAAGGTTGTTTTCTTTGCATTTATCTTTACAGCTTTACATTTCATAGAATAAATAAATAAATATCACAAATACCACGGTCTATTTATTACTGCGTGTAACTCAAATTCGTAACGAACTGTTATCAGATCCGTTTCTGGTTTCTTAAAGCTAGAATTTCTGGAATGTTACGCTATTAGATATCTTTTTCTTACAATTTCCATTCTTCGAGAAACACAAAGAATGACAATATCTACGTCAAAGTAGCTGCGATTTATCAGTGTCAAAATATGAATTTTCATTGTTATTTTCAAAAACATACCTATTTATATCATATTATGTAGGTAAATATATTATGTTCAGCTAAAAGGATAACGTAAACCCTGCTGATTCCTTTTTATTACTTAAGTATATAACTGTAGTGCAGAGTGTTAAAGATTTAAGGTTGTCCTCAGTTTACGATAACACACCTGCTATTTTTTGGCAAGTTGGAATTTCTCACACGACACATTATAAAGTTTACAACTCGGACAAGTAAATAACAAGGTCGACAAGTAAATTAGCACGTTAAGCCTGAGCATGTTAACGCTGAGAAACGAATTGCTCTTTGGGCAGCCAATGATGAAGTTTTTGTGGTAAAATAATTGTTAGTTTCTCTCACAATATGTTTAAGCACATTTTCTGAAAGGAAAAGTTGAAAGATTTCTAATACTGACAATTTATCATCAATATTTGCTTTAATTCCTGCTAGATTTTCATCAAAATTAGAAACTTTCTGAACCAAATTCTGTGCGCTCCAAAGAAATTGCCATGAATTAATTTCTGGTAATTCCTGCCAGTTTTTGGAATTAAATTCCCAGCTACTTAACAGTAGGCGTCTTTTGTGATGTGTATTTTTATTTCTATTCAACTTGTCCCTGATGGAGGCACAATTTATGGACATTATATTCGATTTTTGTGAAAAAAAGAAAAACTCTGAACAGGAAACGTATGCTGCCAGTGCGTCGAAAGGAAACGATCGAATGTGGATTATTGGAAAGTTGTTGATAACAAGTGAAAACAAATGAAAAAATAATTATAATTATTTACTTACTTACTACTTAAGTTTCATACTCTTACGTTTATACTAAACGCTTCTGTAGATGTTTGTGTGAAGAGGACGTAGGCTATGAGGATTATGAGATTACTTGTTGTTGTAACCGTCGAATATTAAGACAATAAATTTATATACAAACGTAGACGTTAATCGTTAGTATAAAGTATAAATGGCAAAATAAAATCGCGGAATAAATACTCGTAAATGCTCGTCGCGTAACTTGATAGACGCTCGTAAGATACTCGAAGATACTCTAGATACTGTTAGAGGAGAGTCGGAAAATTTAAATTCGTCTTCATTCGAAGGTTACTTGTAGCGGCGACATTATTTTGCCCGGAGTTTATTTGTTCATTATTCGTTCATTACTTCATTTGTGCATTACTTGTAATCTAACGGTCTTGATACTATGAGGCAAAACAATAACATGATTTGAATTGTCCACTGAATCATGTGCCGCTACATTAGCAGCGAGATTCAGTATTTTAGTAAATCTAAAAATATAAAATATACAAGAACAAGATATTAAATTTTTATTAAGATTCCATTTGAAGAGTTAGTGAGCTGTTAAAGCAGAACGTGAACATCTGATATTGGTATGTTTTGTCTGTAACATATATCTGTTTGATCAGTTGTACACGTATAATATTTAAAATATCGAAAATAAGTTAACTAAAAACGTAAAATATTTAAAATATCGAAAATAAGTTAACTAAAAACGTACAATATTTAAAATATCGAGAATAAGTTAACTAAAAACGTTTTACCATTTGTAAGTGAAAATATCGTAGCGAAAGAATTTATGTAGATTGTACAGAAAGTTTCGTGATCCTTCATGCGCTTCAATTATCAAATAAAATCGGTGTAATTCTTCAAAGACAATTTTTAACTTTTGCGCTAAAACACACGGTACTGAGATTACTTCGATAATATCGGCTTGTTACAATTAGTAGATATTTTAATTTCTTTTTTTTTTTAAATAGGTTTGAAATCATAAGATGAATAATATAATTCCTACATTCAACATCCGATATTTTATGGGACATGATTTAGAATAATCAGAAGATGAAGAACCACTGCCAGATCCTTTGACATTGTCAGATGATTAAAATCCGCCAGTTAATTCAACTTCGCCGATTAATTCAACTTCGCCGGTTAATTCGATATTAGTGGATGAGTTAACCGTGCCTTCAATATCCGCGATATTTCCAACATTTGTGTTCCAAATGTATAATTGATTTACCATCTCCTGTACCTTCAGCAAGGGCGGTTCCTTTAACATCACCGACACCATCGACGTCGTCAATGCCACAAATATTCTCGATAAAAATGCCGCCGGTTCGTCCAATGCCGCCGGTTCATCTAGTGCCGTCGGTTCATCCAGTGCTGCCGGTTCATCCAGTACCGTGGCATTCGAAAATTATGATGATCATCAGCATGACTTTGAAGCAGCAATTTCGAGTTTTCGAAATTGGCCTGTATCTTTCATTGACCCTAAAAATCTTGTTAGCTGCAGGATTCTATTATACAGGAAGGATGGATGTAGTGAGATGATTCGAATGTCAATTGGTCGCAGGCCACTGGTCAGAGGATCGTACTCCCATGCAAATTCATAAGAAGATAAGGTTCTACGGAGAAGACGAAGAAATAGAAATATATCTGTAGATTTTTGTGCGAAGAAGACGTAGGTCGTGAGGATTAATGCCCAGATTACTTGTTGTTGTAACTTGTTGTGAATATATTTAAGACAATAAATTAATATATAAACGTAGACGTCAGACGCTCGATATGAGCTCGCTGCGTACTGCCGCTCGCGATCGTGCCCGTTTATTTATACCGGTCGGGAGAGTCGGAAAATTCAAATTCGTCTTCATTCGACGGTTACTTGTATCGGCGACATTGTTTTACCCGGAATTTATTTGTTCTTACATTTTTAGTAACCTAACGGTCTTGATACTCCGAGGCAAAACAACAACATGATTTGAATTGTCCTCTGAATCATGTGCCGCTACATCACCACACTTCAAATAAACATAGAAATCACAAGCATACTAGAAATCTTGAACCCCTTGGCATACAATAATCTGGTAGACATCATTCATTTCGTGTACCATTGTAGATTTTGAGACGCGAAGAACGTCTAAAAAGAAAGAAGAATCATCGATTCTGTTTTATTTCAAATGTTCTTTTGTCTGCTTGACATGGCTACTTATAATACTTATGTCCTGTATTCTAAGTTGCATAATTCAACAAAGCAATCGATTATAAATTTTCGATTGAACATCGCAGAAGATATGCTACACAATCTGTCTCTTCCTAATTATTCGACACGCGGCAGACCGTGGCAAAGTGAGGGCCCAACTCGGCAAAACATTGGGCACATTTTCCTGGACATATTCGATTAATAAAAAGGAACATCCTGCGAAAAGATGCCACGTGTGCATAAAAAATAATACAAGAAGCGAAACAACGTGGCGGTGTAAAAAATGTCTAGTTCCTTCACATATTTCAAAATGTTTTGAAATGTATCATACTTTATAGAATTATTCATTTATTATTTTATAATGTTACTTAATTACTGTCAATTAACATTATATATCAACCTGATTAACCTACAACTACGGGCATGGCCCGTAGTAGATGACCGGGAAAAACGTAAATATTACGAGCATAGCCCGTAGTACGACGATCGTTTTCGGCCCAAAATTCTCGAGGTTAAGGGGTTAAATAAATTTCGAAATAAAATGTTCTGTTTCTAAGCTTGCGTATAACTGTTCAGTTGAACCAGATTAAATAGTATCCTTCGAACGCATCAAATTTAATTTTATTTGTACGTCAAAAGGTTAATCTCCCTCCACCTTGAGCGTTAATTTCACGGCAAAGGATTAAGCGCTCGATGGATCCGCTCAACAGCAAAGCACGCGTCATAAACTTCGACACTGGATGAGAGCTCAACAATAGACCACCGGACGATGTCCCTGATGGCACGTTACGCTACGCACCCTTTGACCAGGTACGCGCAAGACGCACCACCTACGAGACGCCCACGACAGTTCGACAGTCACAGGATTAGACAGACACAAATTCCCAATCGATCTGTTCTGTTTTGCGGCCAAGTTTTCAGGTCAGAAGAAGAAAGAAAAGACAATATCGTATAAAAGTATCGCTTTTGAGCGACTTAATTATAAACTGTAATGTTAAAAATGTAAATCCGGCAGAAAATGTAGGTCTACGTTTTGCCAAAACCACTTTCAAACAGAAATTCCTTGTTTAATAAATAAATATTCTTTTTTGGCCAATAAACATTATATATGTCGGAGATGAAAGAACATCGGGGCCTTTCCTTGGAAATTTTTTGGCAAAATCCCCAATACCTTAGTGTAGACTTTTTATTATAGCTGTACTTAAATAATAAAACTTAGTGTAGTTGTTTATGATTTAATTCGATTATGTTTGCCCGTGATTTATGACAGTAGGCTTGGCCTCGTAGTGACACATCTGGTCGCTAAACGTAGCCACAGTCACGGAATGGACGTTTTTACCTAAAAAAGGTATGACGTAGTTGTATAGCTCTCCTTAAAAAATATAGTTGACCCAAAAGGTACAGAGAGGTACATAGAAAAGTACATAAGTTTAGTTCGACTTGAACTTTTGACAAGTAAGCGCATTTGCTATCCTATTGACTGTGTGTTCGTTAATGAACCCAAGTTTATTGTCATTAGCATCTCGAGTATCTAATCGTCACGGTTAATTGTCAAATTCTGTAATAGTCACATAATCACCTTGTGAATTTATTATTATGTTCATTTAATGACTAAGTAATCATTGTTATTATAATATAAGTCTTTAGTGAGAACTTATTATTGTGTAGTGAAATTGTTTACTGCTAATGAACTTTATTCTGTAATACTCATATTTGTACCATTAACTGTCCTCTATCTCGTATATTAAAAAAACGGCTAATCCAAATGAAGGTTCATTAAACGCCCCTAACGCCAATACTAACTCGACATATACGTACACAGATTCCCATCTCACAGGAAACATCGACGAAGACACGTCCTGGACTGATATCCGGAATATAAGCACCAGGTGTTCGAGAGAAGTAGGATATTCAGCACACGTTCGCTTACATTTAAATTCTCTTACTTACGTTTGTTTACTTATTTACTTCTTACGTTTCATACTCTTACGTTTATACTAAATACGTGAAATAAACATAGAAATCATAAGCATAGTAGAAGTCTTTAATCTCCCTCTACCTTGAGTGCTAATTTTGTTCAAGGTTCGCGACCCTAATCGAACAGTTGCAACGAAAGTGATGGCCACCTAGTTAAGGGGCCGCAACATAGAGCAATAAATGAGAATATAGAGTGATGAAAGTATATTAGGGTTGAACAACAGATATTAATTATTTTGAGGAGCGAAAATTAGATGATTCGTGTCAGAAATTCTAAATTAGGATACAAAATTATTTTATGTAATAATTACATCATGTATTTTCGTAATTATATTATGTAAATAATATATGTAAATAAAAAAGAATTAAGGTAAATTAGGATACATAAAGTGATATGTAGATTCTTTTCGAATTTGCATTTTAATAGATACCCATAGAATTTTGTATGTTCTGAAAAAAAGGCCTTATTTTTAGATAATTGTAATTATGCTCGCGATATTTCAATCTAAAATCTGTAAGTGAAATTAGAAATTATATTGTATCACCTTCTTCATATTTAATTAATCCCTTAGTATCTGATTCATGTGTAATTATTTTTCCTAATATGAACGTCTTATGTAAACAACATTCTGCGTAGGTACAAGGTGACGATACACGTGAACGAATAAAAGTAGCTTTAAATAGAAATTCACTTATTTTCATACTTATCAATTCTATTCGTTTTTTAATTAAAGTTTGGAGAAATAAATATGACACGTTACTAGAAATGTTTATTTCGTTTTTTGCAGAAATAAATGTCGTTTGTGTTATTCACAGTTCTATCGACATTTTCTCATTTTTTTGACTTTTTGATTTATGTTTTTTATCTGAACTTAATTTCTTCGACGTTCCGAGCATAAAGCAAAGATATTATCTGGCAAAAAGATCATTTTCTGTTATCAAAGGATTTAATACGATATCGCATATAATCAGCAAATTTGACAATAAGCAATAAATCTTGACAATTCTTTTAATTTTATTGTTATTGCCTCGAACAGTACAGCAGATACGAAGTATAATTGACAAGAAGAAAATAACATCAAGAGCCATCTATACACGGTATATAGTATAAAGATAATTACTAAACCTTACCACAATATTTCCACAATTATTACTAATTATTATTATACAAATTATATACTGATAAAAACTTCACTCTATACTTTATTCCCTGTGATTAACTTTAGCAGAAAAGTTATCACAGACGTGAGAATATTAAGTAGCTACAGTGGCACGAAATGCGAGATAAAAATCAAAAAAATAAAAAAAGAACGAAAATCAATAGAACTGCAAATAATATAGATGACATTTACTTCTGTAAAAAAGAGAAATAAACATTTTTTGGTGTCATATTTATTTCTCCAAAGTTTAATTAAAAAACCAATAGAATTGACAAGTACGAAAATGAGTGAATTTCTATTCAAAGCTACTTTTATTCGTGCACGTGTATCGTCACCTTGTACCTATTCTGTCTACGGAAACGCGACAGAAAGTGGAAATCGATAAGGTTCGGTGAAACCGCCATGGAATATCTGAATCTCCATGCATGTACGGGGTGTCCTGATATACCTGACTCTGTCACCTTTAATTACTCTCTTATTTGTGATGATACGAAAAAAGCACGACACGCCGATTTATATTCGATTCGTATTCAAACGAAAACATCGAAATACCAGCCACAGACACATTTGCGTTTTATTGACGATTCCTAATGTATCGAAATTTCGTGAGTTTACGCGTTTCGTTGAAAGATGCGCGTAATAAACTAAGCGTGCATTTTTTAAATGCACGTAATAAACTTTCTATTATGTAAATTCTATTTCCAAGACTTTTGTACGCTGTATGTGTACACACTGTGGGTACGGAAAATATTTGTACACTTTTTAAAACAGCATAATAGGCTTGATGTTTTTTGATGAGTTAGAAGAATTAATTTACTATGATGTTGTGTAAGAAAATTGCTGAAAATGTCGCAGTTGGTTGAAATCGCGAAGAAGAAAGTAAACGTCGCCTTTTACAATTTCCTCGTCTGAAATGAAAATTTAATTTCAACACATTTTGAAGATCTATGCCAGTTATATACGGGGTGTCTCCAAAATCATGGTACAAGCGGTCGGATGGTGATTGTACATGCAAAAATAGATCGAAAAAGAAGAGTAACATTCTTTCGTTCGAGACTTCGTTTTCGAGAAAAACGAATTCGAAGATCCGTCAAGTGGCCGTATGCTGATTGTATAATAAGTTTCCAGGTATCCGGCTATGTTCGCTGTACGTATTATACGAAATTGAAACATATCAGATGTCATCAAATCTCAAAGAAAGATGAATCGTAATAAGACCCGAAAAAAATAATTCTCTATTTCGTTTTCTCATATTGCTTTATATTTAAGTCGTTATCTACTTAAGTTAAGCGCGCATTTTTTATCAAAACACGTTTCCTCCTTCCTCGAATTATTTAGCAAACTCTAACTAGTAAATCTCTCTCTGCTCGTATTGTTATCGCTAGTAACCGAATACGCGCATTTGATGCGGCGTTAAAACCTATACGAAAGAGGAAAAAGAAAAAGACATACAGCGTGTCAACTCTGTCGATACTTGATAATCGATGAAATTTCAAACTCCCTCGAAACTCTATCTTGAATTTCGTTAATGCTAAACTCATATTCCGATACGTTGGTTCGACTTGTTTTGCGACAACAGATGCCCGATGCGTCGGAAATTCGCGAACATTTTTCCACGAATTCTCGTTGATCCTGTAAATGCCTAGCTTTTTCATTCGGTTGCATTCAGCAGCATTATAGCTCCATATGAAGCGACATTTTTCAAATCGGATCGCTTCTCACTCTCTTGAAACACAACAGATGATCCCGACGTTCGACCCTCGTTGTCATAGAGACCGAAGAATCAGATACACGAGAGGGTGCGGCGACTATGCTATACATTCATGGTAAACAGTGCGAAACGAAATTTTGAATAGAACCGGTGGCTTTCGAGGTTGCTGGGGAAACATCGAAGTTATCGTCCATTGCAATTATTATCTGTCCAAAGAGAGGATATGCTGTCCAATAGCATCTATACACAAATAATGTATCTAGCGCGACGATATTACGTAGATTATTTTAGCAGAAAATACACGTATGTATTTTGCAACGCGACAGATTAATTAATTACTTATTTACGTAACGGAACACGCTTTGTTGAACGTTTCGAATATCAGCAACATGATGAGAGAAATATTTCATTGGAAATGCAAGAAACAATCTTCTGTGTGTTTTTAATGTGTTTTCTCGGCAAATGGATTTTTTGGAAAATCCGTTTGCACCGTAGTATTACTCGTTAGGAAACAGAAAATTTATTACACCATTGCTCTGATAATTTGTCAGATATTTCAGAAAATACGTTGTCAACCCGAAATTTAAGGAAAGAAAGTAGTCGAATATTTTTGTTTATATTACATGTCTGTACAATATCGTAAATATCAGTATGTCATTTGAGTGACATTCCTCTTAAATGGCACAAAAGTAGTAAAAACATTTGAAACATTTTTTAAGATCGCAAGAATATGATATTCTTTTATTTACCAAAATATCTACTCTATCTTATTTTGAATTATCTCAGAATTTTATAATACTAAATTACTAAATACATTAAAAGTTACACGTAAATACTACATATACGCAATTATAGAATAGAATATATAGTTATTTTCTAAATAAATTGTATATATATTTTATTTTATAATTATATATACGTAGTACTTGCCGTATATATAGCTTTTAATACATTTAATAATTTAATGTATTTGCATGTAAATATTTTATGTAAATATCCTAAATACATTATGTGCGTGCATATATATTTTATTTTATAATTACATATATGTATATGTAGTATTTACCATATATATTGCTTTTTTAAGATATTTAGTAATTTAGTGTGTTCAGTAATTACATGTTGCCCTTAATGTATTTACATGTTAATAAATAAAGAATTGTGTATATTTATTGATTTTGCCTGCGCACTCTAGCAGATTCTTGCTGGTTAAAAATACCCCTGTTGTGTCAAATGTCTGTTAAAATGAATTTCATGGAAAAAATCAGCGAAGATATAGCATTATATTATTACTTAAAATCTGCCTTATTTAGTTCTCTTCGATATTTTATTCATGCTCGTACGTTATACTATCTGCAAATCTTTTAACGACTAGGCTAAGAAATCCTTCTACAATGCGAAATAACGTTCGAAGTAAGAGATACATTTTTAAGGATAAAAAGACTTGTTACCTCTTCCTAATCTAATTCCTATCCAGTGAAAATATAAATGAAGAACATAACGAATAGCGCAGGAATTATCGCAATTAGCTGATCATTTATTCGGGAAACCTAGCAATAAATTCATCTGCTAAAAATTATTCTTAACTTTTACAAATTAGAAAGCGAAAAACATCGCTGAATTCTCTACGTGCGTATAAATTCAACACGCTGGAAACATTTACAGATTGTCACGCAATTGCATACACCTTACATAAACAGCGGCAATTTTTAATGGTGTCACTTCTCTCCTCTCTTTTCGTTAAAACTTTACCGACCGCTAGCCATTCAACAGCATACGCACGTTCGACCGGCAGCTCAGGCGCAGATTCTCCCAGGCGCCGGCTCTGTTTTGGTTTAGACTCTCCAATACCATTCCTTTTGTTTATCGCGAATAGTACGTTTTTCAAATTGGTATAAAACTGCGGGGGCTTACAAAGCAACGCAACTGACACAACTGAGCAAGGTACCTTAGTACTAGATAACAAATTACTGTTCAAATAATGAGAAAGATTGTCGACGACGAAAAGCCGATTAATAGGCTACCGGTCGGTAAGCGTCGGCGACAAAGAACCCATTAATCGGCTATCGGTCGGTAAAGTGTTAATATTCAGAGATATGAAAAAAAGGAACTTAACTGTTCCGTAAGAACGCTACAGAACCAACAAAGGTAAAGGACAATCCGTATTCGAATAACTTTTTATGGTCGCTTAGGTCGAGCATAACGATAAGGTCACTTTACATAACTTGGATTTCCAAATAAAACGGTATCACGTTGCACTGATACGAACTTGATACACGCGTTAGCTATATCGCTGCCGTAACGTATTAAAACAGGTAACCTTCTTTTATTTTTAGCGCACGTTTTATGCACTCGGAGTATCTCGAAAAAAAAATTAAAATTCAGTACTTGCTTATATGGAAGCGTTGATATGCTCTTAGCCAGAAGGTGGATTTAAAAAAATTCCCTTTCTCCATTTTAAATGGGAAATTTTTAACCAGTCGATGAATTACGTTTGTAATTCTTGACTGGTCAATGAATTATATATACATACGAAGAAAATATTTCCACAACGAATCGTTTTCTAGCTACGAAATTCTGCAATATTTTCGAAGCATCGAGTCCAGCAAAATTGCAATTCCGAAAGTTACAATTTCACGTATCGATGCAATTTATTACTTTGCGAAAAAGATGCTTTGCTTACTGCGTATGAGAGATACGTACGAGATACGACATCTGCGAGACATTTAACAATCAAAGTTAAAACAAACTTTTAAAAGATTTCCGAGTATTGCGTCTCGGCCCGTCAATTTCCTTATTCGTCCATACAAAAATCAAAAGCGAAGAACAGAATAACAAATTGGAAAATTATCCAAGTTAGGAGAGGTCGGGAAAAATCTACGGAAGTTACGTAGATGATGTTTATGAACGGTTATTGTTAAAATTAAATATCGCGCAAGTATCACGAATATTGCGAAAAATGTTCCGTGAATATTTCAGGAAACAAAAGAGAACGCATATTATGTAGGAGAGTCAAAAAGAGGTATAAAAGCACGATAAATTTACTAAAGAATAAAAACACGAAAAAGAAGTAATTTTCTTAAGAGTATCAACATTTAATCTTCGTACATGTGATGAATAGTTTAAATAATTTAATTACGTAGATATCTGAAGGAACCTTAAGTATAGAAAATTCTAATTTCGGCTAAAATTTAATCAACTTAACGTAATCGAAACTTTCTGCGAGTTCGCCAATATGAACGCAATAATGCTGGAACGCGTCAGTATATTAAAGGATGGTTTATTGTTCTATAGTGAAGTAAATATCACGCAGTTGATTAGCAAAGTAATATTGTCGAACCTTCTCGTGTTAGAATTAAGAAATACGACGACATATATCTTAAATAATCTTCACGTTAATTTCATTTTAATCGTGCGCGTAAATCGAGGATGCGATAAATTAGTCGAAGTGCAAAAAGATCGAACATAGATGGAACAAAGATTATAATCTATTAAACCGTCACAATGTAAATGTTAATTTCGAGATAAAAGACAATCAGTAAGCATGAATTGTTTTACAGTGAGAATTCTTACAATGAAAATCGAAGTAACGTCCATTGAAATTGTTACATTTTTTGCTGCCGTACAAGTTAGTTAATTTCAGTTTCACGAAAATCTATTTCCAACATTTCCAGTATTCCAAAGTCGCTATGTACAAGTGTATAGATCTATTTTTTGCATATTAATAGATAAAAATGTTTCGAAAGTCACGTTTCCATACCTTGGACTTAAAAAAGAAAAACAAAACATAAATAACATTAAAATTATTGCGAAATCAATAAACAGAAGAAGTATTGACTATAGCTATCGAAATAGAATGATATACAAGTAGAAAGAAGTGCCAGATATTTTATAATTGAAAAATGACTGAAACAGGAGCCTCGTCGAAAAGAGACATCTATTACGCAATAATCTAAAATTAGAATAATTGATCGTATTCGGACGTCGATACCATGCGATTCTAATTCGATAAAATGTACGTTACAAACGAGTTAACTTTAAAATTATCACATAACTTTTGAATATATCATGCAGAAACTCTAGAAATAAATAGTGCGCTGTTGTTAGATACGTTAGTACCACTAACTTAGTAGTCTCGTGTTACCATGCATATATAACTGATATTAATTAAAAGTTTCCAGAAGTTCCTCTTTACAAAATTTTTCAAACTGTTCTCTGTGTGAACTAAAACCCGCAGGTTAGATGATCTATTTATAATAACGTAGTAAATAAAGGTATTGTTATATTTACAAATTATTTACAAATTAGTAATTATTAGTAATTATATAGTAATTATTTACAAATTAGTTTTTCTGATAATTTACCTATAATAGAAGAATATGTTTAAAAATTCTCTCTGTTCTGATAATGTTAGGTAATTGTCTACGCTTAAGATTTTGTTTAAGATTTTTAAAAAAGAAAGTGAGAGTCGATGTCCTTGTTCGCATTTATATTATCAATGGACAGATATAAATAACGTTATCTAAGAAATGAGTACTCCATTTGATTAATTAAAATGCAAGTAATAATTGCAAATAACGTATTTAATAAAATAACGTGTTAGAGATAAAAGAGTCAATCTGCTACAACCTTTTATAGAGTACATATTCCTAAAATGTAGTTGTAAATAATTTTAAAATATTTGTAAGGTATGTATTTTACAGCTGTAATGCAAAAGATCAAAGATAAAATTCAACAGTTAAAGGGAGAGCAAGAAGAAGAAAGAAATGTAAAAATTGTCAAACTTTTCACAAACTTATTTTGCATTTAGAATTAAACCACGTTTAAAGATTTAATTTGTTCTATCGAGAACATTACGCGTTCTAATAATACGCGACTACCGTGCCATAAATTATTTAATTAAACTTCTCTGTAATTTAACAAAACGCGACAGAAAAAGGAAGAACAATTTTAATTAGAATTTACCATACTCATAGTTGACGATACGATGCAAAACATTTATGCAATCTACAATACACAATCTACAATTAAGGCGATATACACCTTTATCGATTAAAATATAATTATTTTTGAAATTATTTTTTAATTAAAATCCTGTCTTCTTATCAATGATTAGCGACGCGCAGAATCTATCCGATAAATGCAAAAATTTACACCTACATAAAGATTACGTATATTTTACTAAAAAGCACCAATGGCAAAAGTTACGCTTATCGTTAAAAGTATTAAATCATTCGTGTTCAACTTAATCAGGGTTATGCACCAAATGCATTTAGTACTCCAATAATGGAAAGTATATGCCATAAAATTCAAGGTGAATCGATTGAGACCTTAATACATTCGAATTATTTAATCACATTAATTTTTATCAAATTAATTAATTAGGGTGTCCTAAATAACTTTGACGTTCCCATTTGAATGAGCACACGGGTGATTAGTTTGAGGACAAAAAAGAAATGATATACGCATGACACACAATACATGGTTAAGCCTATCAAATCGATCGTCCACTTCGTTGCTGACCAGCGATAGCTAAAGCAAATGTCAAATCCAGTTTACGTCTTTCAATTATTTCCATCTTAATTCGTTTTCGGGAATATTTAAATATATACAACTAATAATCCATATATATTTCGTTTTCTATGCGTTTTAATTTTCGTATTTAAATTAAGTTGTTTATTAATGCGTTAGCTCTATGGTGCAATATTTCTTATAAAACCGTATTTATTTTATGTATCGAATTATTTCACATGACTTTTATCTATGTTATATGTGTTTTGATATCTTCGATTTTGAATTTAATTCAATAATACTTCTACAAGAAGCTAACCTTTCTAATATATTTTAATATTACGAATTCATTCTTATTTCCTAATAAATATTAAGTCTATTATAAATATCATAAATGTCAGCAGACTATTTGTGAAATCAAGAAAATTTATAAAAACGTAATATTTCTACGCAATAAAAACACAAGAAATTTAACAAGTATCACAATCTCATTACTCCCATAATTCCATGTAATTAACTAACGGTTTTTAATCTACCCTCCCTCTTATTCTTTTTTATTATTGAGAAAATATATTTTATATTTCAAACGTTAAAGAAATGCAGACATCACGAGTAGAGACACGATTAATTGTTAAGTAGGTTACATGTGATATGCATGTTCATAAATTAATGTACAAAGAAAAATTGCATTTCTAAAATCACATGGACCCCCGTACACTTGTAGCTCATACAGCGATCTCACAAAGTTTCGAAAGAAATGTAATAAATACACAATCGCGCAAACTACTTAACTGTGGACAACCTGTCCTTAACTGTCGAGATATAAACATTTACGCGAGAAAAGCTTGTTATTTCATAAAATGAGTTACAGACGCTGCCAAGCCCCTTATTATAAGCTTAACCAAAAGGGAGGTAACTCTCATTTCATGAAAGTCGAAATTTAAACGTAGAAAATATAATTGCAAGCCACAGAAACACTCACTCGTCAAGTTCCTCCTCTTCTAGTAGAAGACTCATCTTTTCACTTGCGTGACTTTATTCACTGTAGGAGTCGACTCGAGGAACAAAGCCCAACTCAATTTACTGTAGGGGTGTAGTCCTTTCGATGATCCTCCGCAGGACTATACTTGCAGAGACGATAACGCTGTCGTACACGTTGCGCGCGCGCTCTTTCTCCTTACCGCATCAACATCCTTTTCACAGTATGACATTTTCGCCTTAAGAGAATGACGTGATGTTTGAAAATGCACCGCTAGGCGGCCCGCTTTCTCATTGGCGCA
Organism: Bombus affinis; assembly: GCF_024516045.1. Classification (NCBI taxonomy): domain Eukaryota; kingdom Metazoa; phylum Arthropoda; class Insecta; order Hymenoptera; family Apidae; genus Bombus; species Bombus affinis. The sequence continues at coordinate 4,624,195 of NC_066345.1, forward strand.
CGTAGTACGGCTACATTTTTGTGCGCCAATTACAAATCCCTAATAACTCACGGCTAATATATAAACTGCGGATTTTCATGCACATGCGTACTTTTATAACACTAATTAAATAAACGAAATCTAAGTAGAAATCTATTTCACCCACTGGATACTGTAATAACTATTATACTTTGGATATCTTGCACTTATATTTTTATATTTTTGCATATTTATGTGGATTTTAGCAATTGTGAATTTCCTATAAATCTGCAGTTTACTAATATATTACCATTCTGTTTATATACGAAGATGATTTGATTATATCACGTACTTTAAACAAAATTTATGTAACATGTATAACATATATAGCATACAGTTGAAATGCTACATAAAATGTGCTTGTTAATCATTTCCTTTACAGGTATAGAGATTAAAACATTATGTTATAAAATTTTATCTCTTTTTCTTATAAAAATATTGTTACACTAATAAAATGGTAATTTTTGAACTTTCAAAATAAAGATGCTATTATACACTACTTATTATTTGATATGTAAAATGTTATCTACTTTTTAGATAGCAAAATTAACTATTCAAATCAGTGAATGATTAAAGGAATTATTGTTAACTAGTTTGATAGATTCAAATAATTAGAAACGTGAATAATCGCTACTTCTTTTCGTATAAATTTAATTCGTTGAAATAATTCCTTAAATGAGAAGTGGTATGGTAATTTATAATAAATAAAATGAATAAAATTTCCATTCGATTTGATTATTATGTATTATAATAAAATTATGTAAAAAGCGGTAATAAGAATTTCACAGTACATTCTTGAACGAAAATATATTTTTTTTAATAAACGGTAACAGCTCTTACATAACGAAAACAAAATATAACTTAATAAACTTTAAATATAACTTCTTTATTAGGATACATAATTAAACACTTTTTTCATATAAACAGGATCGGGGATTATTATTTTACTCAAGGATCACTATATTTTCAGGTAAATATACGAGGTAAATGCGGTATCATGCATCGATATTACTGTCACAAACTGTGTTTATTTTTATCATTAATGTATATTATTTATTATAAATAAGTTAGAAACATTGATTTTATTTCGGGCGTGGTAGGTGTTTACATTTTATACACACAGAAAGAATACTCAACATATTATGCTTTCAGAAAAATGTATACTTTTGACAAAAAATGATTTACAAATGAACTATAGCCACAAATTTGCACGCCACTCGCACATTCTTGAATCAGGCGAAAGAAAGCCTGTTCGTCTCAATCAATTTTTATCTTTTGTTAAAATGTTTCATACATTCTGCATACATATCATACATTTAAATTCATTCTCTCACTCCCATTCTTTCTCTCTCTCTCTCTCTCTCTTCCTCTCTCGCTCTCTCTCTCTCTCCCCCCTCTCTCTCTCTCTCTCTCTCTCTCCCTCTCTATCTTCCTTTTTCTGACTCTCATCCTCTTCTCCTCCCTCCATTTCTCTCTTTCTTTCATTTTTACTACCATTTTTCTCACTTTGAATACACGTTTATTTCTTCTCCCTCACTCTCTTTAATCACACATTCTCATTGAAAACCAAGCAGTATTATTATTATATTATTATTAATATTATTATTATTATTAATATTATTATATTAATATTATTATTACTAATATTATTATTATTCAATATTATTTGTTATTATCTCTTAATATTATATTTTATTCAATGTATTTATATATTTTTTCTTTCATATAAACTCAGTGTTTCAACCAAAGTGGGTATGACATACGCTGCCCAGTGTACGTGGAGTGTTAGCAGTATCAGGGTTAGACATTCAGAATATATATGTCCAGACGTCATACCCTAATTCACTGATTTGACCAACACCATAAAGTTTATTGTGCAAGTACTCTCTAGGTTTGTGCAAAGCAGTTTCTATCACCTTTATACAAATATTCTTTCGGTAGAACATCAAAAGGTGGCACAAACAGCAGTTAATTGAACCATTAGAGAATACAAGCAGTGGGCAGCGCGCTAGCCAGCATGAGCGAGCGCAGGCAGTGAGCAGTTCATACATACATACACTGTAATCTGGATACAATGCGAACTAGGGCCATACGTTCTTAAACCATGTCCCTAGCTGCGCGATGCTGTGTCAATAAGCGAGGGCTGGATGAAAGGAAAACCAGTGTTGTAATTAAGACTTTTACGTCGTTCGTAAATTGCAGACTTATAACTGTATGGTATGAGATCGCAGCCCTCACATTTTTTACACAGCCTACGGAGAAAAAAGACAGCAGAAGAATCTGCAACCTTTCACCTCCTAAATTACCTAAAATCACATCAAACAGATGTTTTCTAATAATTTGTTAATATTGAAGGGTGGTAAAGTTTCCTTCTTGTTGGTTTCATGTTGCTTTCTTCAATGCTAACCTATGTTTCATTTTATATATTATATATAACAATATTTATACGATGAATTATGAATTTGAGTCACATGCAGAAAGATCTTTGACTTGCTTCTGGCACAGATAAAAAAACACTTTGGCTTTTTGCATCTAAGAAAGGACTGCAATAAAAACACCACACTAGTAAATGGCACTAAAATTGCTCTCACTTGTGTCACCGACTACTTGTGATTAAAAAGCATTTGTCCTTCTTCTCTTCAGTTTCTTGCTGAGATCTCTTGATTTGAGATGAACACTTGGACAGACATTTTATGGCATGGCTGCACTCTATCTTATACGTTTACTGATGGGTTGCTCGTGGTATTATTATATAAAAATTAGACGATTACGCAGTCAGCCAGGCATGATTGACTAAACTAATCTATAAAAAGGTAATAAATTCAACAAATAGAGTACGAAACTAAATCAATTTGTTGGTATTGACAGTGAGAAGGTTAGGAAAGAACGTATAACGCTCAGATTTAGGTCCATATTTGTTCATCGCTGTTACCTCCGTTATAAATTTTACTAATCAATAGTTGGTACACTTGTAATGGAGCAGCGACAGTACGCTGATGGCACCACAAATTACTGTTCATTTTCTGCCTTTTTCGTCTTTCCCATTTCTAACTTAACAGAGTTCACACTGATACCTTGGTCAGGGTATAAGAAAAATTCTTGAGTCCATCCTGAATTTTGTGTATTGCCATCTAAACCAAATTATATTCTTTTAAGTTTAACTGCAGAATGGTGTCTTTCACTGCTGCAAATACAAATCTGATGTTTTCTGTATCTGTAAGAGAAAACAAGTGTAAACATTTATAATTTATGAACTTGAACAATAATAATGTAGTTAATCAGTTAATTAAGCAAAAAGCATTAGTGACCATTAAAAATTGTTTAGAAACGTTGAAACTTTGAGTAATTAATATTTTTCATTGAATAGTAATACAGCAGTATATGACAAATCAACTTACCCTTAAGTGAAGGGTGAGAATAAGCTTGAAGTTCATACACATGCAACATGCAATTTTTATCTTCTATGTATAAAAATTCACAAAAACACTGACACATATATGATATAATTTATATTATAGGAATCATTAAAGAAATTAATTATATTGCGGAATGATATATTTAAATTAAATAACTGAAGCACATAAATTTATAATAATTTCTATAATCCTTATCACTAACAATTGAACATAACAAATTAGAGAAGTTACAATTAATTGCAGAAATTTTATAAAAGTATATATAATAGAAAAGAAAGTTATATATGTAATGCAATAGTTATCACATGCCATTGAAGAACAAAGTATGTTCCACACTCCCACAAACGTGAAATATACACTGCTTGAAACAATTAGGGGACTGCTCTTACAAAGTATTCTGCTACATCAATCAAGCAAATAGAAGTAAAGAAATCTTCCATGCTTGATATATTAAAATGTTACTCGTATGATTCTGTGATAAGAATTGACTTTAAGATAATAATTAAACAAAAATGTACAGACACAAAAAGTAGGTATAAAGATCAAAATGAGTGGAATAATATCATCCTTTAATCATTTTCAGCAGTGCGTTATTGTTTTACACATTTAACTGTGCTTTGTTAAATGAATTACGGAAACCTGCTATTGAAAGAATGCGTAAAATTCTTTAGCAGCATTTTTTAAAATAAAATAAACTTGTTTAACTAAATTTTGAAACTTAAGAAATTATTACATTATGATCAAACAGTATGTGCAAATAAATATGGTTTGTATAACCCATGCATTAAAACTTTGTGCAGAGCATAGTATTCCTTCCAATGACCTTGTAAGTTTAGCACTTATGAATTAAAATTAAAACCAGTTATGAAATTGATCATACTAATCTAAGTTCTGTTATATGGTATTCTGCATGATTAAAATATATTATATCTTGTGATAACTGTTTTAAATTTTATTAATTAAATAAAAGTACTTTATTTTACTAATGAAATAATATGGTATTACTGAAAAAAACTACTTTACTCAATCTGTAATACTAATAAACCAAATATTATTTTTACTATGTTTCACTGCATTTCACTTCAGTAACAATTGATTATTATGTTGAAATGATTTATGCGTGAACAATATTATGCAGGGAACAGATTGGCAGTCTCAAAATTTTGCACACAGAATATGTTATTCTATTATTATCTCTGATTTTCCAACACATGACTAAACATTAATAATCATTTTGTAAAAAATCTGTATATATTCGCAATAAAAGAAACACATTAAAGATCATATGTAAATGCAAAAATTGTCCTTTAGGCAAGATTAAATTCTTTAAGTGCAGTTTGCATAATTGTATCTTTAACGGCACAAAATACAAGCTTAATGTTTTCCGTGTCTGATGAATAATCCCATAAGCGCAGCATGCAATAATAAACCACATTTTAATGTTAATATCAATTTGAAACATCAAATCAGACAGAAAATCAATCTAATAGTATGTTTAGATTATTAACTATGATGAATAATAAACATTCAAAAAATAGGTAATTAAGAATTCTTTAAAATTAAATTGCACAATAGTATTAGTTTTTGACACTATAAAATAGATTGATTTTCCTGAAGTAAATAACCATTAAGATAAGAATTACGCACCTGGTGTAGAATATAGGCAACATGCAAATTATCTTACACAACATACATAATATTAAGAAGCAAAAACAAATGCACATTAGCATCAATTACTAACAGCCTACCTGTGGCACACGTAAAGTGTGAATATATAATCTTCTCAATATCTGGATTCAATTCGACAAACATCTGTAAAATGAATTCTCTAGCAGGTATGGCATCTCTTTGTGGGCCTGTGAAATATATAAGCAAGCATACGAATTGACAATTACTTCTATTTATATTTATTCAAGCACATACTATCTTTTTTCTCCCAATTTAATTATGTAATATCAGTGGGATACTATTTTAAAATCTGATCGAAACCAATTCAAATATTAATTAATATTAATAACATAAAATTACAAGATTTATACTACCTATAATAAAATACTTTTAGAACACAAAGATATAATAATAACAGAAAACTAAAATTAATTTCAATTATTTTACTACAATATATAAACTAATATACATTAAAATGATATGTAAAGATTAAAGAGAAAATTAGACACAGAAGGTAAAGATTATGTTTTTATGGAGAAAAAAAAATTTTTTTGGATGTTGAAACTATTATCAAATCCACTTTATCTGGTTTACTAAATCAATGAAGTTTATATCCAAATCCAATAAATACTGAAGGACAAATTATTCAATTAGTTCTATTAACTCTCAAAGAAACCTTTTAAAGCTATTATCAGTCAAATACAAATCTCTTATGTAAGCTTAATATATGTTTTCATTTTATCAGATTAAGAAAATATAACACATTTTAATTAGATTATTTAAATTAGATCTAATTAGATACACTTGGAAAGTTCTAAGGAATGTTTATATCAAAATGCTTTGAAATCAATTGTAAAGTGAAAATAAATTTCCCTAAAGCAAAAACTAAAATCTCTATTTATGTATGTAAGTTGTTCTGGTATGGTTTTATGGAAAAGTTGTATCACTTATCATTGATAAAATGAATGAAAGGTAATGTCGAAATACGGAAAATAGCTGTTCTATAATACAGAAAGGATTAAGCTTTAAGGATACAGTTACAACTTTATGATGTATAGTTACTGGCTCAATTTAGAAAATTCTCTACAAAACATCTATAATTTCTGCCAGGATGTGTTATATTTAAACAGACCTGTCGCACACGTGAAGTGAGAGTAGCACATGCGGTCAGGATCAGGATTCGTATTGAGATACACCTTTAAGATGAATTCCCTTGCTGGTACATCTTGTTGTTTAGGGCCTATACCATACAACTTGTTCACTTACTAATAATAAACTGAATAGTACGCTCCAGAGCAATGCGAAATAATTCTAAGCCTGATTCTCTGAACATATTGACAATTCATCCGAAGGTGTTTCACGTTTCACATTTTATGATATACTTAATAATATTATGATATTATAATTTCTATATTACTTTAAGAGATAAAGAGTCATTTTTATTAATTTTAATAAATATAAATAAAATTTGTAATAGAAACACAATATTGACTGAATAATTTATAAGAATGGGAAAGATATAAGTTTACTAAATATTTTAGGGAAGTAAATATATAACTTATACAAGAAGTATCAGTATGAGTAAAAAATATTTTTTTCAATTGATTCGAAATGTTATTAAAGAATTTTCACCAAGTTCGAACCTATCTATATCTTACTGATCCAAAATAAATCTTTGTTTCTAAATGAATTAATCGTTTAGAAATTATTTCCTTTTCTATTTTACTTGCGAAAGTTTAAGTTCTCTGCAATATTTTTTAAAACATAGTAATCCAATTTATTTTTCTATTTATTAAAGCTAAAATACCGCATGAAAAGTATTTCCAAATCACTAGTAGCGAATTATAAAGATTTAATAAAAATGGATTAAAAATCAAATATAATGTTGGAATAATTATATTAACTAGAAATATAAAAATGAAAAATCTATTTGCAATGTTCAATAATGGAATTGTCTGCTGAGTTTTGAAAAATTAATTCATCTTCCTGGATAGAATAAAGAAACATAATCATTTCTGAAGATAAAATTCATTTTAAACCGAGTATATTAAAATTAACAAAGATTATCAACCTTTATTGATGAATTATTGAATTTTATTATGTGTTTGCATGAGAACTTTCTATGTAAAATCACATCTCGAATCAACTAGTAGATTTTTGTTCACACATAATAAACAATAGTAAACATCCAATATATTACATACGATGTTGTACGTGTTAATCTAAAGATTCACAAACATTAATAAGTTTAATGTTGTGAATGTTATTATATAGTATAATTTTCATAAGTAAATATAGTGTTATATACCTACCATTATATTCAGGAAAATAGTCAACAAGATGAGAGTACATAATCTTCTCCTCGAGCAGATCTTTCTTGTTTAGGAACAGAATAACAGAAGACTGTTGAAACCAAGGATATGTAATAATTGTTTTGAACAAAGCCTTACTTTCTTCCATTCGATTCTGAAAAATAGTAATAACAAGTTACAATGATATGATTTAGTTAATGATTTATATGGGTAAACTAGAAAATAAGAGAAAGAAATATTGTAATAGTATTTACCTCATTTTCCGATTCAAACAAAATTTGATCATATTCACTTAAAGCTACTAAAAAGATGATAGAAGTGACATTCTCGAAACAGTGGATCCACTTCCTTCTTTCTGATCTCTGTCCTCCAACGTCTACCATCCTGTAAAATATACTTATGTAATATCGTTTATCTTTTCACTTACGACTTAAATATTTCCTACAATATTAATCGAACTAAAGCGCAAACTGTTATCCGATATTTATCAATTTGTTAAGTGCGGTTTGTAAATAATTCCTAATTTCACATTCAGAATTTAAATTACTCGTACGATTCATTAGTCAAATGTAATATTTACAAAATGATATTTTCCGAACAGAAATTTCATGGAAAAACATGCAAACAATGAGCTATTTAAAGCAAACGAAGGATAAAAATTGAAGAGAAAAAAAAACAAAAAAAAAAAAAAAGAAAGGAGAACGAAACAGGAAGAATAAGCTATAAAATATGTAGTAAATAAAATAATCCTGTTTTTTTTAAATAAGAAGTTATCTAGGTGTTCACTCACCTTGTCAATTTTTAAGGTACAAATAGTAAATATTACTATTATTACGTTACGTTACCAATGATAACTTATTAATTACCTGCTACTTCTATTTTACCTCTGTAACTTATAAAGTCTATTTCTATATGTGATAACTTACGTATAAGAGAATATTATTTACATTAGAACAAATCGCGATAATACTTAAGAAACTATATACGATCGAGAGAGAAAAAAATCATTAACATAAATAAATGGTACTGCGATAACGTATAGACAAAAAATACATGACACGATAGGAATAAAATAAAAGTGTCTACCCGTATTAAAAAAAACTCACACAGGTATTTCGATAGTAATCCATTACTCCAGGTTAGTACGATACTAAGTTAGTATAGTATACTTCTAAACGTATAGTCAAGTTCAAGTAATGTGTGTTAGTACCTAAATATGATGGAGTCCAGATCAAACGGATATTCTATAATGCCAGTAGTAGGAGCTCGAGCCCGAAGAATGTCTTGTTCGGTAGGAAGGAAGTCAGGCTTTTCGATACGTTCTAGGTCACTAAGATAACTGCAAAACAAACGAAGCCACAGTCTGATAGTGCATGCCCATGCATGTATTAAAGGTGATTACGAGGAGAGGAATATCGCAAAACATTTGACACATGCTCGTTGTCCCCAGCCTGTAAGAATTCTCTCAAATGCAAAGTTCATTGATTTATTCTTACAGTTTTATGACACGGTAACTGACAGTGGGACAGTTTACATCGTTCACCGCAAAGCTATTATGTTCCTTGTAAATAAATACGATTGATCGAGAAAAGACCGTGTACGTCCATCCTCCGCTAGAAGAGGAACACCTTGCGTTGTGTCTTCTCTCCGCATACAGAGCACGAAATTTTCTCGTCGTCGCGAGAGACGAAATTTCGTACAAGGGAACTTAGAACCACGGCACGTCATAAAACCGGAGGTATCAATGGAACTCGTGACACGCCAGTGAGAAAGGAGAAACGAAACGAATGATGGATTCCATGTACAATGAAATCGGTGAGTCACAATACATGCAGCCACGATGCAGAAAGAGTCCAATGTAAGTAGATCACAGGCACAGGCAGCGTCTTCCTTTGCATGGCGAGACATACCTAAATCGAATTTCTTCCAAGTCAAAAGGATATTCAATTATACCAGTAGTAGGCACTCTCACACGAAGAATGTCCTGTTCTGTTGGGAGGTAGCCCCTTGCTGCGACTCGATCTATCTCCAATAGGTAACTGAAACATCATGTTCTCAATACCTGATACACGGGACATCTGGCATTCCCAAATATTATAATCTCGTTCAACGAACAAATATCGAATCAACCAGATATCGAGTAAACCATTCACACGAGTAAATGGATCGCTTATTAAATAGAAACCTAGCAGTCGATGCAAACCTTCAACGTTCCATCAAATATTTCTCTACAACGGATTCTCCATATTTAGACGTTACACGCGTTTAACGTTTCACACAGGCCTGTACTTAGCGGATGCGTATTCGACTCGTTTAGGGGCCGACACGTTGGGACTGCTAACCGAACAATGACGTCGAGTGGAACAAGGTGAAAGAAAGATACGCTCTCCTCAGGGGCAAGTAGATGGCAAAGACACGGCCAGACGGTACTTACTACTTAGCGGAGTCTGTGAGCTGATATTCTCGCCTGCGGTCGTAACACTCTTGGATACCACTATCCGCCCATAAATCTTTGATTGCTTCTACGTATGGACTTTCAAAGGTTGTAACTGTCTCGAAGTCCACGCTTCGCACGAGTTCTGCTTTTTCCTAGGATCGCATGGAAACAACACATTTTTCAGTTGTACTTGGTTACCATAATTAACACGGGGAGAAGGGTTGGCCAGGGTCACCGATAAAAATACTCACTATATTCGCAGATGAGGCGTACTGGATCTTGAGGAGGTCCATCGCCCGGATCATGGACTGCATGGCCATGAAAATGTTTTGGTACACGAGTTTAATGAACCCCCTCTTGTCATCGTCCGAGTAACCAGACCCGTGGATGATTCTCATCTGTTTAATGAAGGTGGATTTGCCGGATTCACCAGTACCTGTAACAAGTTTGTGAATCATTAACGAGCGAACGTTGCCGAGGTAATCGACTTTTTCTGGGTTACTCGTACTTTCACGATTCGGCTTAATCGACCGATGAATTTATAAATTTCATTCATACGTAACGAAGGTATTCTATCGCGTGCGTTACGTTTGCCATTACGTATTATTAGGATAAATCGGCTAAAGCTGTGTATTTACTGGAACAAATGTTACCAGATAGTACGTATCTGTGAAATCTGTCTGTGAAACGTGCGATGTACCACTGTTGTTTTGTAGCGGTAATTGCAATCAACTTATTTCTTAACAAAATAATCATTTTTCTAGAAATAAGCTTCGATAGAATGTAAATACACCGTTGGATATTTTGTACAAATTATAATACATATTACCTAATACTAAAGACACTAAGCACGGTAAGGTTTGCCATTTTTCAGCAAATGTACGTATAACGATTAGGTGTCCTAATATTTACAGCCAACAATGTACTGTGATGTATCTTTGTGGTCAATTTGATGAATCAATTTAATAAATCAGTAAGTAGATTCCGTCAGATAATTAGGAAGAAACGAACCACAGTTAAAAATTTCATTCACCTATTTCCACGGCTATTTATAGAAATATCATCTTGTAATAATTACGAGTTCCGGAACGAATAGTTCGCTGTACGAACTGATAAATACAACACTTACAATCACGAGCTTTTAAGACATTTGAGAAATTTCCAAAAAAGAGATCCATCTTTTCTTGAGAATATTCGATATTATTGGTATCCGCGTAGCAATTCAATTGAAAGTGCAATTACTTAGTTATATAAAAATAGCAGGATCTATGTCAAGAATTTTCAAATTTCAGGACGTCGATTCTCGAGTGATGTCGTAATAAATAATCAGAGCCGGTTTTACTACATTTGGTCTCTTTCAGAATATTCAACGTTACTTTGTATTCTATATTTAAATAAAAAATCCTATATCACGTAGAGTGCAGAATATAAATAAAAACAAAACATTAAAATTAAGTAACTTTAATTTTTAGATCCAATTCCATGGCTGGATTTCGTCTCGTTCAAGTTATCTAAATTCAGCACACTTGAAACGTTTCTTCGGGTTTTAAGCGAAGTTAGAGTTCTCTTAGCCATTCTTTGTTATTTCTTCAACTAAAAAGAAAAATGGTTATTAGATAACGTTCTATTTCCAGCGTCGACCTTCTCTTAATTATTATACGAGTTCTCTAAGCTAAGTCGACTTTTACCCAACTTTCGGTTTAATCGTACCGAGCAAATCATCGACCGTTTTTGCAAACATTCCAAGACGATTTTTATATTCTTTTTTATGTCTTATGGCCAGCTTCAGATATTTTTACGACGTTTTCAGGTATCCATTTTTCATTAAATATCCAGTTGAAGCTACTTGTCACTTGTTACTCAACGATTCCGAGCCGATTAATTCGACTTATATCGACGTTTATGTAATCGAGGCTTTAAAATCGTTATGCGTACCGAATTTTTTCTGCGAATGCAAATCTAAGGTTATGTAACGAAAGGAGCGTAAAAAGCATAAACAGAGAATTTTGGCGTTAACCAATAGGCTACCAATAGCAATTAAAGCAAGTAGCACGGTACTGCGTGTTAGGTAACGCTATTTGTGTTCGTACACAAGCAGCGTTCAACAATCAAACACGTAAACTCAATTATTATACGCCGCCACACTTTGTCAAATAGTGCGTCGTAAACTGCATTAAAGCAGAATCGAATAATTTGAAAATATCATCGATACTTGTGCGATCAAAGAACGAGAGAAAGTATCGATTGCAACAAAGCGCTGGTGCTCGCTATTCGATAATTAATACAGCGATCCAGTTACTCGTTTCTGCCTCGTATCTTGGTGTCTGAAAGGGAAACAACTGAAAAAGAGGTAATATTGAGCCGTCCTGCTTCTATGTACAAACCGTTCCAATGACAAATATCGTATTACATTATCACTCGTTAATAGAATACGGATGTACGGCTGTCTACAAACATTACGAGTTATTAACGGTTGCGTAAGTTACTCGGCGGGTCGCATATTAATATTTGCATTTGCATGATCCGCGTTGCTCGGTTCGTAGCAAGAAACGGCCAAAGTTCCCGTGAGAACACGTGGACGACAAAAGCCGGCCCAACGATTTTCCAAGCGACAGCTACGCGTATCGAGAATCGAATCGACACCGCAGCGTGGTTCGAGTTGGCCGACCTCCGCCGACCTCCATCGCTCGTTCGACAATTTCCGCGCAGCGGCCGATGCGCGCCTCGTGCTTTTCCGGGTCGCCGGCGGAAGCATACGAACATCTACGACGAAAAACCGAGCCGCTAACCCGAAATGGGAAGTGACACCAACACCAGGGACGTACCATCGTCTCTCTTCTTCTCTGTATCCTTTCGTATCCGATTCTTTGAATTACGTGAAATTTCATAAAAATACCTGCTCATGTCCTTATTTTCCAAGAGTATCTTTTTCTGTCAGGTCCATTCTGTGTTTTGACCATACGATAGAGTATAAAAATGACAGAAAATTTAATGTTAAAGTTTTATGTTGGTATATTATGAATTTCAGTAACTTATGCACTGAGACAATCTTTTACCCGATTAGCAACGCTCGTTTTGTAAAGTTACAGTTCCTTTTTATACTTCTCGTTTTATACATTTTCTTCTGTTCGCCATTGTACTAATTCCTTCTTCTCTCTGCATCTATTTGGATATTACTCGGGTCTAATTAATTAGTATGTAAATGCTACAATAAATACTATGGTGTGGTTTTGCGGCCACCGTGGATAATTACGTTAAGACATTCAATCAGAAATTGACCTACGGAATCACTTTTGTAAAATATTTTTACGTCATAATTGCAGTTGGAACTTTCGAAATTTATTATATTATAGTTTAACATATTTTCTGTTGAGTTTACTAGTTTCAGTTAATTATGTTTGCGGAATATGCATTCCTCTTTAACACAGCAAAAACGTAGTCAGAGATTTTATTAAAATTTTAATTAAAACGTTTCGTTATTAATTTTTTTAACTAATAATTTTACACGCTTGTTGCAACGATTTTTCTACGAATTTGCAAAACTCGCGCACGGCTACTATAAGAATAAAAATTAATTTGTGCTATCCTTTTTTTGGGGGAGCTTTAAATAACAAGCAATGTCTTCATAGATGTACAACGGAAAATCATAGTGGCGTAAATAAACCGTTATTTAATATTAAAAAATAATGTTCTATGTTTATATTATACAAATTTATATTTTTTCAGGCCATGAAGACGTATCGCGGCAGAGAATAAAGTTATAACTAACTTAATTATAAAAATAAAACTACGATACTTTTAAGAGCTGAAATACACGATAAAATTCTTAATATCTTCATTTACATCATTATGATTTTTAGCCTGCCATATATTGTTCGAATCTACTTATTAATGATAATAAACACCTTCCAATATATCGATAATGAACAGAAAATTACAGGTACATCGTTACGGAATAATTTGAAGGAGAGAAGAATCCAACGAAAACTCAGCGAGGGCTCTGCAAACGAATTAATACGAATTTCAGTCGAACTTTCGAGTCACAATTCCGCTGTAAATAGTCGATGCTATGATATCTCGCAGCCGCTGCTATAATGGAGTAATAATTCGCTCATAAACTAACACTATCAGCCGTTGCAACTAGTATATACCATTTCTTTTCCTCTTTCTTGCTAATAATAACGCCGACATTAAATAGGTTGCAAGCCGATTAATTCGACCCTTATCGGATCATACGCTCGGAAGTGTGCAAATTAATTTTTTCCGCAAGGAGTTGCTCGCCATTTAATCGAGCCGTACTTTAAGTGAGCTGTTCGATTTGATAATCCATGAAATTATCCTCGTCATTCTCATTGCAGATTGTCACCTGTATAAACTGCCGAACCGTTTGTTTACACCTCTTTGCTCTTTATCCAAGTTAGCTGAAAGCTGGCCATCTAACTTTCTGCAAACGTTTCTTTACTTTATCGTCGCTGGTAGCTTTTCATTCGGATAATTTGAACCAGTCAACTTGAACAAGACGAAATATTAATTTTTGACTTGCAGCTATTATCGCAGATATTAGCTAAATGTTAAACAGCAATTTTTCAAATCAACCTAATCAAACCAATTTTAACTACCAGTTTTCTAACAACACGAGAAACATGCGTGTTTCTTAAACTCCTCCAGTCACGTTTGTGCCGAAGATTGTAGATTCGATTCAACGAGGCGAATTGTAACAGTAACTTTAGTTGTAATTCTTCTTTAAATTATATACAACCTTTTGTAACCATAGAATTTGATTGTATCAGCGTCTGATTCCGAGCAACTTGGCTGTAAATACAAGTACGTTACATGCGCTTGTTACGTGTACACCGAACTATATCTCAACTTACAATATTTACTTATGTTTGTATTTATCGTGTTAGATCATTAGATAAACGCATGGAAATATTTATACTATGTTTCGGATTTATTTTGCCGCGTGAATTACCTTTCACCTGGTTGTATCATCAACCGAGCTTCTCGGAAGCCAAACCGGTCAACTCAACCTTTTATCAGCCTCACAATTATGCTACATACGTGTACGACTAATGTTTGCCTCTTGAAACAAATTACTCGTTTCCATAAGCTGATTCATTGCAAGAAGATAACGTAAATGACAGCAAAGTCTAAGGCAAGGTTTAAAAAAGTAGTTTACCAACATCACTTTCTTGGTGTTGATCAATGTCGTTTCTCAACATCTCGGTTGCAAGACACTGTGCATGTACAATGGCTACAAAAATTAGCATTTATTAAATATAACATCTACATAAATTTCGTGTTATTCAATGTTATACAAATTTGACATACATATGGGAAAATGAAACGTATGTAAAATCTATTTTAAAAAATGCTTCGTTCAGTATCTTTGCTGTACATCTCGATATTGCCACCTGACACCGTTTAAATTTGGTGAACAGTTAATGTTCGTCTAAGTAGCTGGTAAGGAAATCGTAAAGCATGGTGTTCGAACGAAGAAAGATGTAGGGAAATATGAAAGAAAAGTAAAGAATAGAAGAATGAATAGAGTCTAGACTGTCGCGAAAATTTCTGTTATAAAAAGAAGCTGCTTTGTGGTGCGAGCCCTATTGACCTACCATTCACGGTACAACACACAGTTCTAAAATGGTACCAAATTAGATGAACCAATTATTGAAAAAGGTTGAAAATATCCAAAGAATTGAAAAAAGTACATATCCAGTTCAGAACAAAGTGGATGAAACAGGCTGAAATTTATCAGATCAGATTTATATCAGACATATGGGATCTAGAAATATAGTAAGCATTTATCGAAAGCAATTTTAGCATTTATCGAAAAATCAATTTCTCCGTATGATAAAATTTGTATAATTGCCTTGAGTGCTTAGTAACGAAGATCTGTAATCGATGTTTTATAAAAGTTCAATCAGACAAAGTAAAAAATATACGTGTAAAACGACACGTCTCTCAGTTGTTAAAAAGAAAGTGTTTCTAATTTGTTCCCCTTAATTTTGCTGAGAAAATGTTTGCATTATTCGCTTTTTGCGCGCTCGAAATATGTTGATATGAAACATGAAATAAGACAAATCTCACGATCTATACAAGAATCACATACAAATTTTCTAGTTTGCCATATAGATTTTAATTATATAGTATAGTTTCTAATTTGTTCCCCTTAATTTTGGTGAGAAAATGTTTGTACTATTCGCCTTTTTGCGCGCTCGAAATATGTTGATGCGAAACATGAAATAAGACAAATCTCACGATCTGTGCAGGAATCACATACAAATTTTCTAGTTTGCGATATAGATTTTAATTATATAGTATAGTTTCTAATTTGTTCCCCTTAATTTTGGTGAGAAAATGTTTGTACTATTCGCCTTTTTGCGCGCTCGAAATATGTTGATACGAAACATGAAATAAGACAAATCTCACGATCTGTGCAGGAATCACATACAAATTTTCTAGTTTGCGATATAAATGCGCGCAGCTCATAGCATCGTCTGAAATACGCGCTGCATCTAACCCAATTTTCTGCCCTCGCGTCGTTCGAAAATTGATCGTCACGTACGGAACACATCACGTTTTGATCTTCTTCATCTTCACGCGATGACTCCATTTCGTATTTCTTTGCGAAGAACGCGTTCCTGATTTCGTCCCTGGGTATCTATGCAAGGAAACGAAATTTTGATCGGTTCTGCACTTCGGAAAGTGAAAACAGAAGCGATATACTAAGCGACACCAAACATAAATACTAGAACTACATACCTTACATGTTGAAGTACGGTTTCCAATATTAAGATAAGACAATAACGTAGTGTACTATTGGCGAAAAAGCTACGCGATGCAGAAGATTCTGGAAACGGCGAATTGCTTTGCTTTCGCCGCCACTTAACGTATCTGTTTCGTTTAACACGTCGAATGCCATGCTAGTTTTACAGAGATTGCCCGTGGCGTCATGATGAATTATTTATTACGCGATACATACAATGTTGAAATATCATAAGTCCATATTTCACGTATAAATAGGACTATTTTTATATGTTTCATACTGCATTAATTTCGTCGCACCATTGTAGTGACGATGGTAATAATACAAAATTTACAACTATTGACATTCGTTCAAATTATATTATATTTCTACTAATCTTGGCGCGCCGGTTACCGGTGGGCCCCGCGGCGTTACCGACGAGTAGAGCGCCGGTCACCGGTGACCCCCGTATCATTCGACGTGCTAAAGAACGAAAGCCGCTGAAGAGTAAAACTAAAGTGGAAGAAGGAAAGAAAGCCGAAAAACCGAAATCGATCCAGCTGTAAGAGAATTAAACAGTGGAGAGTGGCGCAGAGCGGGGTCACGCGCTCGATTCTAATTGTACCTTTTAGCTGTAGGGCTCTTAGCTGTTCTCCTTGGAAAGAACAATAACACTTGCGCGCCGGTGTACGTCCCTGAACATGGTGGGGCGGCAACAAACACGGAGCACGAAACGGAGCAAAAGGTGGGGTGGCTTAACGGCGGCGACGGCGGCGGCGGCGGCGGCGGCGGTGGCGACAAAGGAAGATGTGCAGGTGGTACACACAGAGCACGGCGCCAGCATCGCCCTCGCGAAAATCATGAATGAAAACGGGCGAGCAGCCAGCACTACTGCGTGCTATCATGCAGCCACCGCGTATGGATCTCCTCTCGTCTCTCCCTTTCGAATGCATTGGCCGGCCAACAGCTCTCTCGCGTTCTCTTTAGTCTTTAGCAAGCGTGGCGGTAGCGGCAGCAGCACCGCTGCCTTTTGTCCGCGCCGCGCTGAGAAAAGGCGATCTCCGCTCTCACCAACACGCCCTTCTTCGTCGCCGCCTAACTGTCGCGCGCAAGCAAGGGCAGCGTCAGTTTGCACAATATCGTGTGAACGACATCCCCCGTTTTAAGAGGTTTATTTAGGCACCTGTATATCTCATCGGCGTCACATACCCCGGCTAAACTACTCGAATCGTTAGCACGCTTATTAGCGACAACTTCTGGCCTGCCTTGGGATACGCGGGCTACCGTGTTCTGTACGGATGTATAGCTATAATTGTAGGAAATAAAAAATAGAGAAAATCGAGGAGGTTATATCGAGGATGTAAGGTAAAGACATAAGAAAATGTGGAAAATTTTGTAAATTTGAGAAAGACGATCTGTGAATGGCTCGTACGGAGAGTTACGTTGTTGCTGATGAAATGCTTTCGATACAGTTACGTTCATTTTTCTCATATTAACGCTTTGGTGCATACATTTATTAGTAAGTTTAACCAGTAGCCGATGATTTTTCGTAAAAATTTCATGTTCTTGAACCTTAGGTAAATGGACGATTTGCGCGTGACACGAATATATTAACGTTTAGCTTACGAACTTGAGGACACGTTGATGCCAACGGAGAGTGTTAACGAAGATATCTTCAGTTTGGAGAAAATACGAAAGAAGAAAAAACAGTAAGAATGATTCCTCGTTCCAGTTTTGTGTCGAACAAGACATTTCCTTTGTTAGCAAAAATGAGAGCAAGATTGAAGTATGGCAGCGTTAATCGCAGGGCTAATAAAATTTTCAACGTTCGTAATTTCACTGAAGATAATATTTTTTAATTAATGTTTCATTGATTTGACTCAGGACAAGTAAAACAATATATTTGATTTATCTTTACAACCGTTACAGTTACAGATTCATTCTTCCTGGTAACATTTTAATTTAATTTTGATGCTCGTACAGATCTAAATTATTCGTCAACATCAGGTTGTCCGTTCTTCCGATGCAGCTTCTTCGAAAGCTATATTAATATCACAAGCGATGTGTCCAAGTTTATACTCACGTAAGAAAATGTTGACCTATGGTTCGCTTTAACACACAATCCACCATTTTGTAATAAGATAATGAACACAAAGCACCGATCGGTTAGCTTTAGAATTTTACACGTTCAAAACGTTTCCCAAATGGATCATTTCGTATGCAACGACTTAAGTTATAAATTCAGCCCATAAGAATTTTATTTTACACTATTACTTACTACCGTTGTATTGTATTGCGATTACGTTAAGCCACTGTATTATTAGCGCTAAATATCTTGTTTGCGACAATTATCAAATTTTAAATTACAGATCAAACTGCAGATTTAAACAAGAAGTTATCAGCAATTACGAATGTCTTCTTTTGGACAAGAGATTAATAGGTAAATTGTCAGGTGCGCTATGCTCGATATAACAGATTCAGTTGGTTTAACAGTTTAACATACGATTATCACACATAACGTCTTAAAAAATTCAACGTTATATTCTCCAGCTTCTTTTTATGTTATCTATACTGTACCTGGACTAATTATAGGTAATTAAAATGTATACTATGATATATGTGGTATAAGGTGCATAAGTTATATAACTCGTCGTAAGTTGATTAGTATACATTAAACGCTCGTTCGCCGAGATAAAAAAAAATAGACGTGATAATTCTGTGCCTATCGGATTATCCTCTTTTGCCCGAGTATTTTATTTTTTTATTTTCTATATATTTTATTTTGCTTCCGTTTAAACAATTCCTGATACCTGCCGCTACGTTCGAGTACACGTTTTTATTTTTATTTTTATTTTAACCCGTCGTTCCCCGTTGTTTCGAACGTTTGTTGAAATAATATATTCGAGACAATGTTTCGGTATTTATTACGTATTTATTTAGCCTCTCAAAATATGCTACTCAGCGACCTTTCTTCCAGGTTTTATTATGTAGGTGAAACAGTGTTCGAGATTATGAAATTTGTATGGGCAGACCTTTTGACACGTTGTTATGGCACGTGTGTTTCTTTCGCGTATCAACTTACTTCTACGAATAGATCGTTATAATTACGAAGTACGTAGAAATTGTGCGTGGGTTAATATTGCTCAGTGGCGTACTATTCTAATGAATAGATCATTAGTCACAGATACGTATGACACGAGACACTAACAATTGTTGTTTGATACACTCGGTATGACCGAGCTGCAAGCTCTTCCTTCTTCTTCCAATTCGTCAAAATTCCACTTGCTTGAATTCATCGATCGAATTTAACGAAAAAGTGATATGAAAACACGGATCTATGTATATGTATATAAATATACGTATACGTAAAACGTAAGTGAGTAAAAAAAAAAGTTGAGAGAATTAAGTTTAAATCGTAAGAGAGCGAGAAAAAGATGTACGTGTCTCTGAAATTTTGAAAACAGTGTGAAACAGCGAGAAGCTAAAAAATGTCCAATTTACAAGTTGTATAGGTATCGATGGATATTAAATAACTTTTGCGATTCTTGAAAGTAAAAATTAGCGCATTAAAGCTACTCTAACGGGTGCGGGAATAATTAACACGACTATGTTCGAACGACTTTATATGAACCATCCTGGGGGAATAAGATTTTAGTTTTCAGCGGTAAACAGCTTTTAAATCGAATTAAATTAGTCAGAAATTTACAAAACACGCGCCTGAACAAATACACTCGGTTGCGATCGTTTTGGATTGTAGCACGAAACAGGAAGATAAGATGCATAAAACGCTTCGAAAGCACACAACCTGCGTATAACGCTAGCCATTTTCAACTCTAATTCAAATTCTCTGTAAATGAACAACGATCGATAAATTTCTCAAGTTTAATTCCGCCCGAGAAAATTGTCGATTTACCGTTACACGAGTACGAAACTGGCAACGATATCTTACGAACGAGTCGTTTCGTTAACCGGAAACAAGCCCGCCAGCCAAAATATAGGAAAACACTGGAAAGGAAAATTCTGGCTGATAAAATTTCATGCGATAAAGAATGACGCAATAGGCGTGTTAAGTATAGATACATCTGTGTGGTCTAAAAATACCAATTAGCGTTCGATGGAACGTCGAGCGGATGTACGCTCGTGACGAGAGGACAAGGGTGACATGAGAACGCTCCAAGAAAATTCCATACGAAATTTCCACCGCGCGATCTATGAAATATCCGCGCGGTGGGGGTCGAGAGGCAAGCTGAACGTTTTCGAAACAATTTTTATCGCGCTCTTAGAAGGCTGAGTGGGAGGAAGAAGCTGGTTCCTCGATGTACATATGTGCGTTGACTTTATGGCCGATGAATGTGGAAGAATTGCGATTGGCGAAGCCGACGGCACAGAGTAGCGCGGTAAATTGCTATGAAAGACAGGGCTGCGCGGGCCTCGAGCCTGGTTTAAAAATAAAGGACACATCATGGAAGGACAAGAGGAAGGAAGACAGAGAGAATGCATCGAGTGAGTCACGGCGAACGAGATATGCGAAAGGAAGTTTGCCCGACCTTCCAGCCTTCTAATAAATGCGAATACCAGATTCTCGAAATATAAATATTCCTTGGGGGAACCCGTACGAGAGATCGACTATCAAACTCGGTCGAATGTCGCCTTCTTTTTTACGAAAACTCGCATCGACTCTTTCCTCGCCAATTATTAAGAGCGATAAAGGGACACTGAAATAAATTGCCATAAACTTGCTCGAGGTGTAAGAAAATGATCTTTGGTAGGAATTTAGAAGAGACGATTAGGCGGATAATCGTCTTCTCAGCCTGGAGATCTCCTGCGTCTTTCACATCAGCTGTACATTCTTCTGTGGCTCGGTGCGAGAACCGACAACGTCGTATTTTTGAGAAAATGGGTTAAACCCGGTATCGAGTTTGTAAACAATCGTGTATTCCATGTAAAGATACGAAAATTTCAAGTTCTATATAGAAATGACTATAATGGCATTGGTTTGGAAAACCAAAGTCAACATGAAAAATAATAAGCAGCGTAAGCTTTCATTCTCTTGCTTTGTATTGGTGAAAGAGATTTGAAGTTACAAAATCTTCTGTGCCGGAACTTATTTGAGCATGGGTTCTTTAATATATCCCTAAGTGCTAATATGTCAATAAATAATATGTTTTTAAATAACAAAATTTGTATTTGTACTTGTTTCTTGCATTGAACTGCATTATCGCAGATATATACGTAAAGTAAAATTAATTTAATCATATTACGAGTCGTTTATTTTGATTATTAAATTTTTAGATATTAATTATATTTAGAGATTAATTACGATTTCAAAATCCATTCACGTTCGAAATTTCGACAAATGTTGTGTTGTTGTTGTAAAATCCAATTACGTAATTAATAATAGAATTAGAAGAAGTTTGTTTAAAATTAATAGCTTAAAGACTTTTCTTATGATGACGGTGGTACGATAAACTTAGATTTCAAATGAGTCAACATAATGCATTCATTTTGTAACGCGACTAAATGCATATCGATGGCAATGTCTATATCTATTAATTAAACAGCGGAATTTAATGGTGATATTACTTGAGAAAAACAAGGCTTCGTTTACTTTTAATCAATAAAAGAGTCATAATAGAATTTGAACGCTATTAATAATAACATTATTTATAAAAACACAACTGACAAATTTATAGAAAAATTGTATTTCTATTTTAAAGAAACAGTGAGTATTTATTTATAACATTGTTTAAATAATACCGCGCGCTCGTATATATTTGAAATAATTTTTAATGTATGTAATGGCAAAAGTAAATAATATATTTTTATTGATTAATATAATGTACGGGTAAATGCATTTTTTATTTGCACATTTTATAAATCTCTGGAGTATTATTAAACTGATACTATGTGCTGCATCCTATATACAGTACGTATTATATTACATGTATTATATGAAAACATCGAAATATACGGATGGTGCGATAAATTACTACCACGATGTATCAATAATACCACGTCTTTCAATTTTATAAAATAATCCGATAATCGCATTAAAAATATTTGATCTACTCGTACGTAGATATGATTAGTAACGTAAAGAAATATCGTAGATACGAATGATCGTTCTACAATTCGAATATATTGAAATCTTCAAACGATCGTCTCTTTAAAATTCAAACAAAACTTTTCCAGCTGAGATAAGAATAAAAATAAAATTGTCTGTACATCATATTAGAAAAGTGTGTTCGTCGTTAGTTTTATACAAAAATATTTATACTCGCCAGCTATATTTAAACACTGCTGCCTAACTTATACAACGATCTCGTGCGCACTCTACGTTCCACATAATCCAAGCAACAATTCTCCACCCTCCGTTGGAACTTCACTTAACACCTTGTCCGCAGGAATTTCCATGGCTAAAAAAGAGCGATATCCACGGGTTACATCCTATCGTTTGCTCGTGCTGTTCCAGGCAGCGAGCGAAATAATCAGCGCGAGATCTCGAACAAACACGACTCTCTCCTACGTACGAAAGGGTCTCTCTCTCTCTTTCTTTTTCCATTTTACTTATTTCCCTTCGCGGTTTCTGCCGTCGCGCAATTTCTTTCCCATACTATAACTATAAATTAGACGCGTAATTTAAACACGTGAACGACTATTCTGGACGCGACGTCATCTTACAGTGTCCCTTGAGAGTTCCACAGCAGGTCAGCTGCACGTTTCCTTTTTAGCCTTCGTTTAATCCGGCCTTTGTAGGTCTATAGGTCTATTTAATTAGCACGTTGTGCAACTTTTTTCTCACATGTTCGCGTCGCATTTCTCTTAATTCTGCCTCGAATAATTCGTACCCCCATAACTTTCCATGGAACGATATTCGTTCCCGATGTATCACCGATGTCACTCACAACTGTCCTCAACGTTATCGATCGCAGTGATCCAAGTTTAGCGACGTTCTGCCGCTGTTCCCCGCGCTATTCCACCAGTCTGTGCGGCTTTCATACTTGTTTTCTACATTTCTAGGTGCACGAAAGGAGACGACACGGAAACAGGCAGACGTGGAAAGGCTGGCGGTTGAATGAACAAGGGACAGGGAGGGGAGCAGGGGGAGCAGCAAGGAGAGGCGAAGCTAAGGAAGAAACAGGAAGCCGAGCGCAGGAGAATGGCGGACAGACGGAGGAAGAGCGTGCAAGGGTGGTGCGAAGCGTAGTACGATAACCGTATATATACGACGTTCTGCCAGTCTCATCGACCTAAAACCGAGGCGAACTCGGCGAGAGTGGCGGCGAGGCCGCGATGGAGACGCCGGCAGTGGTGTAACTCGCTGTGCAATCGGGGCTGCGAACGATATCGAATGAGCGAGCGAGACATCGTCCGAGATACGTGTGCGAAAAAGAAGAAAAGAAGAAGAGGGAGAAAAAGGAAGAGAGCGACCAGCCAGCCGAGCAAACAAGTTAATGAATGAACGAACGAACGAACGGAACGGTGGGCGGGGCACGGCTACGTTCTTCCGTTGTACTTTCCGCGCCGCCGTCACCCAACACTCGCCTCGTTCTCATCGAGTCTACGAAGAGACGATTCTACGGGAAAACCGAGGAAAACCGGTGTACGGCCGCCTCAGGAACCCGTCGACCACGCGTGTGCGTGCACGTTCGCACCTAACCCCCGGATCAACGTGTGTGCTACATCGCTGCTATTGATTTTGTTCGGATACCCGCGTACCCCTGCTGCAACTCCGCCACGGAACCGACCAATCATACCTTAATAATTAACCGATTATGCAATATCTTTGGAATATCGCAGCAAATTGCTTCGTTGATGTCTTTTTGAGCGAGACGAAGCGGTCGTGTGGTCGTGCGAACCAGCTGCTTCTCCCTTTGTGTCTCTAAAACGGTTTAACTTTTACAAGATGGCTCGACCTTCGATTCTCAACGACTGGCTCGTCGAGAGAAAATTTTGAAAGGCATCTTGGATTGGAAATATCCTGTCGTTGCGTTGTATCGTTACGAGCGATACCTTTGATGGAAAATGGTTGGTTCATGTTTGGATAATTAGCTTTCCTACCGTTAAATTGGTACGGAAGGTGTTATTGGTCTCGCTCCACTTTTATTAATGGCTGCATTAATGGTCGTCTGCTATGTATATTCCGCTGTTATGATTATTGCGTATTTAAAAAGTTGAGTAATATGTTGTAAAAAGAGGATTTTATTATTTTTCTCGCCAAGTATTTTTTGGGGACATATTGTGCTGTATTCTGTATTTTATATACCCGAAGAAGTATCATTTGAGGTGCCAAAAGCCACGTCGTCGATCAAGTCCATAGTTTGTAAAAATTGAAAGCGTAGACGATATAAGGAATGTAGAAGAAATTAACGACTATGGATGTTACTTTAGAAAATTTTCCTTAAAATTTGTAATCGTTTGCACTATCTGCTTGTAACGAGGAAGATAGAAATAAGTCGTTTGTGTTTCGAGACGCTGGATAGCAATTACATACTCAAGCAACGAAATTGAAAAATCCACAAGGAGCGATCTCTGAGTGGTTCGATCTCTGAGAGACTCGCCCGCCTGTCGTATTGGCAAAAATCGATATATGGAATGTAGAAAAATAGAATAAAATGAAACGTAATATTTAGATATAAAAATAACCAATTAGAAAATACATTTTAAATAGAAACGCGTTTGGTAAATTGGAAATTAGGTCCCAATTGAGGTATCCAATTTTCTCAACAAATACGAACGTACATTTGTTTCGTATTTTCGTGGAAAATAAAATTCTGCGAAAGTCAGCGAGAATTTTACGTACGCGCTCGAGCAGAAACGTATTAAATACAATACACCTGCATGAACACGATCAGGATTTTAATTAGGTGAACAATTCACCCGTACCGTAGAAACGTATCCGGCTTGCCGAATTTCTACGGTCGTAACCTCCGCCGATTAGAACACACTGCACCCGCGAGACCAATAACATTCAGTTTAGTAATTCATGCCTACACAAATACTTCGATTTTAGCAACCGGCGATTCGTTTCAGCTACCGCGCGCTAAATCAATCCTCCAAAACTCCATTATACACTTTGCAATTATACTCTAGAACGCGACATACCGTACCAACGATTACGTGTCGCAGTCCAATCTAAAAAGACAATTTAAATTTAAAAAGATAATTTAAATCTAAGAAGATATGAGAACTCGCTCGAAAAATAAGGCATACAGAAAACTGTTTCAAAATTCGCGCCATAGCGTGTAGTACGTTGACAGATCTGGATGGTCGGCAGCGCCAGGTGCGAATTTTTTCTAAAAATAATAAACAGCGTCCGTTTGTCCACGTTCGTCCAACCAAAATTATCGTCTGTCCGATCTTCGACAAAAAGTTATCGGCGAAATGCGATATGGGAACTGGTCGCGATCCACGGTTACCGATATTCTCGTGGCTCGTTCGAGTAATCGGAGACTTTTTGCAGATAACACTGTCGGTGCAAAACATCGAGACTCGCAGGAGCGAGAGAAGGCTCCTGCGTCCTAAAATTATTCTGGAAATTTCTTTTATTTCGATCGTCGGAAGATTTTAAGCGTAAAAAGATGCAAACGAGTCAGAAGGGTTTCTAATTTTGCCATAGTCGAGAACCGAATGTAACGTTCATTTTTAATTTGCAAACGCCGTATCAATCTCGTTTGTCTCTAGACAACTTGTATAGAAACAAAGAATATTTTTCTTCAACGCGTTCTTTTTATTTTTCTTACAAAACTATATTATACGATGTTACCAGTAAGAATTGTCATAAAACTGATCATATTTAGCATCCACCTGCTCGAGCATTTTTATCGTTTAACTTACGTTGTTTTACACAGAGGATGTTGCGACGTCACACGTACCTTTTAACGCTATTGGTAATCATTTACAAATGAAAATTGCTCTTAAATTCTACGCTACGATATTCCCATCGTAGGACGTTGTACGATAAAAAGAGAAAACCCAACATTTTTGTTCGTTTCTGCACTCGCAGTGTCGTCTAAGAGAAATCTTCAATTATTCGCATAAGCGCGATTGAACCACAAATATATAGAGGTCAGATGCATCGCCTATTGATCTTTAGTTATACGTAGATGTTGGAGTACTCGGCTAGCCGGGTATCAGCAGCTGTAACTCACGGTTGTGCCGTGCGGAAGGTTTCCAGGGCGGTGGAAGCTCCATCGTCGCCGCCACCACCGCCATCGCCATCGCTATCGCCACCGCCACCGCCACCGCCATCGCCAGCACCAGGGGTGGGTCGATAGATGCCGACGTGGAAAGCAGGAGCGCTTTAGCCGTCCCAGCCGCAGCACCACCGCCCCGATATATTTACGCGCTACCCTTCTCTCTCTCTCTCTCTCTCCCTCTCTTACTCTTTCTCTCTCGCATATTTTCTCCAACTACGCCGTTTTTCTGCTATCATTTCGCTGCAAGTCGTTTCTTTCGTCTTGCCCTCGCGTATCAATTTGCCCAGAGTGTTTTATTTGAAAAATTTTCTGCTTTCCTTCGGTCATTCGGCGAAGTTGAGCTGCGTGGCGAAAGCGTCGGCGTGTTGGTGGCGAAGGCAGTGAAACTCCGTTTCGTCGAGAAAACGAGCTTCGATCTGCTACGAAACGGATGGCGACTGATGCAATATTTGCCAATTTTCGAGACAGCCGCGCGAAAGTGCAGGCGAAGTTGATAGATAGAGAAAAGCGGAGATCTTGCCCGGAAGAAACGTGCCTACTCACGTTAGAAGGGTGCACGATCGATGTTCATGCTATTAGACGTTGTAGCGGAGAGGAAATATTGCTGCGATAAGTGGAGCAGCGAGATAAATCTACGTTAAAGGCTAAACGTTGTTTAGTCTGATGTATATATCTCTCAACAAATATTTGGCCGATAATCGACCAGCTTTGTCTTTTCCTGGCAAAACGGAAGAATGCTGTGACGCTTTTAATTTCGGTTCGATGATATAAATATTCGTCGTGTCGATCCTCGTAAATGTAACTGTCGTATAATGATGAAACAGAAAAGTATGTTTGATCGAATCACGAAGTTGTAGAAACTTGATAAAGACTGTGCTCGTAGATCGGTTGAATTTTCATTCGACCATAAGTTAGGCTATACGTGCACCATTTTTCGTGATACCGATTTTAACTATTTAGATCGTATTGTTCTAAGAAATCAGAACATTTCAGGAGCGGCCAGATTTGCCTATTATATCGCAATTATTCTTCGTCGGAATTAGAAAATACTCGATTTTCTATTTTCCGGACGGAAAGATCGAATCGTTAAAGAAAGCAATTGGTGCGGCTTTTACGTAAATTTTGTTAAACGAGACGAACGAAGTGGTACGCAAGAAACGTTATTTCTGTGAAAAGTGTCATCGTTAACGGACAATAATATGCTATTTCGTTACTGCTAAATATAATTCCGATGCATTTGTAATACGGTAAATCGACGTAATTGATAGAGCACGGTAATTGCGAAGAAGCAAAAACGAATAAATCTCGTACGAGAATTTTCATTTGAATATCGATAAACGCAAGTCGATCGTGAAAAATGAACAGACATCGCGGAATACTCGACGAGATAACGATAATTTTCGATCGCAAGCGCACGTGTCCCTCGCTACCATTGAACGCGACATTAATTATTACGCTGAAATTTAATTAAACAGTCGCAAATTAGGATACCACGATGACGCTTGTCATCGTACTATCGTGTTAACGTACAATTACAGAAAACTGCGTTTCGTTGCAGAGCGAGTAAGACAGATTCGTAAAACGGCAGATATTTCCAATTTCGACACAATAGTCGGCCGAAAGAATTATTACGCCCAATGACTAATTCGCTATCGAATGACCCAATTGTGTACAACGGCTTACAATCACGCTGCGTCGGTATTTACAACACCTGTACAAAGTATCATCGAGATCGTTTCAGCTGTTTCGGAATAATCGGCGACCGAGCGCCGACGAACACGCCGCATGGAATGTTCGTCTCTTTCGATTATCTTCTTTTCTTCGTCGCTTTTCAATCCAACAAATTCACCGTGGATATTTCACGCAGATCTCTGTCGTCGATATCATCGTTGCGTTTCTTACGGGGCACGTAAGCGTCTCTCTCGTACACCGCGTAATTGCCAAATATCTGCAGGCTTTTCGTTAAGCGTACGTTAAAAAAGCAGCAGCAAAAACAATAGCAATTATCTGGCAAGAAGAACAAACGAAAGACTCGCGCGACCCGAAACCAAAGACAACTGAGCAAATTAACGCGCGATATTGCCGGTTATAAATTTCAGTTTTCAGTTTGTAATCTCGACGAACGTGACAATCGCGTCGTGACTGATTCTTGAAACCAGCGACCTTTAAATAATTAGTCGTCCGCTTCCACGATTCCACGAATGGAATTGGCGCTAGATTTCGAATAAATTACTCGTAACGAAGAAAAAATATATACTCGTGCGCCTCCATACGCCAGACACATTTGTTTCTTTCCAAAGGCTAATTGCAAACTGCCTCCACTTTTATTGTTTTTTATCGTGGACGTGTAACGCGATCAATTGGACTATTCACGGAAAAAACCGTGCTACAAAAATGTTCGTTTCCAAGGCTAAATTAATTGTTCCACTAGTTCGATTAAGGCTCGATGAACAACCAAATCGCTCGAGCGAATTATTCTCCAATTATTCTAATTAGTGTAATTTTTTCCGACGGTGTCTTTTTTTTCTCTCTATCTCTCGTATATTTGACACGTATACCGCGCGATTCGTAAATCGCAAAAACTTCGCGACAATATTAAGATATAATATTACGCAATTTACTGCCATACTATCTGCAGTTCACAGTTATCTCGCTCTCGTCAGGTTTACATTCGACAATATTGTTCTTTCATTAGCAACGATGTTAAACGCCTGACAATAAATAGAACGTTTTGAAGAAGAAATATTAGCTTTGGTAACTAACTTTGACAAATTAATGCTCTATCCGCACAATGTTGCTTACCGTGGCCGTCGTGAAAATATAGCCGTAAACGCAACGAGGAAAACGATCGGATCGTCGGCCAGATTTCCCAGCGTTAACCGAATTAAGGGACGATACGTTTATACTAACTGGCGGTGCAATTTCTAAATTTAAGATCGGACACGTTACGAATGAAAATCAATACTAAACGTGTATTTTATGACAGCGCCAGATGTCATTCCGATGTTTCGCGCTTCTAGCTCGAAGGACGTGGTTACGATAATCGAAAATATTCCGGCGGTCGTCGTAATAACGCGATGATTCCGGTTAGCCTCACGCACGAGCAGCTGCCTCTTCGTACGCGTACTTTTTATCGCATCAACAGTTTGTCAAATCAAATTCACATAAGCGTGCATATAGAAACAACTAACGTAAGATCGTATTGATGATATCTTTTTAAAATCGAAACGCATAAACTTGCAGCAACTAGCAAATGATATTTCAGTTCTCGTAGCTCTGATAGTTTAACAAAAAATGTAGAATTATATATATTAGAAGATATAATAAACAGATAGTAGAAGACATTTTTCATCCATTTTCATCAATCATTGATCACTGGTGTAACGAAAGGTTTCGAAAGTATAGTTTCTTCGCAAACAACAAATAGGAGTCGTGCTGTATTTTTTAGATATATCGATAGGATACAATTTTTCTATAAAAATCTGAATAATATTTTTCCATTAGAGCCTCGATGACCAGACGTTCGGAAATGTTTTTATAATGACAGAACCAGCGCCAATGGATCTGAATCTTTTCACAGCAACGTAGCAAACTGAAGAGAAAAGGTGGAATAATTTCGACGTCACAAAAATGCAACAAGTCCTTTGTTTAAAGGATAACATCCATACAGGTGGATTTGTAAACTTGCAAAGTACTTACTTTGGCGGATAAGACGTATACAGCGACGTAATAATATCACATCACTGAAGCCAGCGAGGTGAAGCCAGCTTTCTTTTTCGAGCAAACGAAACGAAAATCTCGTTGTTAAGTAAATGACACGACTAGCAGGTAAATGAAAAACGTGTTCCCTTGAACGGAGCTCGAAAGTTGTATTCCGTTTTGAAGGGATTCATCTCGACGTATAAATCACATCGATAAGATCACATGTGACGCAATATACTCACACACAAGCATTAAAGAAAAAAAGGAATGTGTAAATACGAACATGAAGAAGAACATCGAACGAGCGACGAGATGCATCTGAAAATCAGCCGCCTGATTTTCTAAAGTGACTTACGGTGTAACATCGATACTTTTAGCCTAACGTGCCTTTGGATAAATCGTTATTTCTGGCGTCGCGATATTTACTCAGCATTTTGCGTAACAGGTTTCATTTTGAAACGTCGTAAAAGGTAATTTGGAAGCAAATAAAAGATTTAACGAATTCCGTCATAGATACCGATGTGTGAAAGTATAGCACTGATGCGTAATACATATGATGCATAAATAGATAAAAAGTATTTGTCTCGCTATAAAATTGCGTTTTATTACAGCGATCGAGTATCCGGTTGAAAAAACCTCTCACTCTTATCATCAGCAGTTTTACGAATGCTCCGATAAATCGCAGCCTCGAGAAGCTAAGAGAGGAAAGAAAATTGTGTAAGTTGTTTCCAACAAACGCGACAAATCCACGTGTTTTATCGCAAAATTTCCGCCGGTATTGCCAAAATTCAAGGAACAGAGAATCTGCGTAATTCTAAAAATTACAACTTCAATGGGAGCGCGCATATCTCTCTATCGAGATGTGTGTAACTTTGTGTGCTACGCTAGATTAGCCGCGTGGTAGTGACACACATATATGAGTATGAGTGTGTCGGAGTATGTGCGTGCACAACGTCTCGTAAAACGGAAGAATGCAACTATTCCGTTGGTTGTGCGGTAAAGAAGATGGTGAGGCAAAGAGAGCGCTGAGGCGCGTGCAAATACGTATCGACGAATATCTTGTAAATCACACATTAAATAAATCTGAAACTATTTTGATATCAATTCTAAGTGTAATTTGAGCGTCCCTATACATTTATTTCGGCGGTTACAAAACTAACACTGCCAATACGGATAACAAACCAACTGATAAAGAGATCGGAACTCTGACAAGTAACGTTAATTACAATATTCCACGGTACATATGCAATATTCATAGTTCAAGTTGCTGTTGCTACAAAAAAAGGTTTGAAAGCTAACTACGAACGATGGATATCAAAAAAATACATTATTATTAAAAATAATGTATTTTTCTTGTTGGCTGTCGCTTGTTTCTTGGCTGCCGATGTTTACGCAAATTCCAATTTTCGCTGAACGCAATGAAAGAAATGGAACTTGTCTCGTCGTCAGAATATCCTAACGGATACTGTGTACTTCTGTGTTTCCTATATTTCTCTTTATTTTTATACGTCGTATTACTTTTGTACCTTCGGATCTCGCAGAAATCCAGACGAATCTCTAGTCACAAACGCAGAAATTTATCGCGTGGTCTCCACGCACCGACGGCTTCTCAATTCCGCATTTCCGAAACTCGAAGCTTTTTGCCATAAACCGATATGCCAGCCAATTGTGCAGTTGCACATTATCGTGCGAGGAAATTCCGTGGAAGGCATTTGCCATAGAATGGAAAAGTCGATGGTCTATTGGAGCAAGATCCGACGAATAGAAAGGATGCCGAGGAATCTTCTATCCAACATCTTCAATGACCACTCGCTGCCCTGCGCTATGAGATGCAGCGCTATCGCCACGAAAGACTAGCCGATAGACATGCTGCCGATTCAGACGTTTTTCACCGATTGCTGGAACCAGACCGTACGATTCTCCAGTCAGCGTGCCATTTCTGTTTAATAATTCATAACGAAGAATCCGCTCGATACCCCAGCAAACAGCATAACAAAGTTTTTCTAGCTTTTTCGTACTGTCTGCTCATCGTTGTTTGCTCATCCTCGCATCCGCTTTACGTTCACACGAACACATCATTTTTCATCACCTGCGATGATTAGGCTAAAGATAGTCGACGATATTAACATGCAAGTCGGTGTGGAGCTGGCGAGGAGACGCCTTATGGTTCGCTGATTTTTATTCCGCCAACCCGAGCTATAGGATACACACGAGCCAAATTGTTACACCTGTCTCGTCGCAATTAAGACGATTGGCCATAATCTTTCACGGGCATTCGTTTCTTTTTTTTCTTCTTCTTCTTCTTTCTCCTTTTTTCTTCTTCGAGTAATTTGCGAGTTTGGCTGCGAGCTTTCAGAAACGAAAGTCTCGAGTAACCGTCACGGGGATTACGGTTTATCATTTAGGACAAACTTGTCCTTCTGAAAAATATCTTGGTTATTTTAGCGGCGACGTAACTCTTACCACACGTAATGTAAACATTTTAGGCAACTTCAACAGGTTTACAACCGGGATTCAACTGGGAATAACACGTGTCGAAGATATTTGCTTTTATCCACTCGAGCTCCCATCGTGTTACAATCAAACGTTTCACGATTTTTACAGTGAATTAAAGTTATCGTACGAGTTTCCATAGAATTTATATTTATCCCGTCAAAATTTTAATAACTCCGTGCCGTATGAAAATACATAATAGCAGAGTTAACTGTAATTTCTCCAATTTCGCTTTTATATATAAACTGCAATTTTAATTAAAATTACAATTTTAATCCGCCGTTAAAAATACAATTTTTCAAGCAACCTATGTTTCCTACGTTAGAAGAATTTTCTACGGCCGAACGACAAATCAGACGGCGATTTTAACGCAAAGAAAATAAAAGAGCGTTGCTTGCGAAATGAAATCTTATTGACTAATCTGATATAAATGGCAATTGCAACAATATATATCTAGCCAGCTTGAATAAAACGATAATAATAGGGATACCGTTAGAGAAAATAAAATCTCGTTGCTTTTCGTTCATTATTTTTAACCGTAGACTTGCAGCGACCTTCGACTTTTTGCCAACGGTTCAGAAACGAACTTTTATAAAAATTCTTTCTTACACGATAGAACGTTTAATAACGTTATCGCTGTGGTTCGAGCGCGCCTGAATCACAGTATACACAGAGCATTTGGTTTACTGCTGATTATCGGTTTTAATGGTAAATAATGAGCGGAGCGAATCAGTCAAGATATCTCGTACGATCTCGTAACCTATGGATCGTCGTTCCTTTAAACGAAGTTAAACGGTCACGCCGGCGAGTCGTTGTCAATTAAATGTCATATTACAACATCAATGCAGCCGGACACAATGCCATTAACGACCGACTGACCTCACGCGATTTACAATTAACTAATATCGCGCTGGATCACTCCGATTAACAAAGTGAATTTTTCTTCATCGGTTGGCCTGGCCTTTCCAACTCAACGATGTGTTTCTTTTCTTTTCCTTTCTTTTTTCTTCCAGGAAGAAACAAAAAGAAGAAAAGCACTGCAGAATGCAATTTCTGACATAGAAATATAACGATAGAGGTTGATTCAACTTTGTTTAAATTTCTACGAATAATTTTGTTTGCAAATTATTCCTAGAAATTTTCTATCTGATATTTTCGTCTCTGGCAAGAAACCGAAAGAATGATTCTCTTCTATTCGTATAATATTCCGAGTAACTTTCGTATTAAAATAAAATAGTTTCAAAAGAGATGGTTATCGTACTCCTCGTTTTCAACTGCTTCCGCATGCTTCTCTATTTTATAAATTATTTTAACATCCGAATTTCTTCGGTTTAAAAATATAGTCAGATGGAAGTTAGATTTGCATTTAAAAAAAAAAGTATGACGATTAAATTAGAGTTTATGTAGGTAGATTTTTCCATATAATTCGACCAGACCTTTAAACGATAGAAAGAGCACTCCTCTTGTCTCGTCGTGCGTGTGTTTTGGAAATCGATTTAAATATCGTGGAAATGTGCCTTTTCGACACTTGTGTAAAGCAAAACGGTAAACTTTAATTCATAAAGAAGTCGTAAAGCGTAAAAATTATTTTTAGATAGACAGATATATTGGATACGCGCATTGCTCGGGGTCAAATTAAATGGACATCGATTAAAAATAAGTAACAATATTATTCACGTTATACAAAGAGTAATTGCAAACTATTTCAGTTTGTAAAAAAACACTTTTCCAGATAACATTAACACGAATACGTTGGAAAGTAACGATAAAATGTTGTAACGTGTTCTGAAAAATAAATGGAACTAGCATTGCTTTGCTAAAATATTTTATACATTTCTCATTGTCAATTAGAAAACACAAACATATTTCTCTAATGGGAACATTTTTCTAATCCACAACAAATTGAAGCTTTGTGGAAACTTGCAAAACTTGAATATTCTCGTTACGGAGTCCAGAAGCATCTGTCCATAATAAATTGATGAATAAAGCTTTTGTAATTTGGCAGGAATATTATACTACTACAAAATGAATTGGATTTTATTTCGAGAACATTGAACTTGGGCGGAGATCTAGTCGTTAAATTATAAAACTGATATATTAAAAATTATGAATTAAAAATGAGAAGAAAATGGAAATTATAACAAATTAATAAACTAAATTTCAGACTAGAGTTTGGTGTGTTATACCATTACAAGATGAATCAGCTTTTATTTCGGATCTTATTGGAAAAAATTTCTACTTGAAAGGAAAACCAGTCGCTAAATCAGAGAAACTATACAAAATTAATAAACCAAATTTCATTGGTTTGCTGTATTTTATTATTACAAGAAGAATTTGCTGGTATTTCAGATTTTATTTCAAAGAAATTCCACCTGACAGAAAACTATCTATTAAATTACAGAAACTAACAAAGATTAATAAACGAAATTTCAATAGTTTGTAGTATTACATTATTACATAAGAAGAATCTTCTTGTATTTCACATTTCATCTCAAAGATATTCAATTTGAAGGAGAAACTAATCTTCAAATCGAGAAAACTAAAAGAAAGATCAGAAAACTAAATTCTACTATTTTATTCGTATTATTTCATCTATTATACTATTACAAGAATTTGCTGGTATTTCAGATTCTATTTCAAAGAAATTCCACCTGACAGAAAACTGTCTATTAAATTACGGAAACTAACAAAGATTAATAAACGAAATTTCAATAGTTTGTAGTATTACATTATTACATAAGAAGAATCTTCTTGTATTTCACATTTCATCTCAAAGATATTCAATTTGAAGGAGAAACTAATCCTCAAATCGAGAAAACTAAAAGAAAGATCAGAAAACTAAATTCTACTATTTTATTCGTATTATTTCATCTATTATACTATTACAAGAATTTGCTGGTATTTCAGATTCTATTTCAAAGAAATTCCACCTGACAGAAAACTGTCTATTAAATTACAGAAACTAACAAAGATTAATAAACAAAATTTCAATAATTTTTAGTATTACATTATTACATAAAAAGAATCTTCTTGTATTTCACATTTTATCTCAAAAATATTCAATTTGAAGGAGAAACTAATCCTCAAATCGAGAAAACTAAAAGAAAGATCAGAAAACTAAATTCTACTATTTTATTCGTATTATTTCATCTATTATATTATTACAAGAATTTGCTCGTATTTCAGATGTTTCGAAGAAACTCGACTCGAACGGAAAACTAGCCGTTAAATTGAAACTAGTGCGTTCCCTTCAGTCAACATTAATAGAATGTTTAAACAACGTTAGATAAAAGTTCATTCATGAATAACAGTCGTATCCAGTGCGGAGGGAAAAGAAATGTAGAAAAGTAGGATGCGGTCATCACCGAACAAATTTCAAATAGTTCGACACGTTTCCGGTGCCCCCGTTGCCGTAGCAGCTACACAGCCGTGCTAAAATTAATTTCGTCGAAAGAAGAAAAAGATTAAGATGGACGAAAGAAGAAGTAGAAGAATTCGTGGCCGATCGGCAAACCTTACGTATTCGAAAATAGCGCGATGCCTTACACCCGTACGCTAAATCTTTTCCTCTCGTTTATTAACTTATTTATTTACCATTTATTTTCCCTGCAATTACCATCGGTGAGTGTGATCTCCATTTCTTTTCCTTTCTCTCTTCCTCTTTTTTCCACTTAATAAACAAAATAAACGGAATTTTTATTCCCTTGATAATTTACACGACATGATCGCGTACTGAGAGTTTTTCGTGTTTCCAAAACACTCGAGGACGGATTTAACCCTCTGCAACCATAATACGCTAGTAAAACTTGTATTCTTTTTTAAGTGATGATTCGATGTTCTGGAAATGCGCAGACAAACGGGAGCAAATAGTAAAAGCGAAATTGTATAAAAGAGCAGCGGACGCGAATACAAATTAGCGTGTTTCAATGGGAGAAAATCTCGCGCGCAAAAAAAAAAAAAAGAAAAAAAGAAAAAGAAAAGAGAAACAAACCGAAAGGGACATAACTTTTTCGCATTAACATTCTTTTCCCATTCCTACGTTCCAACATCCAACAGGCTCTACGCTCTAGTAGACCTTCAACTCGTCCTACTAATACTCGTGTCTAGCTTTCCGCTATTTAAGTAATTTTATGGCCTCGTGCAATTTTTTCATACCTCAAACTTTACATGATAAAGTACTTGAAAGTTACATTTGCCAGAATCGCGGATAAAACAGACTTACATCTCGAGGTGGTATTTTCTCGAAATATCGTTGCAAGAAATATTTATTTATAAATGTGTTTCGTACGAGCAGTTCCAAGCATTTCGGATAAGGTTAATAATTAATAAAAATTGATTAAATAAAATAATTCAATAATCACAAATTAACATATGGTTTATAACATACGTGGACGTTTTAATCGCATCACAGACGAATAGTGTGAGCTATAAATTCCATTGGAATTTGATTTTGGATTAGAAAAACATAACTGGAAATTAACAAAGCTTAACAGTTCTAAATTGTTTACGATAACATTATTCTAATCGATACCGATATATTATGATTTAACTCCACGTAATCTGTTATCCTGAATAATTAAACAAAAGAAGGAGACAAGCAGGATTTCTTTTAATCTACGCAATCCTTCCAAACTTCATGACTTTCTAATGTCAGAATACCCAACGTTTCCTCAACAGCGATACAAATTCAAATTAAAAGATTGAATGCGATATTTATATTTTACTTTTGTGTATATCAGTTGAAAATTGTGTATATGATTGAGCCAGAGACTAACAGATATACATAAAATTGGTGTAGGAACAAGAGGCAGGTGTCTGGACGTGTAGCAACACACGATAATAATGGTAGTTCAGCTGAAAAAGATAGATAAGAGACACAGAGAATTTATTGCTTACACGACGAGAACTGGGTATCGGTACACGTACCGATGTACGAGTGGTCGTTTCCTATTATTTAACACTTTCGCTACCGTAAGCGTTGATTACTATCTTTTGTTATGTACGCGTCACCAACCTAGATAACATCAATCACAACTATTTTTATTTCCACCTTTTCTTTCAAATCGCTTTATTCTTCGCAACGAAAGCTACTCCGTGCAAATTAGTCATTAGAAATTTCCCCATGGTCAACTACAATCGCCACGATAACCATGATCGTATTCCGTAATTGTTCATTTCAGAGATAAATCAACGGTGAAGGGAATATCAAAAAGGATATCAAACGTTTAATAGTTTTCTGCTCGTTGACTCAAGTAAGAATGTCGTATCTATTTAGCATTTCGAAACGTCCAAAAATACTCAGATTTTGTTATTTCCTCGCTTTACACAGTTCCATTTAAAATATCTAATTATTGGCTTGGCAACTAAGTGGTTGCGGATTTTGTCAATACCACCTAATGACAAAATCCGCAATCGTTTATTTGCCAACCCAATATCTCTCAATAGTCTGTTATAAATTTAGCCAACAGGTAAAAACGTTGTTGATTTGAGGTATTTGCATATATATCTTAACGAACGAAAAGATGCTAAATGGGACCATTTTAACGAAGCAGAATGGCACAGGTCTATAATCTGTAGGAAATTTATTATCGCTGAGTGTATTTTCTAATGGAACAGTTGAATCTCCTGCATACAAATGGGAACAAAGTTCTTTAATCGATTCGAGCAACTCTTAATTCGAAGGTAGCTACTGCGAGAAAGCTAAAACTAAAGCTTCCAAAGCAATTGATTCAGTTCACCGTTTTGTCTTACGGATCGTTTTCTCAAAACACTTCCTCCACGAATATCGACCAGATACTTCGTTCGTATAAAGAAAATCCGGAAACAGCGACCTTTCGTTTTCCCATTAAATTCTCATGGAAAAAAAAAGGAACAACGATTTATATCAAAATTTCTATCGGATGAGAGCATAGGGAAAAAATCGGCATTTTTACCGACGACCTTCGGCTGACAATTGTTAACCGGTGAATTCGTAAATTCGATTACCGAACGAAATCCGATCGGTCATCGTCAGAAACTTGGATTTCTGTTCGTTGAGTTTCAAATAAATTCCTTGTTCGATAATTTACACTCGCGCATAACAATCGCCAAGCGCAAACTTTACCATATTCTACTTTATGGCGAAGGTCACGCATTAGATACAGCAATATGTTCATATAAGTGGCACGGAAGCGTCCGCAATCTGTAATGTCACTACTTCCGGACCTGCGTGTATAAGCATGCTAATAATATCTGACTTTTAATTATCGTCCGACGAGAAATTATTTTTTTTACACCTACGAGGAAGCTGAAGGGTTACGCGATTACAAATCGAACGATTAGGCGTGTTTTTTTTAAGTATTCGATACAAATATTAGGCTCCTCGATTAGATTATTTTCAGAAAAAATATCGAAAATTTTTAATTTTATCGTATCTTTCTTATATCTATTTTGTTATATTTTAGAATTATCAATGCTCGTTAAACGAGTTATTTTTAGACCGCGAAATTTTTCTATGCAGAATCATATTCTTGAGACTAAATGACTAAAGATAAAAAAAAGTAGAAAATTGTTTTATCTTTTTGTATTACAGAGAGCACAAAATGTCGAATATTTTACATATTTTTCCGTATCACCTGCGTTCTAATAATTTTCCATTTCGATGCCCTAAATGCATAGAAATCGCGCTGTAGTTATTAATAATGTTATTTTATTTAACAGTCGAACCGTATTAAACGTATCTCGACTGAAAAGAGAATTTCAACGTAGTAACAAATACGAGGACGTGGCAAATAAAGAATCTAGAATTAACGCTCGTAATGTATTTTTAGAAAGCATCAACATTTAGAAATCATTGTCTTGATTTTGGATAAACTCTAAAATCATCCAAGCTATTTCTCCATTTTATCGTGTTGAAGTTAAGGCGATTGAACGTTACGTAACACGATATATTCTCTAGATCGGAGACGTTCGTTCTAATTATTACGTATTCCAGGAAAAGATATCTCACGATTGATAAAATGGACAAACGACAAGGAAATAAAAAAAGCACCGCCGAATGTTCAACGTTTAATCGTTTAACGTGGAACATCGCGTCAACTTTTTTGACGAAAAGAAATATTTCTATAAAAATACATATCCACGTTGTGGAAGAATGTTCGTTAAATGGAAAAGCGTCTTATTTGAATATCGCTAAAATGCCGAGATAATTGAAAATAATTGAAATTTAGAGGAAGAAGATACGTCACTTAATTTTCGTAATTCGACGATCTTCCTAATCGCCAAGTCGTCTCATCGACCACTTTCACCAGATACTTGATCGACTTCTCATCGTGTCAAGCTTTTGCTTCAAATTTTTCCAATACTCTCTCATTCAGCATGATAATTTACACCGGTAATTGATCCGAAAGCGCAATTCCGTCGAATCGATACCGCTAAGAAGCGATAAAAACGAAGCTTATCCAAAGCGTATAAATTATACGGCGAAATATTATTCGCTCGGTGCGATGATAAGCTAAGAATCACAGAAAATAAAAGCATAAAAATATATGGCTCGAATTAACAAGCGAAATTTAGATAAATGATGTTGCATAAACGCGCTTATGTTAAAAAGATATACAGTGGCGGATAAAAGAAATGCTTAAAATCGATGCGCTGTAATCTCGGCAAATTTTCTACTCACAGTTCCAATTTACTATATTGCTAACTATTATTATGCTGTCTTTTTATATTTCTTATTTTATAAACTTTCCTTTGTCCGCTACTATATATGTTTAAGAATAGATTTAGCGTGAACATCGGAAATAGAAATGTAGGTAGGTGTGAGCATTTAGGTGTGACCCATACTACATTAAAAACAAAGGAATGATGGAGGTATGGAAATGAGTGAATTGGAAAACATAGAAACCGAATCCACTTTCCAACTATCCAGTCGAATCAAATAGATATTTTTATTATATTACTCGTTTCTGATCGATCAATGGTGAAGATCGCGCATTTTCCTACTTGTTTGCTTTGTCCCGAATGAATTTATTATTATTCATTTATTTCATCTAGGACCGCGTCTACCAATTTGCATAGTCATTAGCAACCGCGATCTACAAAATAGCCTAACAAGAATATAGAAAACCTGACGTGTAAAATACATTCAGGCAAGTTGAAAAGTGAGCACATATATCATATACAGTGCAATTGTACGACACAGTACGATTAATTTAAACACAGATTAGCATGATACAGCGTATATCAGAAGTAGCTTAATTATATATAAATAGCATAGAATTAGAACTAAAATTAATACGACACAGTGCACGTTAGAAGTATAAAGGATCGTAATTGGCGACACGAATTGATATCTTTGGGAGAACGAAGAAGTACAATTAACCGAAACTTAAATTAATACGACAGAGTGTAGGTTAGAAGCAAGTAGCTTACGATATGGCAATTGACTATGCAGATTAATATCATTGGGAAAATAAAGAAGATGCTCGCAACGTCTTACAACGAACGCATTGGATATTGGCAAGATACAAGCAGAGAAGACACGGCGTGACACCGAGTTCGCCATAAATCGACAAACTGGCACAACCGAGTGTATAATGTGCACGCGAGGAATCCTCGTACGGCGACACTATTATGGTAATACCGGTCCGCCGAAGGTTAAGAACTTAATCGGTGCACAATGAATAGAGTTATGAGAGACTGTGACCGAGAAAATTATTCTGTACTCCATATGCTACTCACGTCCTCGTGGCCGGAAGAACAGAGTCCGAGTTAATGCTTGAAACTTATTTCTGCACTTACTCCAAACCCTGTGAGACTAGAAATACAAACGATCGCAAGAAAAACCG
Organism: Bombus affinis; assembly: GCF_024516045.1. Classification (NCBI taxonomy): domain Eukaryota; kingdom Metazoa; phylum Arthropoda; class Insecta; order Hymenoptera; family Apidae; genus Bombus; species Bombus affinis. The sequence goes on from NC_066345.1 coordinate 4,666,019, forward strand.
ACCGAAATTCCGATCTAGTAAGTAATATGCCTTGTTTACGGAAACCGTTTAGCGTAGCACGCTAATTTGCCTCGAAATTGCCCGGCCTATTTGTTTGAAACGAATAGCGAGCCGAGCGTGCTGTCTAAACAAATAACGGGTCGTTTGCTACATTTTTTTATTTCGCGTTTCCAGTATGTCTAAGATGGAATCGGACGTTAACTGAATTTTATAATTAGCTGTTGGAAGGATCACGGATAGCAACGATACAGAAGATACGATCACCACAGGTCAAAAACAGAATTGGACGAATAAATTAAAATCAGCCGCTTCATCTTACGGACCTGACAGCCACTAATTTTCACAATTCTGTCAAAATTTAAGCGAAAAGCATTCTGCAATTTTCTTTTGGATATCTGAACAATTTCTCGAGAGAAGATCCGCAAAAATTTCAAAAATGTAAATCGCCGTTGCAGAAAGCAAAGGATAATATATTGCGTTGGCAACTAAGTGATTGCGGATTTTGTCAATACCATCCAATGACAAAATCCGCAACCACTTAGTTGCCAACCCAATATTATTCACAGGTAGATGATAAAATTGTTGGGTTTTAAGATGACTAAGTTCTCAGAATGCTGTTGAAACTCGACCTACGAGGGAACCTCGATGTTTCGAATAAACAAATAATTTGACAATTTTCTTCCGAATATCTGGACAACTTTTTAACAGGCCAATTGGAAAAATACCGGAAGAGATCGCGTCAAAGTTACAGAAAATAAGAGATAATGTATTTGTTCGTCAACAAATATGATAAAATTGTTGCCTTTTAGAAAGACTTATATAAATACGATATTGCTTATCCCGATATACGGGATGATCTAATAGCTTTGAACGCGATTGAACAATTTTTAATTTATTATCTTTGCCGTTTGTACGTGTAGGATGGACGTGCATGAGTGGAAAATTAGCTTTTTTCGTTTGTTTTTTATCCTACAATTGATCGTAAAATTTAGGATTGACATCATCGTCAGTTTTCATCAGCTTCACGAGCATCAGCTTCTATACGGTGGATGAAACAGGCGAAATTGTACGATAAAAGTGTATACTATGCTGACTGTGATTTATGTTGCAACTATCTTTTTCGCGTTGCACCCTCCTGCAGGAATTCTCGCGAGCCTTCAGAAACGATCAGCTACATTACCGAAACTAAAATATTTTCCTGCTAGCGGAGTTGAGAAATTTTGTATTTCTTGGCATCGACTATCAACAGATTTTCCAATATATGTACTGCGACAAACGCTATTAAAATGTTACATGTAAGAGATAAAATTGCATCTTAATAATAGCAATAATTAGCAATCCATCTATTCTTATCGCGCGGATCACGCACAACGTGTCGAAGAATTTTAACACGTAATCGTGTTTTGTTATATTTCGCATGGTCTTCCGCTTCAGCAACGATATCAAACAAAAAAAAAAAAAAAAGAAAAAGAAAAAGAAATTACTACAAGACCAACCAGGAATTCGAATAAATTGAACGAAATAAATTAATTCCATGCATTTCGAGAAATTACATTACTACGAAACATCAAAGTGAATTAAAAGCATACGTTTCTGGATAGTTTTGACGCCGTACTAAAAATAAAGTGCGCTAGATTTATAAAAGGAATATAAATCACGAAATAACATTTCGCTATGCACACATGTAATTCATACAGTATATCGAAGCTTTTAAAGTATTAAAACGACTCGATCAAGTAAATGATTCTTGAATTACTCGATACGATCCCAAGGAGCGTTTCATTAACTCTTTCGCTATCTACTGAAATATAGTACACCGTTTAGAACGTTTAATATTTTCAACTCAAACGTACGCGCGTGCTGATCTTTTTATTCTATCTTCGCTTTATGACTAACAGGGAATGTTTGAATGTGACGTGCCTCGGAGATGCAGCTGAGTCTCTTAAAACCATTTGACAGAAAGTAAGAAAAGCAAAGTATCAAATTATTGAGAAGACTATAATCGAATACTACGGCGCGCAATATTTTGAAAAGCATTGGCAAGATGATTTTTGAAATGAAGTTGAAACGAAGAGGTTGAAAAGCAAATGGGAAGACAATTTTAGCAGCATGGAAACGTGCTGAATCTTACGATTACTCCTCTGTAAACAAACAGAGGATGTGACTTACAAAATGAAATACAAGATATCTTAACTTTAAATTTGAACTTTGATCGATAAGTGCGTTTCCAAGTTCACGCATTTCTATCAGCTTTCTTTTCAAAATCGTTTTAATCGCGTAGTTTCCACCGTTCCCTCGCTCATTGTCGAAATTACGAAACAGTTCGTTAGAAGCCTGACGATCGATACGAAGAGAAACGAACGTGTCGTTAACGAGCCATTAAGAATTATTTAGCGATTGCGTAATGACAAATTCCGCGTCTTCCACAATATTTGTACGACGCGTTAAGTAATCGAACACGCATCGGCCAGTTCTACGTGCGAAAGTGCAGGCCGCACGAAACTCGCGGCAAATACGAACGCGAGTCGGCGCCGCGATCGATAAACGAAACCGAATCGCTGAGACAGCGCTTTTATTTTTAAGATTCAGCTTTTACCTTAAACGTAGCTGATATCGTCTAGCACGCGATTATCGTGCAGTTCTAATATTTCGCAAAAGGAACGTTGTCACAGCTCAGCAACAGATTTCGTAATCAAATACGTATAAGAAGAACGCGAGTCTAAATTTATACGCGCGAAGAGAAGATAGAAAAAAACGAGGAATGTCACGAAGTAGTTTTATTCAGAAAATTAAATTGCCATCTTTTCATCATGCAACAATGAAATGAATAAAACCAAATTTATACTTGCACGTCGTAAGAATGTTTAATAAAATATTAATTATTTCTACCTGTGTGTTGTTGTAGTACGGAATGGACATTGTTTTCGATCTGTGCATCGAATCTTCATCCTCCGGAGACGCTTCGATCGTCACGATCGTTGTGACTTGATGCTTCTAATTCCAGTTTCCGCAAACAAACCGAGTCGCAAAGTAGAAAATCACGAAAAATAGACAGACATTGCTCGTTTTCTTCTCTTGCATTTCAAGTCGTCTGCGCCGATTATCGCTGTACGATAGATTGCACGTGCGCAGGTTACGATAATAATAAAAGAAATCGCCTGAAGCAGAGCGAAAAAGATTCCGCGAGGAAAATTATCGAAAGTTTTCGAAAAAAATCGAGTTCGAAAATTCGTAAACGAACTTCAACTGAGACTTCGACATTGCATGCTTTTGCATCTTTACATTCCGCGTGAAGATATAAAAATCCACGATCTATTAATAATGTTTGATGATTAAATCCTCTTCGCCTGTATTCATGGGACCTGACGACCTCAACTGCTTGGAACAGCCTATTCGCATTTACATCTGAAACTCGTCGCTCATAGTTTTCTCGTAATCTGTTGCCAGAGTAGAAAAGTGGACACGTGATTTATCGTGATTTTCTCCTACGGTTTCGAAATATTCAGCGTGTTTATAGCGCTGTATTTCAGAGATCTGGCGGTTCATCGACACGGGAAAGTGGTCGCGTGTGCCGCGCGTGTCGTCAGGAAACATGACTAACGGTAACCAGCTAAACCAATCGATGAATCCCTCGAATTTCACCAAAGCCTCGTTCTTCGGTACTAGACTGACGATTCAATTAAAGCAACGTCCGATTATCACAGCGAAACCGTGGCATTCTGACTTTCCTTTGCGACAGATAGCACCATCCTTCGATACTTTGGGCAGCGTTCTGTCTCCTCTCGTTGCTCTAAACACGAGATCGCGTTTGCTCAAGATCGCGCAATACCTGTGTTTCTATTGAAAGATAGAAAGCAAACCTTACGCGACAAATACACGAGATGCAGGTTTCAAAGTAAACGTAAATGCACGCAGACTGTTTAAGAAAGTCGAGGCCGAACCTCGTGAAAAAGAGTTTAATAAGAGAGGCGGTTGAAATATTATTAGGAGACTGCTGATTTTTATGCTTCTATGCGGAATGTGAAGATGCAAAAGCATACCGTGTACGAAACGCGTGAATAAAATATCCAATAGGGACGAGAATGTAAAAAAAATACGGAAAATGTCATCAATAAACTGTGGATCTTTATGCTTTTGTGAAGGCAAAAGCGTATGGAATGCACGTAATACGTAAAAATATATAAAATACCAAAGTACAGAGTATTTGTTAGGGTATTTAACAGGTGAAACAAGTCGCTATCTAAGTCCTGTTCTTTTCATTATTCTTGCGGAAATATAAATTTGCATAAATATCCGTAACCTAATCATTAGCTTCGGAATTATGAGGCGTCTCCAACTATTTCACTGCACAAAGAAGCTTCTGCAAATCGCAGATAACCGGTAATGTGTTGAGTGCCATGGATCGGCGACTAAGAAAAATTGCAACGTGTATCGAATCTTCAAAGATCGAAATCGGTTGGTATTTTCGATTCGCAAGAAACAGTTTTAAAAAAAGACCTAACCCCAAATAAAAAATACTTCGCGGATGAATTGTCCATGTTTGTCTTTGCCCAGCAGAGCAAAAGACTGCTCCTACTCTGGTATCTTTGCATTTCAACGTTTTTAAGCAAAATATTCGATAAAGTACACAATTCTTGAAATTATGTGTACAATTACAATTGATTAAACAATTAATTAATAATTACAATTAATTAGTAATTAAAGGATACCAATGAATTAATCTTGTAATGATTGCAAATACTACTCCTAATGATAAAACATAGTGAAAATGTCCTACTACATAATATGTATCATGTAAAATAATATCAATTAATGAATTAGATAATATAACTCCTGTTAATCCTCCAATTGTATATATTAAAATAAAAATTTTAGATCCTACATATTTATATCCTACTACATAATATATATCATGTAAAATAATATCAATTAATGAATTAGATAATATAACTCCTGTTAATCCTCCAATTGTAAATATTAAAATAAAACCAATCGATCGAATAAATGTAATATTAAAATTGATTTCAGATCCTACATATTTATGTCTTACTACGTAACATGTATCGTGTAAAATAATATTAATTGATGAATTAGATAATATAACTCCTGTTAATCCTGCAATTGTAAGTATTATAATAAAACCAATTGTTCAAATAAATGTGATATTAAAACTGATTTTAGATCCATGATATGTTGGTAGGAGAACAATGATCAAAGTTGTGGACCTCGTGATAAAAGTTATTATACAACCGGTTAATTTCCATCAGACAATACCTAAGTGAAGATATAAATCGTCTATATTATGAATCCAGCTTATTGTCTAGTCGTTTTTGTCGTGAGCCACTCAATTCTTCTTTTCTCATCATATAACGTTCTTAAGTAACTCGATTGATACTTCGTTCACGGAAGCCCATTTATTATTCGCAGCTAATTGCTAGATTGCCGATGTCCATGCATTCGTAGCAAATTTCAAAATACGTATATAGACGTACGTATGGAACGCAAACGATATACAAACATATATAAAATAGTACATATAAAAGTAACAGTAAATATATATAAAATAACGAATATAAGAGCGACAGTAAATATGTGTAAAATGTTAAATTCTGAAGCGCGCATCGTATTTAGCGCGAAACAGGAGCAAAATGTTTATATATCATAAAAATATAAAATTGCAGGAACACGCGCACCTGCTAATTACGTTTCATCTCGCGTTCATCATCGCGACACTTTGCGTATTTTAACGAGTACTGCGTGCTCTTCAAATTCGAAACCAAGTTGCAAGGGAATCCCCTGTCGATAACTGAACCCTGAACAACCCGTAACTTCATCATGGAATCGTGATAGCCATTTTCCAGGTCACTATCGCGGAATTTCACGTTTCGGAATTTCCACAGGCAACGTGGAACTAGATAAAACCCTAGTCACACACGTGGCAACGGAATAAGCAAGAGTCGGCTATTCTCGCGATGAGGCAATCGGTACACTGTTCGCAGGATATCTTTTACGAATGAGTAATAATATCGCGACGAACGCGTGCACCTTGGCGAACCTGATACCAGTGAGATAAACGAAGCTTTGGCATTTATTTTGTTTTGCTAAAAACGAGCCTCGAGAACGCGAGAGCAAATGCGATTTTGCAGAGAAAACGCGAGCGACAAATCGAGGGAATAACACGGGTCAGAGGAAGAGAAAATAAAGCCGAATCCTCGAGTAGTGGAAAAGTTGTTGGTCCCTTAAAAAAAAGGGCTGCTGATGCCCGATTGCGCTTTAATAATTTATCAGTGCCTGGACTGCGGACGTTCGTACGAATTGAAATTTTTATGAACGCAACGGAAAAGGTAGAAGCCAAGCAGAGACTTGTTTTACTCGCTAAATATTATAACGAGTGGCACGCTTTGGATATTTTATATATTTGCGTATCCTGTACATTTTTGCAGTCTTAAACTTCCTCTAAATGTACAAACAACCTGTAATCTAGAGAAGATAAAATTCATAATCAGTTAGATACATTTCTTTTCGTTCATCTCACAATTTACTGCATTCATTTCTTTTTATAAAAGCATTTGAAAAATTGCGCATATTGTTGGTACTTGAGAAAAATGGAAAAATAAAGAAATTAGAATGAAATCCGGTAGTCGAACGATTAACCATAATAGCTCACTGTTGATGAAATTTATTTTGTTTGTGCTTCCAATATTGTATAAATAGGTAATACGAAGTAATTTCTTATGCAAAAATAGATGAAAATGCGAAATAATATTTTTTTCGTGCAAAGCAAAGTCTTGGAAGAATTCAACTTTGAATAATTGCTACATCACAAACATATGCACATACCTAACATACAGTTCGCCAAGCGACGCTATAACGCATATTGTTTTTGTATACAATGTCTATACCCACTTGACTCAAGAAAACACGAAAAAAAATTACTACGATAATATTTCATTTTACCAACTGTATATCTTTAAGTATATCTGAAAATTGATTTTCTCAAAGACCAACTTCCGAGTGAGTAGATAATATCCTACATTTTTTATGCTTTTTAGCATAATTATTTCCTTGTGACTTAACTGATATCGATATCTGGCCAGATTATTTGTCATTATTTATTTATTAAATAGCTGAAAATACGAATAGGCAGTGTACGATATGATTTACTGGTGGGTTAAACGTTCTAAAAATTGTCAGAACAAATAAAAATGTTTCATTCCATTTGCTTTCTTTCTTAACAGACGACCATGCTACTGTCACGACTATAGTTTATGACCAGACAGCGAACGTTTATGCATTTACAAGAAATTTAAATGCGCAATAATATGCAAACAGTATATAAAATATTCAAAGTGAAACACTTTTTCTAATGTTTAGTATTACCAGACGAAATAAATCTTTATTTAAGTTTCATTTTTCTTAATTACGTTTATAAAATTATGTGTTTGCCTAAACATCCACGCTCTATTATGACGTATGAATTACTCGCTACGATAAAGGATAAAAGGCAAGGCAAATAGACCGAGAGCTGAAATAAGCGTGCAGTTGATCTAAAATTGAAAAACGTAAAAGAAAATCTGAATATAAAAGAACTGCGTTACTCAGACTACAACTGTTGATTTACGAGGCACACAGGTACTCGAGTACCCGCTGGAATATCCAGGTAGACGAAAATTACCCGGCTACCGGTAGACACCCAAACAACTGAGATAATCCGAGATAATTGAGAATTCTTGATTCGAGAGAATGTTCAACTACGAGTCTGGTTAGCATTACGTTCGAATCATTTCTTGCAGAGTAAGTCGTTGGCCTCTCAAAGATTGCGGATTATTGCTATTTCCCTACTATTCTAATATTCTACCATTTTAGTAGAAAATGACCGAAAGATCGCGTCGAAGAAGAACGTGCTGTTTCGAAAATGATACAGATCTAATTTTTCTAGTAAAATATCTTTTCAACGCAAAATTGCAACGATGTTTGAATGTAATGCAAACGTAGAAAATGTAGAACGTTTGATAAATTAGAAGAGAAACAGAGCATTTAAATGACCACTTAAAAAATCATTTATTTTGGAAAAGCTTCGACTCTAAGTTTGAGGAAATAAAAATTAATAATACAGGGAAGTCATACGCGTAGAGGTTATGTCGACAAAAAAGATATTGAGTTTATCGATAGTCGAGCGAATAGTAAAAACAATGAGGCAAGCGCGCCTATCAAACGGCTTGAAACAATTTTACATGTGTGTCATGACAATGATTAAGCAAATGTGCAGTGTGTATGTTGCGAAACGTGTCAAAGATTTTCTTTGAAGTGTTAAAATGTTAAAAGAATTATACGAATGTGATACATAACCTAACAATATAGAAGAATTAAAAAATTCTATTTCGAAGAAATAAAAATTGTAGCAAAAATATCCTATTAAAAACTTGTATAAATCTTTGTCTCGACGAAAATGATCACTATGCGTTATTAGTAATGAAATCATTTATTTTCTATGAATCGTGTTCCTTCGTAATGTAAAAATGTATTTCCTGACTCATCAGTTTCGCCACACTTTTTCTTATAAAATCTGCAACTCTACGTATCTATTTCAGTCGAAATTATTAGAACTACTACAAACAAGATACGGTATTTCTCGTTTAATAGATGCATTTTTAGCCCGCTTAGTAGGCGCAGAATCACGCGGAGTCATCCCCACCAATTCCTAGAACCGCATCCACGAAGTGAGCATTCGCGCCATGTCTGACCAGTGATCGACGTTATGTCAGCTAGCAGTGAGTCATCAAAATAAGAAAAATGGAACTTTTAATCAAATTTTTCTAATTAAATTATTGAGATCTTTTTAATGAAAACGATATAACACGTAATTACATACATTTGAATTATAGTTAAATTCCACGTTACGGTATCCTCGTTAGTACAAAGAATATTTTCCATCAGAATCAACATTTTTCAATTTTAACACTCGTAATATTTTCTATCAATTATAGTCTTTTTCAGTATTTCCTTATTTTCAAGGGACCTTGAAACCCAGCGAGATAGAAAGATTACAACGTATATAATTACATACATTTTACACAATTACACTTTGTAATCTTTCTATCTCGCTGGATTTCAAGGTTTCTTGAAAATAAGAAAATATTAAAAAACATCATAACTGATAGGAAATACTATGCGAGTGCTAAAACTGAAAAATTTTGATTCTGATGGAAAATATTCTACGTACTAACGAGAATACTGTAGCGTGGAATTTAAGTGAAATTCAGAAGATAGTGACACAACGTCGCCTCTATATACAAAAATATAAATGTCAATAAATATTAGTTATAAATATCATACTGATATAATATAAAGAGAATATAGTACATAACATTATTGTCTAATATAAAATGATATAAAAATTAGTAATAAATATCAGTCTAAATGAATGGAACATTGAGCTTTCCTTACAACTAGGAGCTGGCACATACGACCTTTTCTACAGATACACTTTTCTTTCTCATGAATTTCGACTACGTCAATGTACAAGGTTTCTTCTGCTGCTGAAAAACTTATTTCTTGCTACTTACAGTGTTTTCTACAAGCACTCTTCAATTTTCTATATTTGAGAAACGAATTAACCAAGAGGCGATAACAGCCGGCATTTCTTAGAATGGCATTTGCCTCGATAACAGACGCATAATGCACTCGAACTTACGTCCGTAAAATAGGGAATATGTCTTTACTAAGGAGCTTCGACTGCAATTCGAGAATTCTACAAAATTATGTAACTATATCACGATACTCGCTAACAATAATAACAATGATATAATCTCAAGTTACACAGCCTTATCGTCGATATGTTTAGGATTCTACGCCCTTTGAACCTTAGACTACAAATCTTAGTCACAGTCCACAGTTTTAAGACTACTTTACTTCTGGCTCGATCGCAACTGAGAAGTTCGTGGAAAAAGAAGCTTGACTTGACTTTTGCCAATTTTTATCTTTTTCCGAGGAAGCAGAATGATCTGCAATCTGTGTTATATATTTCCATTGTTAAACCTTTTATTATATTCTCGAAACACGTGAGAAAGTCCTGAGATATTTATCGAAGTCCCTGCTATATTATAAAATTTATTTTTATGCGAAATGTTTAATATTTGTTATATCGCGTAATTGGTATGGGAATTGTTATTTGTAATTCCGTTGCAGAAGAACATTGCAGCCAAAATCATGAAATTACGTACGTCATGACTATCAGGTTGTTTCTGGAGAAAAATATTTCCAAACTAAGTGGATGCAGAAACAAAGAAACCGAATGTTCGTTATTAAATAATACGAGGGGAACAATAGAATGCTTAAAATATTCTTTACTCGTGTTATTATCAGACTGAATCACTTCGATATATGAGTCACTAAGAAAGTAACGATTACGATATCTTGATAAAGTAACAATCTCTTTAACAGGAAAGCTATCGCCGACTTGACGAGACTCATTCTAACAACAGACAGTAGTTAACTCTCCATGGGCAAATTTATAAAACCGAAAGATTTTCATTGGTCGGTAAATCAATGCATAAATCGTTTCTTACGACATCGATTTCACTATAGCTTCCGCCAAAGATTGTTTTCGTCACGGCTCGATTATTGCGTTGATAATGAAAATTAACGTAAAGTAGGTAAAAAAAATTAATAAAATTCGTTGCGCAATGGCGTCCTGCTTTCTGTTGCACAATAATTTTACCAACTAATAACATCAACGAATCGACAAGCTACAAGCTACGTTACATTATGATATATAAAATAATCAAACAGCGACTTGTAAAGTTCATTTATTTCGCTTTACTTTATTCAAATTTATCACTGTTACAGAGGAGAATTTATTAGCACCGGTAACTTGCAACTTGCAACGTGCAGAATTCCACCGGTAATAGTAGTTTAATTGTGCAAGAGCAGCACGGATATATCTTTGCCAGCGACTACACGCGACCGTAGGTACTGGATTTCGGAACAAGACTCGCTTGAAAGAGCAGCGGGGCGCCCGTACGCGCTGACACTCGATAAAAAATCGCTTCGAGCACGTTCAGCTCGGGTTTCATTTTGCGGAATAGCTAGGTAAATATGCACGCTGGCCTGGCGTGAATCACAAAGTCACAAAGGCATGAAAGTCTCGGTGAGACAATGCGCGGTGACGACCGGCCACTTTTCAGATCGTAAGCAAGGTGAGTTTCACGGAGATAAGTTATAGAGCGACAAAGGGATTTGAAACCGACCGGCGTGGATCGCATTACCGATTCTATTACGCGTCATGTTAAACAGCCGAAGGGAAGAAAGTTCGAGCGCGCCGGCTAATTTTACGCGGTCGATAATATTCGCCGGATGATTTGATGCCGTGGATCGGTAACGGAACCATGCGAGTCTTCGAATGATTCCACGTTTTTCGAATTAATTGAATCGTTAACCAAACACCGAAGATCGTTGGAAGAATAAAAGAAATACAGTGTTTCGGGAAATTATTGGAATATTTGCCATAGAAAATTTGTATAAACGTATCGTGTGCATTATACGAAAGTTCTCGACGTTGCGACATTTTTAGACATCTATAGAAAATTCGAATGTGCAAAAGTACACAGAATGCACATAATACAAAAAGATATGTAAGATGTCCAAAGTATAGCGCTTTTTATAATATTCGATAAGAAAAACAATTTTCCACCGAGACTCAACTTCTTCAATTATATTGTCAAAAATATAAATTTGTATTAAAATCGCTAGTAATCAGACACGACTATTATGATTGTAATAGAAAAATTTGAAAGCCATCTGAAAATACGTAAAAGTTACAAAATCATTTATTGCAGATATATTCTTCTAGTTTAGAGAAGAGTTTTAATATGCGCAAATAAACTTAAACATATAATGCTACAGATGGTCTCAATATATATTGTGGCTTATTGTTATAATTAATAATAATAGACTGTTGGAATATTTTGGTGATCTTTGCGAAGCGTATCTACGTTTCCAATAAATATAACTTCTGATAGTCGTGTCTCGTTGCAATACTAATGACATTTTAAAATGATCTATATGACATGTATGTATATACATTAAAAGTTTTCAAGAAGGTTCGAATTGTACTTTCCTGAGCTACTGTACATACACATACAGGCTTTGTAAATTTCACATCCGAAAACTGCAACGAAGTGATAAGTAGATATCGATACGATGAAACTGTGCTGCAAATGAATAATGATTAAGTGAGTCTTAAAAACTTATATAACCGTTGATATTTCTTATCAGTGAACGGTGGTATAATCGTGTAATATAATATGATGCATAATATTACTGTAAACTATAGCTATGATTAGTAAATTGTACTTCCCATTTCTGTTGGCATAAATCTAATTGATATACATACATTGGAACATTTTGATTTTCAAGGGTTACTTTAGTCGATCGGCAAAAAAGCGAGGCTCGATGAATTTATAATCAATTAAGAGACAACGTTACTTAATCGTTGTAAAATTTCCTTTTGAAAAATTATGTTATTGAATATAATTGATATTGAATTCTGTTTTTTAGCGCTGCTTATAAAAAGGAATTATAAAAAGAGGTTCCCTTAATACTTTTTCCTCATTTCTATATAAAACCTACAATTTTATGACGTTTGAAAAAATTGAAGTATTCATAGCCTTATAATAAATACGAGCAGTTTTTAAATTCATGGAATTTTTTATGACTTTTTAATTTGCGTACTAGACTTCCATAAAGTGTTTATTATCCTACATCATTCTTTTATATCTTGATAAAACAAGATTTGTAATTTTTGTAATTTCGCTTTTATTGATTTCTGAAATTTCTTTGTCCATCTCTTTTGCTAATATTGTTTAATTTTAGTGGCATTATTTCACTGTCTTGCCTTCGGCGAGTGAACGATATTATTCACTCATCAAATCATAATTTATTGTAACACATGGTTATGATAAATTAGGTAATAAAACAAATTATGAGCAAACATATAACTGGTTTACATTATTTTAATTTTTTTTCAAACTGACTATGAGCAGAGCACTGAGACAAGCAAATATCGATTTTCATTATTATAATAAGAAACATCCGCCCACGTTATTAATATTCAGGTATTTCGTTTCCCATTCACCTGTATATAGCCTTAGTATATCATGTAATTTAAATTTACAATAGTAAGAAATATTACAAAATGAAGGAAGCAACGATATTCTGTCCTTTTCTAATCTAGATAAATTCTTATTTTTAATACACCACACCAAATTTTTAACATTATCTTTGGTGGGCATTTCTACTTTGTAATTATTATTAATCGACCTATTATATACTGGTGTGTAATTAAAATGTGTATTTCCAGCCGTTATCGATAAAATTCGGTATACGTATACCGCAAAGTCGAGCTATCAGTGGACATTCCTAATTTTTCCCCCTTAGTTTTCATTTATATTTAAAAGATTGTGAAACACACTGAGATATCCGAAGTCTTGTAACAGAAATAGCACATTCCTCGATGTTCGGCTTCTACATTGTCGTCCGAATAATTATGCGAGGAAAATTAATTATCGATTCTATTTGTAGAAGTATACAATGAGTAAAATATGATGAACTATCAAATCATTAAGATAATTGCGACGCTTTTAATTAATCGCGTAGTTTAATTATTTTATGCGTTCGTAAAATATTTGATGTTTCAAAAGCTTTCTTATTAGATATAAACAACATATTATATAAAAGTCTCAATGCATTATTTATATAGTGTTTTCTTTAAAAAAACAGTAATATCAAAAGTATTCTCTTATTTAAAAATGTTAATTTTTCGCGTTTACCCTATATTTGAGGAAATAACATGTTTTTAGAAACGTTAACCTTAAAGCCATATTATGTAGTTATTTTTATCGGAATATATTCTTTTATGTTTATCTTCATTCTTCTTTACAATTTCCAAAGTAGTGAATAATTCAAAATTATTAGTATAGTATAGTATTGCAGTATCAATGTAGTAAATAATCAAAAATATAATAAAATAGTTACTAGAATTTATATTGGACAACCTAATCTAAATATGGAAACCTTGTGCTTTTTTTTATGTAACATTGAATTGTTATAAAAATGATTGCACGTGCTACACCGTGAAAACAAATATCTACCATTTCCAACTTAAGTAAAATGATTAAAAGTTGAGGTAAAATAAACCAATGACTTAATTCACGAAAAATGTATACGCTAATATACATTAGTAGCAAGAAATATAAAACTATTCATCTCGTAAAACCCTGTAGCGCATCAGAGTATGTATTTAGAAATTCCAAAGTTAAATATATACGTTTAAATTCACAAGAATCCTCATAAAGAACAGAATATTTCAATGATAAATCAGTATTTATCAGCATTAATTGAATTAAAATTGTATTACCGTGTAATATGTGAAATATCTTGTACATCTCAATTTGCGATTCTTCGTCATTCGAAAATATATCAAATATATTAAATAAACAAAATATTGCACCTGTTAAGTATTACACTTTACCTATTTTTTACTATTAAATTATTTTTGAAATTAAAAAAAATGTTTTGTTATATGTATTAAAAAAATACACCCAATGAATGTAGAATTTGTTTAAATTTTGTTTTGTATGGAATATATACATATTCAAAAATTTTTATATCGATTTAGAAAATAGGAAGAAACGAAATAGGACATAAACATCCTATCCGTACTATGGGACCCATGCACATAGAACATATGCATTTCGACCAAACTAATGCACAAAAGAGTATTGGAATGTTAATCATTAGATCGTTGCACAATATCGATATGTAAAAAAAAAGTTGAGTATTCTTTGATCCATTTTTGTCTTGCTCTGTTAAGTACGTATAAATACATCATATACAGTGGCGAGCATATAAATCAATTACATTGTAAATCCAACTACTCATATTATAAAAAGTTTTATTTCTATTTTTTCCTATAATATACAATTTAAAAATAATGTATTTTGAAGCATTGGAAATAAAGAACAGCCTCAAAATTTTTATGTCGAGTCTCAAATTACAAGCTAATCGTAAGTGAACTGCATTTGATATAAGAACTTTCCCTATTTATATGCTCGCTACTGTATTACAAGTAATGCACATTGAAAAATATGTCTGATACAATACAAACTAATTATAAGTATTGCTCGTACAAGTGGCTCGTGACTTACAAGCGAAGAGCTTGGAATATAGACGATTCAGTAGTAGCTATATTCAACTATGCTCATATCTAATTTAGATAACATTTTACGAATTCCATTTCTTGTTTTCACAAATAGTATAATGTGAAGATTCCTGTAAGTGTACTATTTCAGTATGATCAGATTGCATGGGCATCGAGATAAACAAGAACAATAGAATTATTACTTACGATGCAAATTTCGTATACAGTTTACGAAATCAATTTTCGCATTATATTCAAAAAGCGACGTTTCAACGAATTTTAACTAATATCGTATCACTGTATCAAAAATATTTGTCACGATCTTATATCCAATATTAGTTAAAATTTGTTCGAACATCGTTTGCGGAATATAAAACGAAAAATTGATATCATCGGAGATCTTTTTCACGGCACTGTATGTAACTTAGAAATAGAAGATAGATTTATAAGATACAAATTACATTACAAGCTACACATTAGATTAAACAAGGTTGAAATTACCATGGAGTGAAAAATCTATACAAGCGCGTAGATGAATAAGATATAGGAGTACACGTAAGATCAGCACGAACCTCTCGATAACTGTACTAATTTTAGAATCGGTTCGCCTTCTGCCTATCGGAAGAATTCGTTTACTGATAGCGGGGATAACCGGCGAAACACCGCATCGAATTAATTTCCATCGTGGTAAAAAAAAAAAAAAGAAAAAAAATGTTGCTACTTCCACTTCGTTCCTGCTAATCTGATAATTTCATTAAAGCAGCGCGGCGCAGCGTGCAACGAGAACGTTATAAAAATCATATCCACGATAATTTCTCGTATGGGAAAATCGATTTGCTCAATCGGCAGCCCACAAAGCAGCGATAATAATAAAACAGCTTTTAATATCTTGGCAATTTTCTAAAAACGTTCGCGTCTCTTTACATGCCGCCGAGCTCGAGAAATCTGTGCGTGATCGTAAGCAAGTACGTGTATATACAATGGCAGCAACGTTAAGCAACGCGAGATAACCTAGAGGGCTCGCGACGAAAGTTCGACATCGACAGCGAGCAAGAACTATTTCCCCTGTTTTAATCGGTAACACGTTGACTGCCACGGTCGGTGATCATTGGTCATCGACGTTTTACTAAACTTTTTAAAATGACTAAAATAAATTACATTTCATGAACTAAAAAATTGTCGACAATGTGAGTAATGTAGATAACATTGTCAGAAAAAACTGCGCAGGTACAATACGATATTTTGCAAAAATGAAATGTTACGGTATATTTCAATCTATCGCCACTCCCAAGGCAAAATACATATATGTGACAATCAACGCCTTAACTCGTTAAATAAAGCAAATTCAAAGGAAATAAACTTTGTCACAATTTCGGAAAAGCCGCGTACAATAGTCAACCGGCAGAAAAGCCCCAGAGTATCGTGTAGCGACTATGGTCGAGAGCTGTCAAGCGCACGCCGGCTAGACTGGGTCAACTACACTCGTGCTCTCCGATCGGTGGTCGATCTTGGGCAGGACAGAAACGGCGATCCGGCCGAGAGAACCGCATGACATTTGTCAGAGAAACGGTGAATGAAGCGAGGAAACACGGTGAACGCGAACGTATCGATGGTGAAAAGAAAAAGACGGCACACCCGATAATTCGATCGACGGTACGGCAGCCACGGGTCGAAACACGACAGAGAGAACAGACCGGAATGGAACGGAACGGCACTGCACGGCACGGCACGACACGGCACGTCGCGGCGCAGCACGACGCGGCGTAGTTATCGTACAAAAGAGAACGCATCGAATACGGAACGCTAGACGAATTACCGAAATACGCAGGATAAGAACGGTTTACGAGCTACGGTTTACGGTTTACGGTTACCGACCACACGTAAAGACAAAAATGATAGAGATTATGAAGTATCGTAGAGGAAAAATTAAACTCACCCAAAAGTAGCAGCTTAAGTTCCCGCCTGGCATCTCGTTTATCCTTTCGGAGTTGCCGCTCGATCTCCTGATTAATTCGTTTCTGCTCCCTCGCCTCTTCCGACAGGCAGCACGCCATAGCTCAGGACGGCAGGATCCTCGACGGATGGAGGAGGAAGAGAGGAGAAAAATGAGGAGGAAGAGGACGAGGAGGAGGAGGAAAAGGAGGAGGAGGGAGGAGAGGGAGGGAGGAAGGGAGAGAGGGAACGAGCGATTTGCGGTGGTGGCGAGCGATTGCCGAGCGGCGGCGAGGTTCGTCGTAGACAGCAGCGGGCTCGACGGCACGGTATCGTCGTCGGGCCGATATTACCTTGCCACCGCGAACGAGCGACGACGTCTCGTCGCCGTCCTCGTGGTTTCCTTCTCTTCTTCCTTCCCTCTCGTCCTGGCCAAGCCGATCAAACCTTTCCCGATCGTCCGCACCACCACTACTACCGCCACTAGCACGATTCACCACCACTTGTCCACGGCGACGACGACGACGGCGACGACGTCGGTGACAACGACGACAACGTGCACGGAGATAGGCAGCGACTAGACGTAAACGTAGATCCGACGAACGTGTCTCCGGAATCCCCGTATTCTCAACGACGTCGGCACACGCGGCGACGGAGCACTCCTGCTAGGGCTCGACGACGCCAGCGACACATCAACACATGTACGCACACGCACGAACCTCGGCCGGTAGCTTCTCTCTATCTGCCTCTTTTCCTTTTTTCAACCTTCTCTTCCTCGATTCTCTCTAGAACCGAGACCCATTTACCTCTTCCTATTCTCTTTTCCTTTGCTTGATGTGCCCCTCCTTCTCGGTCTTTTCTCTCCTTATTCTTTGTTCACGCACGCACGTTCTGCTGCGACGAAACGTGAAACGCATTCGCGAGAGACGTCGAGGAAGCGGGGGAGACACACGCGCGCACTTTGCTCGCAGCGCGATTTCGACAATTCTGGTGAGACGAGAGCGAGAGAGGATTTTCGCGAGAGCGAGGTCCGTTGGATCGAGATCTAGAGAGTCCCGACTGTACTCCGTCGAATCTCGACCGTCGGTCCCTGGGTCCCCCGCTGTACCCGCGTACTACTCGCGAGAGAGCTCTCGTACGGCTCGTTCACTCGTTCACTCGGTCCCCGGCGCGGTTGGGTGTGGTAACCCACCGGCGCTCTATCTCCTTCTCACACTCTTTCTCTCTCTCACCCCCTCTCTGTTTCGTTTCGTTCTCCTACCCTATCTCTCTCTCTCTTTCTTCAATTCACACACTCTCTCACTCCCTCTCTCTCTTTCTTTTTCTTCCTTTCTCTCTCTCACTCTCTCTCTCTCTTTCTTTCTCTCTCTTTAGGGTACTCTTTCTGTACCGCACACGCGACGAGATAGATTCACACTGAATATGCACCGTGTGCGCGCACACACGCAACCTATACGCGAACGTATGCCAAACGAGCGAACGCGATTACGAGAGGTAACGTAGACGGAAACAACGAACCGAGGACGACAGAATAGAAGACGATGACGAGGTCGTCTGCTGTTATTGCCTGTGCTGCACGAGCGCCCACACCTCGAGCGGAGCAACTCCTCCTGCGATTCGCGCCGCGCCCGCTCGGTACGCAGCCTTTTATCAACCCTCGGTCGCTCGAGAATCCTGTTAGACAAAACCAGATTGGCGAAGCCCCGATACGGTAGGTCGTCGTATAGTGGTCTGTAGGCGCGGGGCGCGCACGTGTTCGCTAACGAGATTAAAATCGACGAGAAGGAGGAGGTGCGGCCGCCATCCGCCAGGGAGGAGGCACGGAGAATGGAACAGCGCCGCGTTCAGGATATAGGTTATACTCGTCTCTGTACAACCGACCGATTCTGACGATTCGCAGCGACACGGCCACCGAGAGATCACGCGCGCACTCCCTCTCTCTATCTTCTTCCCTCTTTATCACGCCGCCTCTTCTCCTTTTCTACTACCGGGTCACCCCCGAATCCTTACTTCTTTCTTCCTCCCGTATATTTCGCCACTGTTCTTGCCCTTTCGTTTTTTAACGCCGGCCCCTCTTGTGTCACCGGTGCGTTCAAAACGAATCTCGCGATTTTCCATTGATTCATCCCCGTCATCGAAAAGTATACGATGTCGCTATATGTACTTACTTTCGTGAAAGAATATCTCGTGTGAATGCACTTTGTACACCAAACAATACGTCTCGATTGTTGACTGAAAACGTACCGCTGAAATTATTGTGCAATCGATCGTGGATTAATCCGATAATCGCGTCGTTTTTATCGAGCATAGTTTCGTTCTCGGAATTTAAAAATTTCTATCGATAATTTTATAATACATATAAGATACGAGCCGAATCTTATAGATATTGACTTTTGTAACGTATATAGTAGTTTCTACGAATCATAAAGTATATACTCCACAAACGTATTTAAACGTATGAATATTTTATCTGTATTTGACTGTATATATTCGTAATATAACAAATTTTCTAATTATTTTTATTCGCTAAAAAGATACTTGGAGATACTTACAAAATGTCAACAATTATATATATTTATAGCTGTGTTCCTTATTTGTATACAAATGGGATATAAAATAAATGAATTTTTAGTAATATTGTATCAAATGCGATTCTATCTTTCCCATAATTTAGATTTTTATTTAAATAACCTTAAAGTGAAGTCTCTAACGTTAGATGGCGCGTAAGATACTGTTTCGTTCAAAATACAAATTTAATATATTATTATCATTATCTATAAGCAACAAGCTAACATCTTATAGTCTGTTACATCTTATTTATTTAGTTATTGCATTGTTCTTTCTCAATCTACAATGAATGAAAAAACTTTCAAATTTTTTTATTGTTATAAAAAATGTTCCTATTTAGAAAAAGCAGTATGTTCCCATGTAAATATTAACAAATGGTATAATTCATCTACGCAGTCTACACTGTACAATTTAGGAATGGTAAGTTTTAAATAATTTAATTTTATTTCTATCTGGAAAATTATGAGTTAAAAATAAATGATTTTCTGTTTAACTAATAATAATTTAAATAAAATAATAATGAATTACTTAATTATTCTATAAAGTTTTCCTCACTAAATGTGGATAATCTCAAAATTTAAATAAATGAGAGGTACAAAAATAAATGCAAATTATATATAAATGCAATATATGATACAAAAGAATGCAATACTTAAAACAATAAACATTAAAATCCTACAACATAAATTTATAGTTATCAGTTATACATATAATAATAGGATTAGTGTCATAATATAAGGTTTCATGAAATGTACAATTTCCTTATATCATTATATACATATAATGTATACATATATATATTTCTTAGTCAGAGGACCAAAAGCAATAGGAGAATAAGCCATCTATTTTTTTATTTATTTATCATCTACATAGTTTATTTTACATTTTTGGCACAATTTGGGTTTGGATGAATCCTCGACATGGGATATTGCTACTATTAAATATGAAAATAAAATTATGACAAACACAAATACTATATTATGTTCTTATCATATTTCTATTACCTGTATTTGAATCCTTTATATAAAGTTTTTCTCTAATTAATTTAAATAACGCTACAATTTCATTATCACCATCCTTGTTGTCAAAAACTTTCGTAATTTTTTCAAAGCCTTCGCAAAGTGCCATCAAATGCCTGCAATATTGTTTACTACTTATGGAATCTTTTTTAAACATTTTTGTAAATAAATTATTTACTTTTGTTTATGCCATACATGTTTATCAGTTTTGGTAATTCCAAGTCTAACATACATCTACTCCGTTTATAATTGCTGAGAATAGTATTGTATTGTTGATGTAGTTTCTCCATTTGTGATATGGATAATATAGAATTACTAAGAAAGTTTTTGAAGTTTTTTGTTGCTTTGTAAAAGTCCTTTTTCCTTATACAGTTATTATTCATCAGATCATTAAAATGCTTTGGAAGTACTATGTGTTTCGAACAATGTTCCATCAAATCTTGCAGGATCATTAATTTATCTTCTTTCTGCACTTGCAACTAGTATGTATCATATATTTATAATTTTTAAAATAATTAAACTATATATATGGAATTATATATGAATGATTAATTAAGAAATACCCAAAGACGTATAGTACTAAGTACATAATATATATACATTATTTTTTGTTAAGACACAGTCAATATTAACTATAAAAAAAATAAAAATTATTCTTCGAATTGTCTGATTTGGATGATCATATACAAATAATATTTACAATGTTTAATCTTCTATTTTGTACATATATAATAATTGAAGTAATCATTATACCTGGTGGAGATGCATTGTTAAATTTACAGTACTAGGTTCAGAATTCATAGAGTCAGGTTGAGGAAGTGCAAGTAGATGACTAATCTCGAGCACCCTACATGCAGTTAATTGAGATACTTGCAAAGATTGTCCATACTGAGCAAGAGCTTCAAGAGCAGTAATACTTAAATTTAAATGCCGCATTAAAGCTGTTTGTCTATCTTCTGCTAAAGCCTCTTCTATTTGAGTTTCTGCTAAATGTAATTCTAAATTTCCTCGTATTTTTTCAAATTCTTGACATTTCAAACAATTCAATTTCTATAAGTAATATATATCAATATATCATAAGCTTTTTTATCTTGCAAATAAAAATACTAAAATATTGCCTTAAGATTTTGTGATTCGTAAAAACTTAAAGGCTTCGTTCTTCCATTATTCTGCTTATCGCATAAACCATAATGTGATGAAGTTCTTTCGAAAGGTTTACATTGATGTGTTATTGAAAGTAGAGGCGACAACAACTGCGATGCACACAGAGGTACTTCTTCTTCTGATGTTGGTGTGCAGTAGAAACAAGGTTCATGTAAATTAGAATCACTCCATCGTTTATATCTTTGCTCATGAAATTGTGACATCTTTTATCTTCAAATAAATTCCTGTTCTAATTACATTTTTAATTTTAATTTTTGTCATTCAAATCCTATGATTTACTTACATCATGAAATTATTTATTAAAGAAAAATATAAATTTTTAATATTTCACAGGAGATAATTTTAATAGATTAATATAAGGAAAAGGTATATTTTAAGGTTGAGTATTAAACAGAACACATATTTGAATCATAAACACTTATGTTACAAACCAGTAATCATTTATTATAATCGTCTTCAATTGAAAAGGACAATTAAAGTGATAAATGTATATATATATATTATATATATACATATATATACGCATTATAGTTTATATTAAGGTTATAAAGATATGACTAATTGATTCAGTAAAATAAACAACAAGACATAAAAATGACAAATGATATAACAATTGATTGCTCCACTGCTACACTAAATTTTAAACCTCAATATTATTACTTGGGTGCATTCAAAATTCTAATTAATATTAACAATTGATGCTCCTATGTTACATTAATAAATAAATACAACATAAAGAAGATAAGTAGACATAATTATTACTTTCAAGCACATTTCGTTGTATAATCTATTTTTGAAATTATTCGTAATAATGACCTTATTCTATAGAAGTATATTAAAATAAAATATTAAGTGCAATTATTTTGTGATATCACGTTATAATTTATTAATACATCATTTACATTATGTATAATATTGTTGGAAAATTTGTAATGTACATTGTTTTTACCGAAAAATAAAAAAGAACAATATATCACTTATCTTCTTTAAGTTAATTAAATGCATTTGTTTAATTTTCCAATGAAATAAATAATTTATCATATTAGTAATATTAATAGATCTACTGCCGAACAATTAGTATTATTCGTATTATTGCTGAAACGCATATATCTTTCAGTACATTTTATAAATATTCGCGTTTTCAATGTCTGTAACTGTTCTAGGTAATATCAAAACTTGAGTTCAATTTTAATCTAACAGTCGCATATATAACATTTTGGCACGTTCGCAATACATATTATGGATATTTCTTTTTTAATTATTGCAAAGTATACTTAGAAATGAACAAAATAGATTAATTTAAATTTAGAACAAACACTTTTCACACTTCACTTTTAAATCATATATTAAATGTAATATAATATAACAATTTCAATGATAACAGATTACATATTAAAATTTTATATTGCTTTTTTTTTGAAAGAAAAATGTTGTTTACTAAATATTTATTTGTATGTAGTTCAATGGAATGTACTTGTGTACTTATTCAAATTATATCATAATTGCAAGAGTAATATTAAAGTGAAGCATGATGTGTCGTATTACAATGTATAGCTATCAATTTTTTTGTATATTAAATTTATTATATTCTTGATATGAGTTGGAAATTCATATGGAATTTCCGTATAAATTACTAGATTCTAGTTATACATACTTAAAAACAGAGTATACTGGTGCTATTGTTTTTGTTATTATTATTATTTAAATATTTTTTTGCTTTTCAATTACTTTTTCTGTTGGTCCTCTTCGTAGAATATAAATATACGTCCATTCCCTATCATTATGATTATCATAACTATGTAATTGTAACATATGATCAACATATTTTCTTAATATGCACCTGTAATATATGACGCATTAACATACTCGTCCACAGTTTGAATTTGTACATGGGATTAATAATTAGTGTGACAATGGATCAATCGGTCAACCATAAAACTTTTCATTTATAAACAATCCAACTTTCCTGTGTTCTGTATGTCTCAGATCAATACAGTAAAATAAAAAGACACACAACTTAATGGAAGCTGAAATCAGTAATCTCCTCGCACTACTTCGTAATCATCTATTATTATAACGCTATTTGTTACATAAAGTTTGATGTAAAATTTTCTTAATAAATCTATTTAACGAGTATTAATTAGCACTACAAATTGTTTTCCTTGGACCACTAGTTCTATCCTTGCTACAGTGGATGTAAGGGCAGTAATAGTAATTTAATTGATCATCGCCATTCGATGTTCTATGTATGTATACCATTGAAAGATACTTAGTTATAGAACAAATATGTATGATATAATAAAAAATATAAATAAATTTTTAAGAACAAATCTTCAAATATGTGTCATTAGTAGAACTTATAATACTCCTCTCAATAGAATTATGTAGAAAATTTTATTATTCTAATGCTCTCATTGATTTAAATATTATAATATTTTGCTCTTATGTAGCAATGTATTGAAGTAAGGATGTATTAGTTGTATTATTTCGTTATATGCTATTGAATTACGTTGAAAGTTTGGCATGTTATCTATGTTAATACCGTTATCCGGGTGGAGTCCTAATTTTTCATCACAAAGTAAATAAAATCTTAATATAAGAATGCAGACAGATAATTGGATTTTTAAAGTTTGATAACTGGCTGCCAAAAGAGGGCATTATAGAGGTGTCTTAAACATTACAATTAGTTCTTACTGATAATTTCAGTGGCCACATAGTTATTCCATAAAATATTCTTAAAATGTATAATTCTATGTACACTTTCATAAAATAATATTAATTTAATATATAAGTTTTATATTATAGTACTGCGTGATGTATTACAATATATTATTTAATTACTTAAATATTTCATTTGATTATTAATGATGTGTATTCGTACATGGGATATGGGAGAAAAATCCCATATTACAAACAATGAATGTTGGCACAGACAGTGGCTGGGTTAAGGCACTTTGGGGTGCTTAATTTTCCACAGTACCCTCCAGCATAACTATCTCATCACACCCCTTTCCCCTTCCCATTGCCCCTCATTGTGTATTTATTATTTATTTCTTTCATACGTATAATACCTCAGATGACTGTGTGATTCTCACTTTGAATATTGTAACTATTCTTAAAATAGAATACGCCGTTTCAGTGAGCATTGGAGTGTAATAGACGAATTTAGTAAAGCTTTCACAGTGGTTTTGTGAAATTTGCTGGGAACATACCCTTTTCATTAGTATCTTCTTTGATGCCCATTAACCAACCTTGTTCCTAAGGGTAATAAAAAGATTCGTTACACTTTTTATTATTTTCGGTGTTACTATTAGTATTGTTACTATCATTAACATGATAATGAGAATTATGTTGTATCACATTTGTATATATAAAGATATCAAATGAATTACTAAGAGAATACAAACCTGTTCTTCTGGATCATCATACTCTACCACACGAATAATATCACCGACATCAAATGACAATTCATCCACGTCTTCGCGTCTATATTTGTAAGTAGCCTTGACTCTGTACAAAACACCAGGTGGCAAGTTGTCAGTCGTTGCCCCTAGAGAGAAATTGGTACCATTTTCATATTCCACGTCTAAAATAATTGAATCCGCCTCATTAGTCATGGACCTGTGATATAGTTCTATTTAAACTTTAACTTTCATTGATTATGTGCAAAACCAAATTCAATTACTAAAATCTTTCATCGAGAAATTTTGATAC
Organism: Bombus affinis; assembly: GCF_024516045.1. NCBI lineage: Eukaryota > Metazoa > Arthropoda > Insecta > Hymenoptera > Apidae > Bombus > Bombus affinis. The sequence continues at coordinate 4,691,615 of NC_066345.1, forward strand.
ATAACAAGGCCAAAATTAATAGATAAATTTCGTTTCATCGTTTCAACAACATCCATGCACAATGGGCAGGCAGCATACTTCTATCGATACAGTAGGACAATCTTGCATGTACATTTGTTACATATTACGTACTTTAACATATAATTTGGAAAATCGTGCTATCTTTGGATTCGAACGAATCTCTACTGTTACTTATAAAGTATATGCATCTTATAAATACGTGCTTGTACAAGTACGTATCGGAAAACTATAAAATACACGCTAAAGAATATTTATGCATACATTATACAATATATCATTATATTTAGGCAATAATATAGCTTTTAACCGAATGTATAAAACATTCTCCAAATTGTACTGCAGACAATGCAGTCTTAGTCAAGATTAGTTTAGTAACATATTCCAAAAATATTCCTTGATTACTCGTATACAGATATTTTTATCTCGCAAACCATTTCGACGAAAAGCCTCAATCATCGGTGTATGAACGTTCATCTTTAGAGACGCGAAGAAGCACGTAACCGATGACATTTACTCCCACGTTACATACTTACCAACTGGAATATCGTATAGCTCTTCTACTCGCTTAGAGGCCACAACTGTATTTTGCGGAGATGCGTCCTGATTATTGAGAGAATTATCATTGCTGTTAGCATTGCTGTTAGCATTGCTGTTAGCATTGCTGTTAGCATTGCCATTTAATTGAGTAGTCGGTGATGTGTTTCTTGCTTCTGGAGCAGACTCATCCACGGCTGTAACATGCAACAAAGCTCACTCAAAACTAAACATTGAGCCACATAATTGTGTCTGCGGGAACGTCTTATGTGGCATAACTACGTTACACTCATGCACAAAATATTAGTATACAAACGATTCAAATGCACAAAAGACGCGTGTAGAGATGCCGTATGAGTATTTACCTGGTGAAATGTTGTTCTGAGCTGGTTGTGTATTGATTATTAAACTGAAACAAGTAAAATTTGCTTAATCCATTGCTTATGGTATACATGGAAATAAACATCTTGCTGTCTTCAATCGTTTACTTACGCAGAATTGGCGTTAGGCGATTTTGGAGATTGTGGTTCTGTACTCTTCTTCAGCGTGTATGATCCTCTCTGGCTTTCGTTGGCTAATTTATCGACGATTGCCTCTAGCTCAGAATACACCTGGGACATAAGTGTATGATATATAAATTGTATACTTCATAAAAATATCATATAATTATCAGATATACAAGTATCAAATATTCCAAATTTATATATAATAGATATCGTATATTATATATTATATGTTAAATACTGTATCAGTGGCTTTTCACGTCTATACCTATCGTACAATAAGAAGAATAAATATCGCAAATTTTAACGATCAAGAAGATGTTTACATCACCAGATAAAAGTTATCAATAAAAGAATCTTTCCATTATTTCTATAATTTCAAGAGAATACGTTTTTTAATTAATAAATAGGGATATTTAATCGGCAAACAAAAATGATCTCTTTTCCAACTAAATTAATGTAACAATAAATCGGTGTATGTATATTGCTTGGTCGTAAATTTTCCTCTGTATAGCGTAATAGATATAGAACCATTAATATAACGAAACTGATGAAATTAACGAAAATAAAATACAATTTGTGCATAGAAATATATGCAAAAGAAATGTGGTCGTTAAATATACCTTAGCACTTTCAGTATGGAACACTTGTTCAGCGGCGAAGAGCGTTTGTAAATTAGTAACGAGGAAAAGAACACGCGAATCGTACAAAGCTGGTAGCTCGTCATGAAGTTCGGAATTTAGTTGCTCGTATGTACGCTTAGCCTCCTCCAGTAATTCTTTTCCTCGAGAAACTTTCAGCTCGTCCCGTTTCCTTGGATTACATTGTAGCGATTGGAAATTGTGTCTTTGACTGTCATAATCTACTAGCTTCCGTCCACGTTTGTCAATTTTTTTCTGCAACAAATATATATCACGATAATTCGCATCCTATAATCATATTATTATTTCTCATAGCGCGCAATAGAAACAAAAATTGCGCGCAGAACATTTCACATCAATTGATATTCCATTTTAAAATTCTAACCTTGTTCTAAGACCGTAGTCAGACAAAGTTATATCGATTATATCAATTTAGTTTCGTACGACAATATGTTCATTCGCTGTTACATGAGACATACGTACCCTCATCTCCGGGAATTGGCTCTGATATGTGTTGAGAGGCACGAGAACCTGATCAGCAAGCTTATGGGTGAAGTCCTGCCATAGCATGTCTAAATTTTGAGCCTGCACGTACAAAAGATCATGTCCTGTCCACTGGCTTTCGTAGATCTCGTTTAGGGAATCCATGAGTGTTTTCGACGCTGCTTGAACCGCTGTAAACACACAAACAGAATAGTTTTACGAACACTATTTAAGTAATGATACGTCACGCTTGTAGCGCACAGTGATATTTCTGTGTTTCTTTTATTAGTAAACTAGCGCATACTGATCATTCTTGACACATTTTTTTAAATTTTATTTTCGTGATTTACTATTCTGGGAGAAGATTAAGTCTGTATAATTATTATTCGAAATTATGAAATCATATGAAAATTTATACAAATTTCGTTAGGAAAGATTAAATGGTTTCCAATGTATGCATTACGTCTGGCGTGTGTCTTATCCGAAAGCGGAGGCGTTTAAAAGATTTCAAGGCCGTTTTCATCTTTTTAAACGGAACTATACATTTTTCTATACAACGTTCGATGCATTTTTCACTTCTCTGCAAAAACAGGTACTTGGGTCGGTAAATGATTAGCTCGAAAGATATTTTAACCTCAATTCTGTGAAACTTATCGTGTGAGACATTTGACACAAATTTTAGATATTGCTTTGATACTTGATCCTTAATGTGTTAAAAATATTCCTAAAGTAGCATTATTCTCTATTTGTAAATTTCTCCAGTGTAAATGTGTTTCAAATATTAAAATATCAAATATTAACGCTTATTTATTTATTCAATATTATTAATATTATGAAATATGAGAATATCAAAAGAAAATACATAATTTCTCATTTCTTGCAGAATAAGATCCCAGTAAAAATAAGAAGTCTGTCTCCCGAAACAAAATATCATAAGAGAAACCGATGTATCGCGCCTGTAAAATTCAGCAGCATATTTCGACCTTGGAGGGGGAAATCTGTAATCTAAGAAATATCTGGAAACATGAGGACCTCAGGCCTCCCTCAGGGTCGCACAACGTTAATTTAGAACTGCTTCCTTCCATCTTCAAACAACTCACATCTATATATAATTATTATATCAAATCAAAAATACTTCTGTCCAACTATGTAATTATTTTTACGAATTTTATAGCGTAGCCTTCGAACCACATGAAAAAGACGCGCGCAGTTTCATCGTCAAATTGGATTATTCCTTGCGAGATCTTTCGGTTACTCCCGAGGGCAGTGAATGCCGCCAGATTTCACGACGAATGAGCAAATCCGTGTCGAACGATTCCTAACAAATACGTAACGTCGGAAACGTGTAATTAAACGCCTAAGCGTGAGTAAGTCGCATACCAAAACACGCGGCCCAAAGTTCCTTTATACTAATTTATACGGATTTCTTACTTTCCCAGGAAACAACTTTTTGCTAAGAAATGTGCGATTAGAGGTAATTACTTTATTAACCTACTTCCAGTCTGCAACTTGCGTTCACTCGCTCGCACGACAATCCTACAGCGATGAATTCAAATCTATAAGCAAGCAGGCTTGCCGATATTACAGGTGCTGATATTAACACTGTCTTATTTTTTGATTTGCTTTGAACATTCACGAGATTTCCATAATGCGTGTATATAATTAGTGATATCAACCGATATAAATCAGAAAGTGGAGAAAAATGATCGTAGTACAAGTATCGCCTCTTTAGAATTTTTCTTAAAACGTTTATTGGATATTCACGGTGTCGCATACCGCGATGGATGGACGAATGTATTTTTACATTCGTGCGTTTAAAAATTAGAAATTTACAATATTTCGTTACGTTACGATGTTACGTTAGGAAAAAAGTTATGCAAGCAGACGGATGAGGCGTTGACACTGTGCGAGCTGAAACGGCACAAGGAATCATCCGCTGGCGACCCGACTGACGAAACAACGACGCCTCTATTCAGATACAGTGTCATTATTGGCTAACAATTAGTCGCTGATTCCTCTTTCTTCTGTGTCATTTCAGTCTGCGGGTAGTGTGCTAACATCTCATCTGTCTATAACACGTAAGTCGTTTACTTTTCTTTCTTTTCTTGAGAAGATTTATTATTTATTTATGACAAAATAAGTAGGACGAATATATATCATTGATATTTATATCATCAATATTGATTTACATCATTTGTATTATTAATATTGATATTTATTGATATGTCGTCTAGCAAGGAGATGACAAGAACTGCGAAATCTCGAACAAGTTGGCTGTATGTGCGTTGGATGCTCTCGGTCGAAAACATCCAAACATCGAAATAAATAAACCGAAACTTTGGATTTGGCAAACGAGAAAAGGATTTGGGCGCACGTCTCCGAGAAATTAATCGAGAAATTACGTTCTTGGTGCAGCAGCTTCTTATGTTTTGAAACGCTAAACCTTAGCAGGTCCTATGACCGCTTTCAAAATTGAATTTAAAGTCGTGCATTCGTTGTTATTTCTTTCGTTTCTCTAACTTTCTCTGAATTTTTACGTTTATCTGATTAATCATTTTCTCAATTTTTGTTAATACAGTTACAATTTCCATCCGCAAAATCGTACAAACACGCAGTGATAGTATAATAAATAGAAATAAACAAAGACTTACAATATAAAAGATAGATTACAGGAATCTAATATTACAAAAAAATGATATTAATATCAAAAGAATTTATAAAGCGTAAGATATGGTCCCTGGCGTTTCCCCGAAATTGCTGAGAAGCTTCTCCCACTCCGAATCTTATCGTTTCAATATTTTCAATAGCTTCGCTCTGCTTACAAAATTCGCTGTATCTCGAACGAAGAAGATAGAGCATATGTTTGTACGAAGTTTCTTCATTGTTTTTAGATGCACAATCAGCTCTGCAAGTGGGGCCCACATGTTACGTCACATCCTGTGTACGCAAAAAGTTTCTGTAAATGGCCAAATATTTTCGCGAGCAACTGTACGTGGACGGGAATTCGCAGTCGCGAATTATTCGAATTCAAGTTGCTCAGCTCGCTCGAGTGAAATTGCTGCAAGTAAAATTTAATTGAAGAGGCGCTTAAGAGCATCTTTCACGATGCTGCGTCTCGACAAACAGCAAAAAGAGGAAGGACTCGTGTATCTGCCAATTTGCATACGCATAGCGAGCATAAAATTCCGCCTCGTACGATCTTTCTACGATTCTCTCGAGTCAGTTAGGCGAGTTACGTTAGACTCGCGTAATCCCGTAACGTTTCATACACTGCCGTCCACGAGTCACCGAACACTTGCTCGTTTTGCGCAGGATGATTTTTACAATGTAAATATACGATTTCTCGACCGACTTCGTTGTTTATCTTTAAGCTACTTACAGTCTATTTAAAGCGTGCGCGATTTATTTATCGTGCTATGAAATAATCTGTCGATATCGTGAAGCGAAATTAACGTTTACGTGAAACGTTGAAATTGCATAACGTTAAAGGTATGTACGCCACCGTGTATAAGTGTTATATAAGACATTTGCAAATTATTGCAAATATATGAAATATACATCGATTAAATTCGCTAATTTAATTTTCGCCTGCGATCTTATCTCGGGCAACCGTGTAGAATTGATAAATGTTGGTAAAAAGGATAATTGATGTTAATTAGTATAAATAGAAAGTTAATAATCGAAGGTAGATGAAAATTGTTTCTACAAATATCCAAGTTCAACTTTCTAAGTCTGTTCAACGTTTAGATCTTAGAAAACGATTGGAATATGTGTTCCCAATCGCGTTCTAAAAGTTTCTCTAACTTTGACGAAGCGTGATTTATCGGAGGCGAACATGGAACTTGATCGATGCAGTTTCACTTTGAATTTGCTGAAACGTTGAATCCGAGTTGTAGCAAAAAGTGCGGAATTAACAGCAGAGCAACACGGTCTTCTATTACGATGTTGAAAGTATGATAAAAATATCAATGTTCTGACTGGATTGCATCGAGTGTCCAAATATATGGAGCAAGTGCAGCATATTTGACATATCAGTTTGTTTATGGCGAATAAAAAATGACAACAGAGCATGAGAGTAAATAAAATTGTATGATACCACAGGGAAATTAATGAACTTCTGTACGTCAGACTGCCGGCAATGGCGAAAAGCGAAGAGTATCTGGAACTTTGGCTCGATCGAAGGATGACGCAAAGCAACGATTTTGTTACGGTGCAAGTAATTTGGAATAGCGGTATTCCAATCTACCTTCGCTGTAGAAGCTAAAAAACAAGCGGAGAGTAAAATTATTTTCTCCTACGATCTAATCTCGTACGAAAATCATAGCACAGAAACGATCATCTCGGAAAAATTTTGATTCTGTGTCTTAAAATTTACTTGCGTTAGTCACAGGTGTAACATCCGCGAAAATAACCAACACATTCACGATGTACCCACGTTCCACACGTGAGACGCTGCACCCACTCGTCTCCTTTTTTGCCTTCGCCGTAGTTTGCACCGCGGAAGAGGCGCGCAGCATCCAGCTTGGTAGGTTTTGCTTCGGAATTGCGAGTCAGTAACGTGCCATTTAAAAGCAAAAATTCCATGTGGCATCATTCTGTACTCGCGAAACGTTCGCAAAATCAACTCGAAAGCATAAAATTAATATGCGAACGAGTAGATCAATTATTGCAAATTCACGTTCTTCTACTCTGCGGATCGAGTCGAAATTAGGCTTCGTTCACAAACGTCAGTGGTCGACTGGCGATTCGCCCCTATCGTTTGCGCTGTTGCAGATTAGACAACGTTGTTGTGTAGTTTCTCGGAAATGTCGGTTTTCCGAATTACCGACAGTAAATACAGTAAATACATGCAAATACGCCGCTTTTCTTCGACTTGTGCGCATTGTGACACTGTACGTGTAAGAATCGTTTCGTTCGAAGTAAGCAAGCGTCCACTAACTTGCAGACGACAGTGTACGGCTCTGTGTACGTGTGATTCGACAGCAGAATCCGCGAGAACCGTTATACCGGTGCGCAGTTCCAGGGAAATTCGGGGAAATTCGTCGATACGGGAAGGTTCGTTCACCGGCGAACGCGCGTTCCGCGAAAACCACGCGATTCATCATGAAAGCGGAAAGCTCGTGGACGCGAGTATCTATCGACAGGTTTCACACGGACCGACCACTGGCACAGCGCATGCGGGTATTTATATGCGAATACTGTTACGTGCCGTCTCTCGTCTGATAAAAGGAAAGGTAAAAGCCATCGGCGTAGAAACGGATTTCCGCGAAAAATTGCGAGTGCGGCACGCTTTATCTAGCAACGATAAACCATCGCCGTTTCCTTATTACAGTCTGCCAATGTGACAAAACCTCCCATCCCGTGAAGCTTCTTTCTGTTTCACCATGTTTCGAACACGTTGCCCACCGTTTCGTACAATTCGCTTCACAAACATCCATTAAATGAATCGAAGGACAGGCAAGGAATGCTGCGGGACAGCTTCGTGCAGAAACTTTATTTCTGACGCTTCTGGTGCAGCGAAGAGACAAGCTTGCATACATTTAACGGTACCGTTTATGATACGAAGATATCGTACAGTGCTGCGAACAATTAGAGACTTGAATACACTTTCGGTGTTATTTCTGCGAGAAACCACTGATCAATCTTGTGAGAAATATATCAATACGTTTGGAACATATCTTTTTATAATGCAATATTTTTACATTCACAGTGTTGTGAATGCTTGTACACTCAGACACATTTTCTTCTTTATTTGTTCAAACCTTTGTTCCTATTTCCAAGAAACCACTGATAGTGTCTGGATATGGCAAGTGAAATTGTTTTTGTAAAGTAGATTGATCGCTGTGGGATATCAGGAGATGTCACATGGCGAGCTATTGCCTTTCGTAACCGAAATTCTTTTTCTTTTTCTTTTCTTCTTTATTTGTTCAAACCTTTGTTCCTATTTCCAAGAAAACAGTGATAATGTCTGGATATGATAAGTGAAATTGTTTTTGTAAAGGTAGATCGATCGCTGTGGGATATCAGGAGATATCACATGGCGAGATATTGCCTTTCGTAGCCGAAATAAAAGACAAAAGAGAATTTTTGTTACAGGAAAGTGGTTCCAAAATTTCGCGATAGAATTATCACGATGGCCAGCACTGAGTGCTGACCTGAACTCGATCGAGAACCTGTGGGAAATTCTAGCGACAAAGCTTTACGATCAGGAGAAACCATCTGTAGAAAATACGGTTGAACTTAAAAAAGCAATAAAATCCGCGTGGCTGGACGTTCGAAACGAGAGTTTAAATAAGTTGGTGGATAGTGTACCTAATAATTGGATTAATGAAATAGTCAAAGACATAGAAAACTCCGCTAAATATCGAATGAGAACGTAACAAAATCAACGTCGTTGAGTTCATATTTTCACAAGCGAAAACACAATTTTAGGAGAAAATTGCTTCGAAAAAGCTTCGAAAGAAGAAAGCTTCGGTTTGTTGTATCTTCAGTTTCGCATTATATTGTAATGTAAAATTACATAAGCGGTTTTGTCAGTTTCTGTTTTAATATTATGACGAATCTCAAAATAGCGTTGAGTTTATAATTATTCATTGTATATACTGTATATAACATAAAGATTACAAGATATGCAAGAAGCACCGTATTTTTAAATTTACCATAGTATCGATAAAGTAACACAAGAGACTCCCGAGAGTTCAATTTTGCTATTGGAAAAGTAACTCGAGATAATTGAACAGCCCGCATCATTCTGCTAAATGTAACCGGGAGAACGCAGCTGTCCTAAACACGGTAATACGTCAATACGTTAATTATGCTATAATAATAGATCTAATAATAGACGGTTGATCTAACAGTAGACAAACTCGATTATGCCGATAGGCTTAATTTACCTGTCAAATTAGCACCAAGCGTATAATTTTCAAACTGCAGACTTCAAAAATAATTCTATGCCAACTGTTTATAGATCAATTTAATGATAGGTAGATCTAATGATATAGTGACACGTTTGATTACAGATTTAATTTTAGCGGAGAAAGTATTGATATAATCGCGATCACGTGATATAAATACCATGCTAAATACATAGCATCATCCTTGCGGAAGAAAATATCAAACGATATATTTATTTTGTATAAAACATTACGTAAAATCATAGGAATAAGAAAAGTTTCGTTCGAGTACACCAACAGAAAGACTACGCCACTGACGTAGAAAAACAAGAAGTTCAAAGTGCTCGACGCTGTACACGTCGTTCGTTCTTGATATGCAACTTGTTTCCGCTGTGATTTACTTGAATTTATCTGCATCTAAATTACTCCATCATAGGTAGCATTTGTGCAGCCTGAAATGATACTGGTCGTCGAAGATTGCGATCATGCGAATGAAATATGTTTGAAAACCGTTGCATCTGCTGCAGCCACGGTAGAATTTGATATGGCAGAAATATATAGAAAATATATGTAATACGTTCTTAAATTAATATCATCATATGACATATAATTATAATAATATACATAATAAATTGTAATTATTGTTCGAATGATACGTAACGTTTCAGGTAAAAACATATCTTCCATCTATGGACAAAGTACAATTTCAGTTACATCGTCAGAAACATTTCTAAATATGCGAACACGTAACAAATGCTCCTTGCGTACGATTATAAAATTATACGAAATACGGTTAAGAAATGTTAGTAAATTATTTGGTATTTAGTATTATAATATTAATATACTCCTACGACTAACATCGAAGTTACGACTTTTTATAATACAGCTTCTACTTACATAGACAAACTTAAACAAGACTCGACAAAGTTGCAGTTGCTTCTTAGCGTTTATATACAGCAAAACAATTGCAAATATCCGATCTTCTTCTAAAATTTCCACTTTCCCATAATTATAACAGCGTTTCATTCTCATTACTTTATTCGCTTTTTCTGTTCTCTTTAACGTTGCTTCAATATCCAAGGCCATTAGCAACGTCGTACAGTTTGTAGGTTTATATCTAAATTTACCATCTTTTTGCTACAGCTCTTGATCTTTGGTAGAGAAATTGAGCGAGATTTATTAAGAGATTTATTTCTTAATTACATTGTTACTGCGAGTTAATTTATTCGATGCGATAAAGATATATCTCTGATACGTAGAGTACACGCGTAGATTTCTCTCTCACTATAAATTACGTCCCAACGTTTTATCTGGTTCCTTGGAAAAAAGCGATATTTCAAGAATCCTTTCAAATTCAAACGTTTCTTAATCCTTTGCACTCGGAATTTTGTTTCAATTTCGTTACCTCAGAGCAGCTGCCAACGCTTTTAAGTGTTTTATTTGAAATTTACTTCAACTAAAAAGCAAGTCGATTTAAATAAATAAATGAAGAAACGAATACACTTAAATACCAATTTTATTCATACTATTGTTGTATTTTGTAATTTTTAAGTGTATGATATATCTTCCTTCCTATTGCTATGCAATCCTGCTTTTCTTTCGCACGTTGCACAAAGAAAGGTTTTTTTTTTATTTAATTCTTTACATTCTCAATTTGTCCAATTTGGACATTTGGAAGAATCTTTTAATTGTTTGACTACCCCCAGCGGGGTACCATCCTCGCGTTTGCTAGGTTATACCCTTTGTGAGGTCTGCTGAGTGTTCCCCTTTTAGTCTTCTTTCCATGTTTGAGGTGTTGATCGTTTCCGCAGCTAGCCGGTTTGGGTGTGTTGTTATTCTTACTTTGTATTTTTCCGCGTATCTGCTAATTTCTTCCTTGACCGTTGGTATTCCCAGGTCCCTCCGCATGTCCTCGTTTCTAACGTACCATGGGGTGTTTACTATCGTTTTAAGAATCTTAGCTTGTATTGTCTCTATTTTGTTTATATGGCTCATTGCTGCTGTTCATCATAGTAGTATTCCGCACGTCCAGATTGGTTTTATGATCATTTTGTATATTTTTAATTCATTTTCTATGCTTAATTTGGATTTTCGACTTGTTAGTCAATGCATTCTTCTTGTCTGTATTTTGTCTATTATTGATTTAGTATGCCGTTTCCATGTGAGTTGCGTATCTAAGTGGAGTCCTAGGTATTTCATTTGCCTTGTTTGTATTATGTGCGTGCCGTTCAGTAGGATGTTTGGTCACAAAGAAAGGTAGAACTGAAAGAATGTCGAGTGGGACTCGACATAGAAGTGCAAAGGATTAAAGATTAGATCTAACGTTTATGTTACAATTCACTGACCTCCTGTGCACCACGAGCTCCGACTTTCCAAACTCGTTGAACGTACCTTATACATTCGTAATCTTTATCAATGCAAATAGATTTTTCATCAATGATCTGTGATATCATCGTTGAAAATTCATACGTTGGAATAGCTTCTGTGAAAAACGCGCGTATCTATGTTTAGGTAATGGGAAATGGAAGACGTTCTGCGACGTTAGCTGCAAGAATGTGCGATAAAAGAACGTAGATCTTCGTTTGAAAATTTAATCCTCAGCTTCCCAGCGCTCTTCGGGAATACTCGAACGTATTAAATCTGCGACCACGCAAGGTTAAACAGATGTCAGCGTATTATTCTCTTTTGATATCCCAACAGTTCTCAACTTCATACTTTTGCGAATCCTTTCGAACGTAACTTAAAATATTTCAGCGTTTCTTTAAATTTCATTGCGCATGTATATCACTCTATTTACATGTCACAATTTGTATTTCGTTGTAATACAGAATTCTTCGTTTTGCTATCGTCAGTTGGAAAAGACGACTTAAGAGCGACGAGGAACAAACACGTGAATCATCTTAGCGACGATCAGCCAGATGACAACATGTATATTTCCAATCGACGAGTATTTCGAAACAGCATAATTAAACTTTTCGCATCTACGCACGAGATATATTTTCTTACTCGATGTCGTTTCTGCTACAAACGAAACATTTTCCACGGTTTTTTTTTTGTTGCAATAATACGAGATACTTCGTTCATAAGTTTTTGGACAAAAATTACTTTCTACGACTATCATACAGATTTAGCGACACGAGCTAAATAATATCATAGCGATACGTTATTTAGCGTACACGTTCCTGTCAATTTGAATCATCACAGCCTGCGCTGATTATTATTGTACGATAGATTGCACATATGTGGATTACAGTAAAAACAGAAGTTAGTACCCGAGATATTTTTGGAGAAATTAGAGGAGAAAAAGTTAATAGATAATATCTAATAATTATAATAAAATAAATAGTAATATCTAATAATTTAGTAGAAAAATGTAAACAAAATGTTCAAAACAAAATATCAAATATTGTACTATTGTACAATACTATTGTACAAGTATTATTGTACTTGTACTATCGTACAATACTATTGTACTTGTACTATCGTACAATACTATTGTACTTGTACTATCGTACAATACTATTGTACTTGTACTATCGTACAATACTATTGTACTTGTACTATTGTACAATACTATTATACAGTACTATTGTACAATACTATTATACAAGTACTATTGTACTTGTACTACTGTACAGTACTATTGTACAAGTACTATTGTACTTGTACTATTGTACAATACTATTATACTTGTACTATTGTACAATACTATTGTACAAGTATTATTGTACTTGTACTATTGTTCAAGTACATTGATGATCATAATTAAAGTTGTATGGTGAAATAAATGATCAGCATTACTCATAGCTATTTAAACGATAATATGTACTTCTCATACTTTATTTTATTCGTGCTATTCTCTACAAAACATTCGATTAATTTCATGTTACTATGAACGTTGTGTCAATTGTTCAAATTCATCGTTCTATACTATATATTGTTACAAAATATATATTTAAAATGATTCTTGTGTAACAACATCAAGTAGTTTTTATAAATTTTGTATTAAAGCTATTTACTGATTATATTACATTTATTAACTTTACATTTACATAACTAGAATTACATTTATTATTAAAAAGCTCTGGTCTCGTATGACTAGTATGCAGTCTAGGAAATATTTATAAAAATTGTCACGCGTGAATCCTTGCTTAAAGAATCGAGTCCAATTAATTAGCAATTATCGTGATCGAAAATCTACTTCAAAATTTTCCAGTTTGAAACAATATCGCGTATTTATGATCAAATGTTTGGTGCAATCTACTCATATGGACCAAACTCCCATTAATATTAACTGAACTATTCCATAGGGCTTACGTTGACTAATTGCAAGTTGATTAAGTTGACTTTTGTTACACGAATCTGCCTATTCCCTGCTAGATTCATACAGAAATAAAATTCTACTATATCTTAATAAAAGCTAACTTTAATATTCGTGAAAACACTTGCTGCATGAATAACCACAAAATTAAAAAAACGTATGATCATTTAGCCACTGTATAACCATTAATACAAAATATATATTTTGATGGATTTAGCAGTTCTAGTGACACCGAACAGAGGAAATGTTACAGAGAAATGTAAGCGGAGCGCGGATATCTAAGCAAATGCATATTTTTGCGAATAGAATTTAAAATACTTAAACAGAAATTTATTTTCCCTGCTAGGTGTCATACCAAGTATCCACTAGCGCAGTGGATATCTTATACATTTCTCTATTATTATGTACGTTTTCTATACTCTTGCATTTTTGAAATTTACCATAAACGCATAAAAATCAACCGAATTGTAAAAAATCATATTCGGCCAGAAATATTGGAAAACAGACGCGAGATGTCTGGCCGTAGCGTCGCGACATATCTCGTCCAGAGATGCGAGACACGCAGTTAAAATCAGGGCCGTTTCTCTCAACAATTGACGTTGCTACGAGTATTGCGTAGGGCCTGCGCAGAAAGCACGGTCGTTATTCAATGTCTGCGTTATTCATCCAGCCCTCATTCACCTGTGAAACGTACGCAACCCTACGAAACCGAGTACTCGACACGGCTTTTTCAAGCGGCATAGTACGTACGCACAGTTGTACAGAAATTGACTTTCTCCAGGCTACGACTATCAGAGATATATAGCAGACAATTTGGACCACACAGCTCGAAACGTTTGATTTTACGAGGCGATTTACCTCGCTAGGTGAATAACCCTACGAGAGAAATTGATTCGACCAGAGCAAACTCGGGTAAAAGGTTGGAGGTCGTTGTATTCCGATAGAATCGCGTTATATGGCTATCGATAATGCGAAAATCGTTTCTCGTGTCGTTTTCAGCGACCAAGAGGAATGAAAAAGATCGCTGCATAAACAAGGATGCAAACATTTGTAATTAGGCTGTTTGTTGCGAATCGACCGCGGATATTTATGAGAATTTAAATATTTCTGTACCTCGTTTAAGAAACAGAAACTAAATGAACATCCTTTTCATTTATTTTCTTTCATTAATCTCATAACTATCATAAATTGTTTAGCACTTTACTTTGGATATTTTATATATTTTTGCACATTTCACATGTGTTTTATACATTTTTTAAAATTTATATCTTAATTTAATTTATAGTAAATTTAAAGGTACAGGTGAATCGACCCCGGATATTTATGCAAATTTAAATATTTCTGTACCTCGTTTAAGAAACAGAAACTAAATGACCATCCTTCTCATTTATTTTAATTTAATTTATGGTTATTTAAATATATACAGGTATTTATATTTTAATTTAATTTATAGTAAAACTAAGGGTAAAACGCAGAATGCACGCAGTATTTATTTATTTATTTATTTATTTCAGCCATATTAAATTCGGTTTCGTATAATTTACAGACAATATGAAGCAAAACTAACACTAAACATACACAGAACTATAGTAGCATAAAACTACATCAATCCTTTGGTTATCCATCGACTTTATTTCTAAATGCTTTGTCATTATGTAAACCTTCTCCTGGTTACACTTCATCCATTCATCCATTGCCTATCTCTTTCTTTTTACTTGTACTTTATTTATTATATATTTGCATTTATATTTGTAATAATTGTATGTTTCTCCACACTCGTCTTCTGCTTCTACTTCTCTCTATTCACGTCTTTCTTCCTGTTCTCCTACTTCCTCTCTATTCTCCGCAACCACCTTATTGCTTACATATTTGCATTTTCTTCCAGAATTTCCTCGACCCTCAAATTCATTCTGTCTATCGTTTAACATTCCTCCTTCCAGTGCTTGAACAAGTCCTCTATACAACGCTTCCCAGCATTTTCCATACAAGGCACATCTCCTCTCCTCTTCCTTGAACCAGAACTCGTTACGATATGCAAAAATATACAATATAAAATATCCATCTATTGGCAGCACAGATCTTCCCTTAGGCTAGCAGAGTATGGAATATGGATTTGCAGAAAAATTCGCTGTCCGACAGTATCGTGAAATTCGTTGAAGTGCAAGGCTTATATACATAGACAAGCGTCCTTGATTTCCATATTAGGTCAAGTGATTATGGTTCTTCAGAAAAACGTGCTCGCTACACACGCATACGTGATTTAAATAATATACCAATGAATAGTTGTTAAAAACGTACGATGCAATCACGTTAAAAAATTGTCTTACACGATATTAACAAATACTGGTGACGATCCAAAACTACCTATACGCAGGTACATCCAAACACCTTTCAAATTCAAGAGTCTGCATCTTTCTAGGTTTCTAACTTTTAGCATCTTGGAACTATACTCTGGCTGATAATATGTTATTATACATATTTAGTATATAATTAAAATATAATAGAATATAGTATAAATATAATATTTATAATTAAAGTATGTATAATAAAATTCATATATAATTCTCCTTATTATCATATGTGTAAGAAAAGTATATATTACAGGATTTTCTGTTTAGTTACTTTAAAATGAATAGCATATAGAGATATTTTTTAATGTTCCTTTTGAACCATTTTGCTAAATTTCAGTCTACCATCACTATCGATCATATATATAAGAAAAGTATATATCACATGCTTTCCTGTTTAGTTACTTTAAAATGAATAGAATATAGAGATATTTTTTAATGTCCCTTTTGAACATTTTGCTGAATTTTAGCCTACCATCGCTATCAATCATGTTTAAAAATATGTATATAGTTATCAACTGGGACAGGGATTACGTTAATCTTCATGAGCCTGGGATGGGACATTATTCATCGCACATATTATCTTTCAAATTTCAAAATAATTTTTAGCAAGACTGTTGGATTGCTACAATCTTTTTGGAACCACTGGAACACGACGTGCAACTTGCAATCTGGTGATTCTCTTACGAATGAAATTCAATGTTCCATGGAAAAGACCTTTAGTTTTTCAAACTTTATTGTATAGCAATCCATACTTCTACATTATTAGTTTAAAAAAAAAATTCGTTGAAAAAGTGAAGTTACAATTGCATTACAACTGTACTTTCAAATATTTACTGAGACTGTTAGCAAGAGTAGCACATGGATACGTCTCCAAGCATTTAACATCTGTTCGTTGTAAATGAAAAATAAAATAATAAACGTAAGCACGTAGTATGCGCGTCAGACTTCCATGATAACATCCAGTGACAGCGTTTTACGATTATGAGTCAGCGTTTAGAAACACGTCAAAGACTTTCGTAATACCAGTTTTGAGTTAATCGAAACTGATTTATATTCGCTATAGGAAAAGCGGTTCTCGTATTGCTGCGGAATCTAGTTCACCGGTTATGCTATTTCGGGTAACTTGTAATGCAAGATTCGACGCGAATCAAGGCCGTGAACGATTACTTCGATAAGCATGATTCAAAAGAGAATCCTTCGACGATTTATTTTTCAGCAGAAAATTATGCAGAATTTATTCTGCAAAAGTACTTTGACATTTCTTGAATAATCTCAACTCCACTTTTACTTTGTCGGTATTTTTTGAATCAAGTGAATGCGTTCTGTCCTTGCGGTAGAACTGCAACTTTATCTGAACTTGTCGGCGGACAAACAGTTTACATAATTACAGTTCATATAATAGGAACTCGCCAATTATCCCCGCTACTATTTTTCCTTCGTATAATAGCGGCTCAGGTTCAAACTCGAACGAATCAACCGGCAAAATTTGGGTCAATCGGACGTTAAATAAAATTTCGTTTAGATAAATGGACCTCTATTGAGTCGTTACGTTTCGTGAAATGAAAGATCAATGGAATAAATCAATTTATTTTAGAAAACCGTATTATAAAACTATAACAGCGATCATTGTTCATATACGTTAATAAATAATACGTAATTAAATATAGCGGAAAATCCGACTCATTGGTATTACAACCTTGATCTATGTATTAATCACATAATCATTATATATTATAACATTGTAATCGTAAGTATATTTAATATCATAGTTTATTTATTTATTTTAGAGAACCGTACTATAAAACTATAACAGCGATCATTGTTCATTACGTTAATAAATAATACGTAATTAAATATAGCGGAAAATCCGACTCATTGGTATTACAACCTTGATCTATGTATTAATCACATAATTATTATATATTGTAACATTGTAATCGTAAGTATATTTAATATCGTAGTAACAATGTATAATAATTAATATGTCCATTAACCATGCGATGTAATTATATACTCTAACTCTAATTTCATTTACCTATCGTCGCACCATAATATCTCATTATTATATCACTGTATTAAAATGAAAACAATTTTATATGGATTATTAATTATCGATTTGTAGACTATGATCAAAAATGATGACCAACTGGAGTTTCTCTTGTCAGCTGAGCAAAGAAATCCCAGTTATACGTATACGAGATCGATGTAACGATCTGCAAAATTCACATTACGTAGTTGTAGGAGTAGCAGTGCTTCAATTCTCTGCAGATTTACGAAGTTAAAAATGTACCTGTTCGACAGATTATCATTAAGGCGGTAGGTTTGAACGAGGCGGACTGGGTCAGAGAAAACCAAGGTCACGGCTCGCTTCTCGCGCAGATCTGATAATTTGTGTACGCATTTACTGCAAATGTTTGGTTTATCGGCTTTACTGCCTGCTGCAGTTCACAGCAGATGCGTAACACGGTATCGGCAATATTTCACGCGTGCATAAAATAACGACGACTGAAATGTTTTAAAAAAAGAACGCAATTGCTTCGATATTTTAATCATCGAACACACGATGCATCTATCGTTAATTGTTTGCCGCAATTTTTACTCGCTTGAATTTAACGAGCATCCTCTCCCATACAAACTGATGTTAACAGATTTAAAATATTGTCGTTTGTTTAACTTGTAATGTCGTATGTTCATATAAATCATAGAATAGGTGTTTTAATTTGATTTATCTTCGATCGACTTACCTCGAACACACCTGATGTAATTGTTGAACTCTTTTTGCAATCTGTTCGCGGCATTTTGCTGTCTCATGAAATTCTGCAGATGTTCGTCGAATATGTCATCAGCGGTCCTATCCACTTTGCCCAAATTCTGAAGAAACTGCAACGAGAAAGAACAGTTTGTACCATAAGCTCTAATCTCTTCACGCATCGTTTTAGTCGTAGCACGCTGACTTTCCATAATCGCGAAAAATATATACAAAGTACAATCGAAGAAATCTCGATACAATGCCAATAATCGTTTCAAGTTGCTATATATAATAAACCATGGCGCATAGGATAATCGGTTCCGATTATAAATTTTATTTTGTTTTTTATGTATTCAAACTGAAAATAATTTTGTATCAAGGCTGCTTATACCAATACCAGTCAAAATGACTGGTATTTGTCAAAGTGTAAAAGGGTGCTGCAATCTGTTTATCGAACCCCAATTAACCAGTTTCCTCGTTTTGTACAACTTGCCACACGTTTTCAAAATTTTTGCTGCATATCATTCGATATGGCGATATCACTTATCAGGAAAATTCCGGATGGATCGCTAGATCGCTAGATGCTAACGCTAGAAATACCACAGCAGTCAAAACGACTGGTTCTACAATTCTATAAATGTGCCAACCCTCGTTTAGGGATCATGGTCCCGGATGGATTAATAATACGAAAAACGTACTACGTAACATGAAATTGCTTCTGTAAGAAAGTAATAAAACAACAAATATAAAAATATTCTATTATTACGTATTTTTTAAAGACCAGTCATTTTGGCTGGTTTTGGTAGAAATACCTTCGCGTTAACTATCGGTAGTTCTAGTGTTACGACAAACGCTATCGCGCTGTTTGGCATTTTTCAACCCTGTTTTTTCAAAGACCCCTGAGACTCAAACGATGAACGAACTTGCATCTTCCTCGTACGCGTGTCATTTCGAAAGCTGCGACTAACAACGTTATCGCACTCTGCGTACAAATATTCTGCCCAGACTCGACGTCTGTCACAAGTCTGGCAAGCAGACGATCGCACGTCGTGAAATTCACAAAGCAGCGGAACGCCAATGCGTCGTACAGTGTCGAGGAAACATCGGCGATGGCGATGGCTCGCCTCGCGGAGGAAATTTGAATCGAGGCCGACTTTGATGGCGAATTTGAAACGGTTCACGAGTAATTCGCTGCATCTTCATAAAGATCCCCTTATCACGGCTCGCTTCAATACGAATCTTCATGAACGCCAATGGATCGCGCAGTGTGTAGGGTACGAGTGACAAGGTAATTGCGAGGCTGCTGCAATTTAGCGTCTATTACGCTTAATGCTGAACAAAGATGAATGGCAGCTCGTATTTTCAAACGAATTGAAAGTCACGTTAGACGTTAGAGCTGTAGGATGATTTGGTGGAAGCGAATACGAAGAATAAAACACGACAGTGGTATCGGGCAAACAAACGTTTCGTGACCGCGCCGATCCTCCAGAACGCGTATTAATTATGCACCGACTGTTATACCGTGCTATCTGTCGAGTATGAATAATATATAGCGCGAACGAAAAATACCAAACGATCAATAAAAAATGTATTTCTTTCTTTTAACAAGCTCTTTTGACAATTAACAATTGTCTGAAATTACTCGTTATGCGCGTATAGCTTAGTATATAGTGTTTGCTATGTAGCCTAATATCTGTAACGTTTAACGGTTCGTAGAAAAATTTGTTTCTAATCCGGTAACTCGTAGAGCGTGGAAAGAAATTTTTTCGCAAGAAAATACTTTAACGTATATATTAATATACATTTATTTTGTAAATTGCCGGTTACACAGAGATTTTTAAATCGTAAACGGCAGATGCAATTTTTTCTTACTATAGTAAATATAATTAAATTGTATAAATTGTGTAAAATAGTATAACAGATAACGTTATGGATCAACGTGTACTCGTTTCTATTGTAAACTTAACATCGTTTCCGATGTTCTCGATTTGCAAGAGATAAGATTTTTTCATTCTACTGTAATTTTGAAAATTCCCTGTTTCCTGTATTTTTGTGTTCGACACAGGCTCCGCTTGTTATTGCAACTTGTTTCTATTTTAAACTTGTTTTTATTATAAAGTTAACATCGTTTCCGATGTTGTCGATTTGCGAAAGATAAAATTTTTTCATTCTATTGCAATTTTGTAAATTCCCTGTTTTCTGTATTTTTGTGCTCGACACAGACTGCGCTTGTTTTTGCAACTTGTTTCTATTACAAAGTTAAGATCGTTTCCGACGTTGTCGATTTGCGAAAGATAACATTTTTTCATTCTACTGCAATTTTGTAAATTCCCTGTTTTCTATATTTTTGTGCTCGACACAGACTGCGCTTGTTATTGCAACTTGTTTCTATCATAAAGTTAAGATCGTTTCAGATGTTGTCGATTTGCGAAAGATAACATTTTTTCATTCTACTGCAATTTTGTAAATTCCCTGTTTTCTATATTTTTGTGCTCGACAGGCTCCGCTTGTTATTGCAACTTGTTTCTATTTTAAACTTGTTTCTATTATAAAGTTAACATCGTTTTCGATGTTGCCGATTTGCGAAAGATAAAATTTTTTCATTCTATTGCAATTTTGTAAATTCCCTGTTTTCTGTATTTTTGTGCTCGACACAGACTGCGCTTGTTTTTGCAACTTGTTTCTATTACAAAGTTAAGATCGTTTCCGACGTTGTCGATTTGCGAAAGATAACATTTTTTCATTCTACTGCAATTTTGTAAATTCCCTGTTTTCTGTATTTTTGTGCTCGACACAGACTGCGCTTGTTTTTGCAACTTGTTTCTATTACAAAGTTAAGATCGTTTCCGACGTTGTCGATTTGCGAAAGATAACATTTTTTCATTCTACTGTAATTTTCTAAATTTTCTTTTTTCTGTATTTTTGTGCTCGACAATACTTCGCCTGTTTTTTAAATTTATATATACAGCGATTGAGGAAAGCGTTCGAGCACTTGTAGAAACTTCTTGTGCGATAGCGCGACACATTTTGAAATTTCACTAACAGTGATGAGAATAAACGAAACGCGATTTTGTCGGTAAAATTTGAAGCGAATTTCACAAGTAACATAGAAGCTACGAAATATTTATCAGCACACACTTCGCACAGATTAACAAATTATTTGATTATTCGATCATTCGTCGTATTAACCAACCACGGTACGTGGTATGTCAGTGGCATTATTTTTAGCTCTAATTTTACGCTTAAAACAAGTATTCACATCGTAATCTTTAAACTTTGACCAAGTAGTAAGCCACGAAATACTGAAAAAACTATTTACGCGAGACTATTGCAGCATCTCAATATATTTGACAAACAACTAAACGTCAAAGAAACGTCAGTTTCGCGAGAACTCGAGCGTTTCGAACACATTGCGTCGGACATGAGAAATAAATTCTAAATAATTTCTTGCAAAACGTACTATAAATTAAATTACAGAAGATGCGTCTATCACTGATCACGTTATTTACAAATTATGTAAAGTTTATTACAATTTATACAAATTTTATACAATTACCCAAAGTTGTGCAATGAAGCTCGTTTATTATGCTAATCTGCTGTTTTATTTATTATATTATTGTGTTATATTTTTAATAAGAGATAAACAAAATTATTCACAGATACAAATAATATAACAAATAATACTTTCGCACACAGAATATTTCGAATAATCGTTGTGCATGAAAAGATATGAATTTGTATTTTAAGAAATATATCTGTATTTTTCTGCATTTTTTAATATCGTTGCACTGCTAAAAAATGTTAAGTTATAAAAGAAAAATGTGTTAACTTATACCATTCTAATCTTCTCTTTAACATTTCTTTTAATTTCGATCAAAATAAAAATGTAATTTCTACCAATTTTTTCTAATGTGCACCAATGGTAAATTATCTACAGATCACATAAACTTGTACCTTGTGTAATGTTCTTTATCGTTATTTTTTTTTTTTTTTTTATAACAGCAAAAATATAAACCAGATTAAAAAATATAAACGACATTAAAACAGATAAAGATACGTAGAAACATACGCATTTCTATCTTAAAAAACATATCTGTGGTATTTAGTTACGTCGTTGCACCGATGAAAAATGTGAAGCTGTAAGAAAGATATGCTATCGTATATCGTTCAATCTTTTTCTCTAATATTTCTTTCAAATGTAACCAAAAACAATATATGACTTTTTCCAATTTCTCCAAATATACCAATCTACATAGAGCTACACAGAATTGTACCTTATGTAATGATGTTCCTTTATCGTCATTTTTTTTATAACAGATAAAAAACAATTATTCTCAGACAGAGACATTCTGATACTTTCATACACAGAAGATACGCATTTCTATTTTAAAGTCGCGTCGTTACGTTTAGGAAACAAGCGAAACTGTCAGAAAAAAAAAAAGAAAAGAAAGAGAATTATATATCATTCAAACCTTTTCTCTAACACGTCTTTTAACTTTAATCAACAACAAGATGTGACTTTTTCCACTTTCTCGAGTCACTTTGTATAATACCTTTGCCTCGGTACAATGCAATTAGGTTGTGACAAAACTTTCTTTCGTTTCATAAGGAAATAATAGATACACAACATTTTTTATTCCACGTTATTTTATTGAATTAAATATGGTCCATTTTGTTCTGTTAAGTTAAAGTCCACAATTACGTAATTATATTAATATAATATAATATATTATAATAATATTTAATAATATAATTATATAATAATTAGACTATTAAAGACCATGATTATATAATTATATTGATATAATATGATATATATAATATATTAATATTATATATTAACCCCTAATATATTAACGATACTTCAATTATATTATTATATATTATATTAATCCCTTCCCGTACTTTAGCGAGTCAGACTCGCGATATTCATGTTCGGGCCAAAATCTTCATCGCGAGTCTGACTCGCTAAAGTACGGGAAGGGGTTAATATAATATATAATAATATAATTGTAGTATCGTGGACAAAAGGTCTAAAAGATATCGGGAAAACTAGCTTTTCCGATAGGTAAATACTGCTTTTTCCCAATAATTTGAACAAACGTATAATAAATCTGAGGACTGTTCCAAGGACCATCCATAAACCAGTAACACCTACAGGGGTAATAAACTAAAAGTTTAATCCAATACGTATCTAAATTTGATAATTTTCAGCTTCAGTCACGATAATAATCTTGCGATTTGTAGGAATCTACAAATTGCTCTGAAATTGCGCTAATTGCTTGGAAAGTACATACGCACATAAAACAGGCTACCGATTATAGTCCGTATCACTTAATGAAAGTAACCGTAAAGCGGGTCCATTAAATTTAATCTTATCCATAACAATTACAGCATAATGAGATGCATTCGCGTTTACGACGTCACAATTTTGATAACCGACGACTGACGATACGTATCTACGTATAGGTGCTATACTTACAACGTTAGTATCCAACGAACCCCTCCGACGCTATTTATAAATTCAAGCACATCAAATACCGTACGATTATGCTACACGATTATTCTCCGTGAATTTAACCAGCAGAATAGAGCACTGGTGAATTTCTGGCGAAGTGGATATAAAATAAAAACAAATTCGCCAAAAACGTTCCAACATGGGTACACTGGTCGTGCGATTTGGCTGGGCTTACGAACCGAGGGTACATACATATTTCAAAACGAACGTCAGATATTTCTGTAACGATGCTATTCTGCCTCGTTTTATATCGCCGATCAATCAGAACATTGCTTTTTTTAATACGTGTTTTACGTCGCTTCGGCTATGGGTCATTAGCGACGACGTTACACTTCGATTGATTAAAGAAATATTTTTTATTAGATGGGAAAATAGATAGATTTTTCACAAATTATAATTTGTTGTTTATGGAATTTCTCGTGTCGTAATATACTTACAGAATTGAATATTTAAATGTAAAGTGTAAGGATTAAAGAAATATATTTGTCATGTAGGTAGATAACTGGATTTTTGACAAATTATAATTTGCTGTTTATGGAATTTCTCGTGTCGTAATATATTTACAGAATTGAATATTTAAATGTAAAGTGTAAGGATTAAAGAAATATATTTGTCATGTAGGTAGATAGCTGGATTTTTGACAAATTATAATTTGCTGTTTATGGAATTTCTCGTGTCGTAATATATTTACAGCATTGAATATTTAAATGTAAAGTGTAAAAATTAAAGAAATATTTGTATCATATGGGTAGATAGATAGATTTTTCATAAATTACAATTTGTTGTTTATCGAACTCCACGTGTTGGATTATATTTACAGAATTGAATATTTAAATGTAAAATATAAAGATTAAAGAGATATTTTCAATATATAAATAGATGGATAGATTTTTTACAAATTATAATTTACTGTTTATCGAACTCCACGTGTTGGGATATATTTACAGAACTGAATATTTATATGTAAAGTGTAAAAATTGAAGAAATATATTTGTCACGTAGGTAAATAGATAGATTTTTGACAAATTATAATTTGCTGTTTATCGAACTCCACGTGTCGAAATATATTTACGAAAGTGAAGATTTAAATGTAAGGTATAAAGATTAAAGAAATATATTTGTCATGTAGGTAGATAGATAGATTTTTGACAAATTATAATTTGCTGTTTATGGAACTCCACGTGTCGGAATATAAAAAGAAATATTAAAGATTAAAGAAATATTCTCATTATATAGGTAGGTAGATAGACTTTTGACAAATTATAATTTGCTGTTTATCGAACTCCACGTGTCGGATTATATTTATGAAATGGAAGATTTAAATGTAAAGTATATTTAAGGCGAATGTTTAAACCAGATATTTCTGTAACGAGGCTTAGAGGCACTGTGTGTCTCGTTTTATACCGTCGATCAGTCGGAACGTGTTTTACGTCGCGTCATTTACGAATCATTTGCGATCAAGTTTGACGCAGACTGATA